>NC_050573.1:311756158-312105741 GCF_011100635.1 Trichosurus vulpecula | reverse complement strand
TGTAGAAGTTTCACAATTCCCCTTTTGAGATAGGAAAAGCCCAATCCCAGCTCAGCCTGATATTTCCCAGAAGTGGGTAGCTACAGGAGAGTGACCTTGGAATATGCTAGGCAAGTCGAGCCAATATTCTTGCTTTGAGCTATACAGAACCTGCGGCCAGCCCTAGGTTTATTGCTTGAACCTAATCCTAGATTACCAGCGAGAATAGCCTCAAAATGTTCTAGGTAGGGTTCAACATGACACTGTTGGCTAAAACCAGCTCTGGAAAAAAGGCTATAGGTAAAATCCAGGCAAACAGTCCCTGACGCTTGTAGTAGGAACCCAATGTAGAAGTATCTCTTCAACCAAGAACTAGGAAAAAAGACCCTAGGAAGAGTCTACAGCAGGGTTAGGTTCTGGAGCCCTATTACAAGATGGAACACCCAGGCAGAAGTCAGCAACCAACCAGCCTCAAGTCCCTTGATGAAAGGACAGAATCTGGCCCACTGTACTCAGGATGAGTCAGTCTTACCCTTCATATTCATTCATTTCAGAATCAATTCCAGCACAGGCATGTGGTAAAACGCAAACCAAGGAAAATTCCAAATGAAGAAAGACTTTGGTTTGAGAAATACTCAGGAGGTAAATCCCCAAATGTATTGCAACTGCACAAAAAATCCAGGTGAAGCCTCAAAGGACTGTAGGAATACTTGGAAAAAATGAAGTAAGAGATACAGAATGGAAGAAAGAATGCCAAGGAAAATAGACACCTTAAACAGATGGTAGAAAACCTCACTCGATAACCAGAATTCTTTAAAAATTATGATGGACTAGATAGAAAAACTCAAGACAACAAGATATATAAAAAGAAAAATATATGAGTGGAAAAAGAAGAAATTCTCTCTCTCTCTATATATATATAGCTACACCTACACACACACACACACACACACACACACACACACACAACTGACATGGAAAACCCTGCCCAAGGAGACAAATTATTAGACTATCTGAAAACTATGATCAAAAAAGTCTGAATATCATATTTCAGGAAATTATGAATAAAACCTGCCCCAAACTCTCAAGACCAGAAACAAAATGAATCTACCACTGAATTCTGGGAAGAAACCCCAAAATAAAATCTCCCAGAAACATCACAACCAAAATTCAGTTTCTAGTTTAAAAGATACTTCTTGTTCAGTTGTGTCTGACTCTTTGTAACCCCATTTGGGGTCATATTTTCTTGTCAAAGATACTGGATTCGTTTGCCATTACCTTCTCCTCATTTTACAGATGATGAAACTGAGGCAAACAGGGTTAAGTGACTTGCCAAGGGTCATACAGCTAGTAAGTGTCCGAGGCGAGATTTGAACTCAGATGTTCCTGACTCTAAGACAGGCACTCTATACACTGTGCCATCTAGCTTCTTTAAAATATTATACATATACACATATATATGTGTGTATATATATATGTATGTATGTATGCATGTGTATAAATATGTTTATGGATATGTATATATGTATAGAAGTGTGCATATATGCATATATACATGCATCTATAGTATATATACATATATGTGTGTATGTGCATATACACATATGTGTGTGTATCATAACTGGTCAAAAACAAAGAGTTTAACATCAAGGAGACATAATAAGCACTATACAAGATTTAGAAGATGATACAATAAAGGAGCAGAGAGCTCATGATATGATATTCCAAAAGGCAAAAAATAAAAGTTTACAAGCAAGAATAATCTCTCTGGTAAAACTTCTTATAATCCTATAGGGGAAAAATAGAATTTAATATAATAGAGGGTTTTTTAGCATTTCCAATAAAAAGGCCAGATATTTGGAAATGGAAATTCAGATACCAAGAGATATATAGAAAGATACATGTATTTGTTTAATTAAAAGGTAATATGTGGGGATGAATTTATTTTTTATAGTGGGATAAGAAACCCATGTCTTTTTAGGATCCTCATAGCTAAAAAGGTCTTAGAGAGAGGTTAAATAACAGAGAATCTGTGGCATTGTTGTGTTTTCATGGTCTTAGAAATAAAAAACGAAACAAAATGTGAGGCAATGCAGGAAAGGGGAAAGAAGAGGATGGAAATTATTGTTTTCTAATACATATGCCTAAGATGAAGAGTAAGTGGTCATGAAAGAAGAGAGTGGGAGAGAGTGGAAGAATGAGCATTTCATGAACTCACTCTCATCTGAACTGGATAAAGAAAAATTGAAGAAATTTACACATACACCTTATACTCTCATCACACTTTCTCCCACAAACCAACACAGATTTTGGTATGTACACACATTAAGCTCAAAGGGGAGGCAGATCAAAGAGATAGCAGAGAGGGGTCTAAAATGGAGCATAAAATAGATTATAGGAATAGTCATAATAAAAAGAAACTTGGTTATTTTAGGGAGGAATGTCAAGGTAGGATTAAAAGTAAAGAGTAAAACCTGGGATCCCAGGTAACATAATGGACAGAGAAATACTGCAACATAGGGGAAGAATTCACTTTTAAGTTTTCACTGTGAAATATTACTTATAAGATCACAAGTATTGGACAAATTCCCTATTGTCTACCACCTTCTTACTTGTGAAGAAGGAATTAGGGACAAAGAGAAGGAAAAATACAAGAGGACAGTATAAAGAGAAATACACGATTAGAAATCGTTAATGTGAATGTGAATTGGATGAACTGAGCAGGAAAATGGAAGCGAATAGCAGAATATATTAGAAATCAAATCTGATAATATTTTGTTTGCAAGAAACATACTTAAAACACAAAGATTCACACAGTATTAAATGAAGAACTGTTTTTTTTTGGCTGAACTTAAAAGACAGCAAGGATGGCAGGAATGATTTCAAATAAGGGCACAATAAATTTAGATAAGAGAAAGGCATGTAAATTACAGTGTATTTAAAAGAACTATAAATAATGAGTAGACAATATTATATATACATGTATATTCAATTAATAACAGCATATAAATATTTAAATGAAAAACTAATAAAATTTGAGGGAGAAATAATAAAATTACAATATCATTCAATCAAGCAGTAATTATTAAGCACCTACTATGTTCAGACATTGTGCTAAGCACTGAAGATAAAAAAAATTAGGCAAAAGATAGGCCCTGCCCTCATACATCTTACAATCTAATGGAGGAGACAACATGCAAAGAAATATATACAAAACAAGCTACATACAGATAAATAGGAAATAATTAGAAAGAGGGAAAACACTGTAATTAAGAGGGTTTGAGGAAGGCTTCATGTCGAAGGTTGGATTTTAATTGGGAATTAAAGAAGCCAGGGACTAGTTTGAGCAGAGAGAGAGTGTTCTAGGCATTGGTACAATCAGAGAAAATGCTCAGTGTTGGGGAGATGGAGTGTCATATTTGTGGAACAGTAAGGAGGCCAGTGTCACTGGATCAGAGAGAAAGTAAGGTATCAAAAGACTGGAAAGGTAGGAAGGGGCTAGGTTATGAAGGACTTTGAATGCCAAAAGGAGCATTTTGCATACACTCTAAAGGGCAATAGCAAGACACTAGAATTTATTTACTCTGTGTGTGTGTGTGTGTGTGTGTGTGTCTGTGTGTCTGTGTGTGTGTGTGTGTGATGATCAAGATTGTGCTTTAAGAAAATTACTTCATCAGCTGAATGGAGAATGGATTTGAGTGGGGTGAGCCTTGAGGCAGGCAGATCTGCCAGCAAGCTTTTGCAAAAATCAAGGTTTGAGATGATGAGGTGCTATTCTGGAGTGGTGGCAATATCAGAGGGGAGAAGGGAGTGTATTAGAGTGATGTTACCAAGGTGAAATCAATAGGCCTTGGCAACAGCTTGGATATGGAAGGTGAGAAGTAGTGAGGAATCAAAGATGACCCCTTAGTTTTGAGCCTGAGGAACTGGAAGGATGGTATTACTCCGTACAGTAGTAGGGAAGGGGCAGAGGATTTAGGTGGAAAGATAAGTATTGTTTTGGACATATTGAGTTTAAGATATCTACTGAAAGGCAGTTGCAGGTATGACACTGAAGGTCCGCAGAGATATTAGGGCATGGTGGGTAGATTTGTGATTCATCAATATAGAAATGGTAATTAAATCCCTCGTTGCTGATGAGATCACCATATGAATTAGTATAAAAGGAGGAAATAAAAGGGCCAATCATAGATCCTTGAGGGACTCCTGCAGTTAGAGGACCTGATTTAGAGGGGAATCCAACAAAGCAAACAGAGGATGAGTGGCCAAATAAGTAGGAGGAAAATCAGGAGAGAATGTTGTCCCAAAGATCTAGAGAGAAGAGACTATCAAAAAAGAGTGAGTGATCAACAGTGTCAAAGGCTGCAGAGACTTCATGGAGAATGAGGATTGAAAATAGGCCATTGGATTTGGCAACTAAGTGATCATTTGTTACTTTGGAGAGTGCAGTTTCAGTGGAATATGTTTGGAAGCCAGATTGTAAAGGGTTAAGAAAAGAATGAGAGGAGAGAAAGTGGAGCCACCTATTGTAAAAGAGGAGTTTGAGGAGTTTAGCTAAAGAAGACAAAAGAGATACAGAATGATAGCAAAGACGGAAGGCTCAGATGAAATGTTTTTTTTCAGGATGGGGGAGACATAAACATGTTTAGGCAGTAGGGAATGAACCAGTAGAGAAGGAGATATTAAAAAGTGAAAGAGTGGGGATGACAGGGGAAAAAAATCTGTTGATTCTCTAGGATTTTCTAAATGTGACACCATATCATTTGCAAAAAGTGATAGCTTTGTTTCCTCATTGCCTATCCTAATTCCTTTCATTTCTTTTTCTTCTCTTTTTGTTATAGGTAGCATTTCTAATACAATATTAAATAATAGAGGTGATAATGGACATCCTTGCTTCACCTCTGATCTTATTGGGTAGGCTTCCAGCTTATCCCCATTATAGATAATGTTTGCTGATGATTTTAGATAAATATTACTTATCGTTTAAGGTAAGCTCTATTTATTTATACGTTCTCTAGCATTTTTAATAAGAATGGATTCTATACTTTGTCAAAGGCTTTTTCTGGATCTATTGAGATAATTATATGATTTCTGTTGGTTTTCTTACAGATATGGTCAATTATGCTGATAGTTTTCCTAATATTGAACAATGCCTGCATTTCTGGTATAAATCCCACCTGGTCATAGTGTATGATCCTTGTGATATATTGCTATAACTTCTTTACTAGTATTTTACTTAAAAATTTGCATCAATATTCATTAGGGAAATTGGTATATAATTTTCTTTTTCTCTTTTGCCTCTTCCTGGTTTAGGTACCAGCACCATATTTGTGTTGTAAAAGGAATTTGGTAGGACTCCTTTATCTATTTTTTCCAAATAGCTTATATAGTATTGGAATTAAATTTTGTTTAAGTGTTTGGTAGAATTTGCTTGTGAATCCATCTAATCCAGGAGATTTTTTTCTTAAGAAGTTCATTGATGGCTTGTTCACTTTCTTTTTTTTATAAGATTGGGTTATTTAAGTATTTCATTTCTTCTTCTGTTAACCTGCATAATTTATATTTTTTGTAAATACTCATCCATTCCATTTAGATTGTTAAATTTATTGGCATATAATTGGGCAAAATAGCTCCTAACAATTGTCTTAATTTCTTCTTTATTAGAGTTGAATTCATCCTTTTTACTTGTGATACTAGTAATTTGGTTTTCTTCTTTACTTTTTAAAAATCAAAATAACCAATACTTTGTCTGTTTTATTGTTTTTTTTCACAAAACAAGCTTCAAGTTTTATTTATCATTTTAATGGTTTTCATACTTTCAATTTTACTCATCTCTGCTTTGACTTTCTGTATTTATCATTGTGTAATTGGGGATTTTTAATTTGTTCTTTTTCTAGTTATTTTAGTTGTATGCCAATTCATTGATCTGCTTTTTCTCTATTTTATTGAGATAAGCAATTAGAGATATAAATTTTCTCCAAGTACAGCTTTGGCTGCATCCCATAAGTTTTGATATGTTGTCTCATTGTTATCATTTACTTTAATGCAATTATCTATTTTTCTATGATTTGTTCTTTGAGACACTTATTTTATTAGGATTAGATTAATTTCTAAATAACTTTAATCTCTCTTTCCATTGTCCATTATTAATGTAATTTTTATTGCATTATGATCTGAAAAGGATGTATTTACTATTTCTGCTTTTCTGCATTGGGTTGTGAGGTTTTTATGTGCTAATACATAATCAATTTTTGTGTAGATGCCATATACTGCTGAAAAAAGATATATTCCTTTCTATTCCCATTCAGTTCTGTCCAGAGATTTATTATATCTAACTTTGCCAGAATTTTATTCACCTCCTTAATTTTTTTCTTGTTTATTTTTGTTTAGATCTATCTAGTTCTGAGAGGGGACAGTTGAGGTGCCTCACTAGTACAGTTTTGCTATTTCTTCCTGTAACTCATTCAACTTCTTCAAAAATTTAGATGATATACCATTTGGTGCATATATGTTTGGTGTTGATATGACAATTTTCTCCCTCTTTTCTACATCTTGCCTTTCAATAAGATATATTTTCCTTCCTTGTAACTTATAATTAGTCCTATTTTTGCTTTTGTTTTGTTTGAGATCATGATTACTACACTTGCTTTTTTTTGCTTTTGCTGAAGCATAATAAATTCTACTCCAGCCCCTTACCTTTACCTGTGTGTATCTCTGCTTCAAATGTGTTTCTTGTAAACAACATATTGTAGGATTCTGTTTTTCAATCCATTTTGCTATCTACTTCTGTTTTATGGGGGAGTTCATCCCTTTCACATTTGTAGTTATGATAAGTAACTGGATATTTCATTCCATGCTATTTTTACCCTATTTATCCCTCTCTCTTTTACCTCCACCCTCTCCCTCCTCACAAGTGTTTTACTTCTGATCACCACCAATATACCCTTTTTAAAATCAGTCTCCCCTCCATTTTCAGTTATCCCACCCTTTTTACTTCCTTATAGGGTAAGATAGATTTCTGTATCCAACTGAGTGTGTATGCTTATTTCCTCCTTGAGGCAATTTTGATGAGAGTAAGGTTTAAGCTTTGCCTGCTATCATATAATTCTCTATGGCACATTTTAACAAGATGTAGTCTTCTTCCTCATCTCTTTTAATTAGGTCTACTTTTTGCTTCTGCTTTGACTGAGATAAGGGTTGCTACCCCTGCTTTTTTTTGCCTTAATAGTTATGATAAGTAACCATGTATTTCCCTCCATCCTATTTTTTCTCCCATTTATCCTCTCTCTCCTTTCACCTTCTCCCTATTTGACAGTGTTTTGCTTCTGTCTACCACCTCCCCTGGTCTCTCCCCTCTTCTGTAAGTCCCTGCTTCCCCCTTTATTTAATATTCTCATCTCCTACTTCCCTGTTAGGTAAGATAGATTTCTATATTCAATTGATTCTTTATATTATTCCTTCTTTGAGCTAAAACTGATGAGAGTAAGGTTCAAGCAATGCCCATCACCCACGTTCCCATCTTTCTCCACTATAATAGGTTTTTCACACCTCTTCATGTGAAATAATTTATCCTGTTCTACCTCTCCCTTCCTTCGACACCCAGTGTACTCCTCTTTCTCATCCCTTAATTATTTTTCATGTCATTCCCTCAAATTAACCTTAAACCCTTACCTTCTATATATAGTCCTACTAGCTGTACTATTAATGGTACAAATTTTAAGAATCACATGCATCATCTTCCCATGTAGGGGTGTAAACAATTCTGTTTCATTTGAATCCCTCCCTTTTTCCCTTTTTAGGCTTCTTTTGGGTCTTGATATTGGAGATCACTTCTTTTGATCATTTCTGGTCTTCTCCTTATGAAAGCTTGAAATCCTTCTATTTCATTAAATGAACATTTTTCCCCTTGAAGTATGATGCTTAATTTTGCCTGGCAGAGGATTCTTGGCTATAGTCCTAGCTCCTTTTCCTTCAGGGATATTGTGTTTTATTGCCTCTGATCTTATGTTGCAGCAACTAAATCCTATGTAATCCTGATTATGGCTCCCTGATATTTGGATTGTTTCTTTCTGGCCACTTGTAGTATTTTTTTCCTTGACCTATAGTTCTGAAATTTGACCATGATGTTCCTTGGAGTTTTCATTTTAGAATCTCTTTCTTGAGGTGATTGGTAGATTCTTTCAATGCCTATTTTACCCTCTGGTTCCAGGACATCAGGGCAGTTTTCCTTCATAATTTCTTGAAAGATGTTGTCCAGGTCCTTCTTTTGATTATGGCTTTCAGGTAGTCCAATGATCCTGATATTGTGTCTCTTGGATCTATTTTCCAAGTCAGTTGTTTGTCCGAGGTATTTTATATTTTCTATTCTTTTGAATTTGTTTGATTGATTCTTGATGTCTCATAGAGTTATTAGCTTCTACTCACCCAATTCTAACTTTCAAGGAATTGTTTTCCTCAGTTAGCTTTTGTACTTCCTTTTCTATTTGGCCAATTGTACTTTTTAAAGGGTTGCTTTCTTCAGTGGATTTTTGTGTCAACTTTTCCATTTGGCTAATTCTACTTTTTTAAGCAGTGGTTTTCTTTATCCAAGCTGTTGATTCTTTTTTCATAATTCTCTTGCATGACTCTCATTTCTATTTCCAATTTGTCTTCTACCTCCCTTATATGATTTTAAGCACCTTTTTGAGCTCTTCCATGAGTTCTTTCTGGGCTTTAGACCACTTCCCATTTTTCTTTGGCATTTTACCCATAGGTGTTTTGTCATTTTTGTCCTCTTCTGAGTTTCTGTCTTGATCTTCCCTATCACCATGACTTTCTATGGTCAGAGTCTTTTTTTCTGTTTTTTGCTTGTTTTTTTTTGTTGTTTGTTTATTTGTTTCAGTGCTCTGCTCCTGGGGTGAAAGAGGCACTGTCTCTGGCTTCTTGTGCCAGGGCTCTGCAGTCCCTGGCTATTTCACTTGTGTTGCACCAATGCTGCCTTGAGGTTCACAGAAATCCTGGCGTCTGGGTTTGCACTGAGGGGGTGGGTGGCTGATACTGCTAGAGTCCATGAAGTCTGGCAGCTTACCTGATACTCAGCCAGGGTTTCATGCTGGTGTCTTGTGCGTTCTGAAGCCCGTGGGGTGTTTCTGCATTTCTTGAGGCTACACCAGAACATGTGGAGGTTCTCTCCCCTGATCCTTGGAATTCCCTTGACTCTCTAAAAATAGCCCTCTTGCACCAACCAACTTTAGTTCTCCCACACTGTTCTCTCCTATTTAATCTTTTTGCCTCTGAGAAAGGAGGGAATGCATTTTGTATACTGACACAAAAATATGGTGAAAATTTTTGCCCTGTGGGATACTATAGTTAGACTTTGGACAATGTCCCCAAGGGTCTCCTAGGTCGTCTCAGTGAAGTGGTGGCTACAGCTGTCCTTGTTTCTGCCATTGAGGACATTTGTCTTGACTCTTCCTTGATTGTATGTATTTTCCACGTTGTTAAAATGCTTCTTAATTCACACAATACCCAGCATTTGTCCTCTATCAGGCTAGCCAATCTTGAAGTGACTTTGTTATCCAAACCTAGCCTATCAAAGGTGTAAATACATTCAATGCTGCCACCTCTCTACCTGAGGTTAAAAGTGATGATGTGACTTTAGACCATGACTGTATAATTTATCTGGACATCTTGCTTTCCCCTCAGGAAGACCATAAAGACACCTTTTTAGAGAAATCAGACTTTGACTGCCACACTGATGGATCCTGCCTCGGGAATGAGGAAGGAGACTTAGTTCCCAGTTATGGCATTGTCACCTTCACAGAAGTGGTTGAAGCTTCATCACTATTTGATGCCCACTTGGCACAACAAGCTAAACTCAAGGCAGTAGCTAGGTCCTGTGAATTAGGGAAGGGAAAAAGGATTAACATTTATACTGATAGCTGGTGTGAATTTTGGGTGGCACACGATTTTGGTATGCTCTGGAAATTTTGGGGCTTCCTCATCTCCTCAGGGTAAGAATCAGAAACAGGTTTCCCATCTATTAGATTGTTGCTTCCTCAAACCATAGCAGTGATTAAAATTCCAGTGCACTGCTGAGAAAACAGAGCCCATGCTAGTGGAAAGGACTTACCTTACCAAGTAGCTAAGACTGCATTAATTCCCCTAATCCCTGAAGGCATGACTCCCATAGCACAGTTCCTATAAGGCCATCACTCTGCCCCAAAGGCACAGCTCTCATAGCACTCTCATCTCTCCTTGAAGGTCTGCCTAGGCCTCTTAGCCTAACAAAAGAAGAAATAGCTATAGCCCAGAGAAGGATGCTCATTATGAATCAGGAAAAACTTCACAAGGAGGGATGCAGCCTTGATAGAAACCCTTAGAAGCCTGCATCATGACCCCAGTGGAATTTCTACTTCATTGACCCTCTGAGAGGGGGAGGTCAGTCAGCATGCTCCAAAAACTCCTATGTTGACCTGTGGTAGGAAACCAATTGGTCTTTTCCAAAGAGCAGCATCTGTCAAAAGTGAAGCAGCTTACAACCCCTACCTTCCCCCCCCATTCTTATGGCACTCCCATAGTCACATATGGGGAAATGGAGCAGCATAACCAAGAAATAGAGAACTCAGCCATGGAATTTAGGGCCCCTTTCATCTCAGACCCTTACCTAATGGGTCCGTTACACTCAGGAGTCTGTCTAGAAGTTCAGGCTCCATTTTGTATCCTGGGTACAAGCAGCATTATGGGCCCCTGCCTTGAATCATTAAATCCCATGCAATGTAATTTAATTGCACCTTCATTCTGAACTCCTCATGGGTTTCTCCCCCTTGTAACAATAATGTTGCTAGTAGCTGCTGTGGGAGTGTAAGAGCAATAACACCAGTGCATGGGAGGGCTGCCAGCACAGGTTCTTGGATTTGCTTTTCTAAGGAAAGCAACTTTAAGGGGTTTATAATCTCATTTTAATAAAATATATTTATATTATTCACTTAGTTCAGGGCAAAAAGTCAGCACCCTGAACTTCAGAGAAAATACAAAGAGAAATTGCAAACAGAAATTATAAACAGAGCAAAATAACACTTATTCAACAGACAGGCTTCTATCTGTCTGACCAAAGCTATCTATATATAGTTACCAGAGAGAAAAGCACCAACATCTGGGTTTTCAAAACCGGCGGGGTAGGGCTCCTTAACAGCTACCCAGAGTCTCCATACCAGTACTCTTGAATGAGTGAGCCCCAAACAAAATGCCAACCTCAGAGTATATATAGCTTCTTCAGGGTCAGAGAGCTTCATACCTCTTGAGAGCTTCATATGCCTAGAGGGCTTCACACCTCTTGTGACCTAATTAGCAAAAGGGTGTGGTCCTTCCTACAAACAAAGGCAAGACTCAAATCAAAGGCACTTGATTGCCTTGCTGCTGAGAAGCACTCCAAAAGAAAAAATAGTAAAAAATCCCACTTTGTTGCCCTTACACCTGTGGAGACCCCACTTAGCTCCCCTGGTCACCTTCTGCAGCTACATATTTCCCTGAATGGGACTGGGGTATGCTATAACACTGTTGATGGCCCCTGTGGCAAATGGAGTACAGGAGCCTGCTCTAACAAATTTAGTGTCAGATCCTTGACCTTCATTCTGAACCAAGGCAATTGTAAAGGCATCCATTCTATTTCTGGGGTAGTGTGGGATACCCAGAATGGGCTCTTATTCCATAATAACAACAACACTGACTACCCTTGTCTTCAGTCCCTCTACTCTATGAGTCTCACTTACTCTGCCTGGGATTCATTTTCTGACACCTGCACCTTTGTGGTCAAATTACCCTCCTCCACTGGACTGTTTTTCCTATGGGGCTCTTCTCTATATCGTAGACTCCCTCCTTTTGGGGAAGGTCTCTGCATCCTTGTCTGTACTACGCCCAAGTTATCCCTATTCCCAGGGGACCACTCTGCTGAACCTCCTCTCTGGCTAAGATTGTTCCTCCACCAACAATGGAGGTCTGCTTTCCTGCCCATTGTGACTCCAATGGCTGCCATCTGACCTGTGACTGGTACTGCAGTAACTTCTGGAATGCTGTACCAGTCCATTGGAAACCTCTTGATAGAGTTAGACATGGGCCTATAGTGCACTGTAAGGCTCATCACCAAGTTCCAAATGCAGGTAGATCCTCTTGCCCTCATTGTATTTCATTTGTCAGGTGCTGGATGTCCTAACTGCTGAGCAGGGTGGGGCATGCGACTTCATTGGGGAGGAATGCTGTTTCTATGTCAACTAATCCTTTCTCACAGGGAAGATCTTACTGCTCTAAACAAGCAAGCAGAAGGTTTATGGAATAGGGACCAAAGTATTTGGAAATATTTCTCTTTATAACCTTTCTTTGACTTGTTCTCTTGGCTACCTGGAAACCTTGGCAGCTTTCTCTGCTCTCTCTTCTTTGGTCTAATGTCTCTTCTACTTACTGGTCTTGACATCTATCTTGGCATTTGCTGCAGTGTGGGCCTTGTTTCTCGACTATCCATTTCTATCCTGCATAAAATCAAATTCCAGGTGGTTGTTTGGTTTGCAAGTCCATTCTGGTCTTTGACCAAAAGGAGGGAATGTTGTCATGAGATTTATCACTTTTATATGAATTGATATGTTATGTGTAGTGATTATACCATTTAGATTTGTTAGTACTTCCCTACTTTCCAGGGAATCTTGACTTGGAAGCTGGGATTGTACCCAATGTGCTGCAGCTGAAATTAATTGATCAGATCCTCTGACATACTAGCAATCCCCATGCTTATAACCACCAAGTAAACTGAAGCAAGCTCCTTTCTTCTGCTCCCAGCCACCCTAACCTTGGTTCTGTGTCCAGTTGAGCCATCACAAGGCTCAATGGCCCAAAGAACTTGGAAACTGTTCAGACAACACCCAAGAATCCCTGTGTTGTGGTCCAGCCATTTGTGGTTTTCACCCTTAAAAATGCTACCCCTGTCATAATTCTTAGGAATGTGGACTTTGCTTGTGAGCTGTTTCCCTCAATTTGAAATTTAACTTCTTTCTCCTGTCTTTAGCTTACTCTGTTTGTCTCCAGCCATCCACAGGTTAGAGAGAGGTTTGGTTTAGATAACATTTAAATTACCTTTTGACAGAATGGAGGAAGTTTCCTCCTGATTCACTATCATCTCTGGGAGTGCCAGGGGATTGCTCATGCTCTTTATGGTGTTTAGGGGATTTTTTGGAAGTCCATTTATGTCACTTGACCCTAAGGATCCATTCATGTGGTGGGGTGCCATGCTGCCCATGTCTTCCCTGGGGCCATCCAAGCTGGGCTCATGGGGAAATCTTGGAGTGGAGGAGGGAAGGAAAGAGATAAAGGAAGCAGCTTGGGCTGGGAATTAACATTCCATCCCAGAGTTCTTTCAGTTTGGTTAAGGAAGCATGGAGAGAGGTTCAATTTTGAGACCTTGGAAAGAGTAAACAGGGAGAGTATTCAGAGTAGGAAGATTCCATGTTTAGGGGAGGGAGGGAGGGAGGAAGGGAGAGAGAGACAGAGACAGAGAGAATATGTGTCAGGGCAAGGTGGTAAACCTTAAACCTCAGCTATGCATTGAACCTTAATCTGAGAGAAAATGAATTGTAATGTGACAAAGTGATGCTTGGAATTCTAAGTCTCCCCTCCTCGCTACCTACCCTAGTATATTTAGAGTTCATTGATGAGAAGCTGTTAATCAGTTTTGGGACTCAAACCCTGCCCCCACATTGTTAAATAGTTGTTTATTGGAAAAAGTGGGCTGAAGAAGGGTCACTAAATTTACCACAGAGCAAAAACACCAATTAGCAGTGATAGGAGAGGCCAGCACGAAGCTCTGGGATCTCATACTCTTCCTGTACTGTAAGGGATGGCCTGGAGTGTTTAGAGTATCCTCAGGTAGAAGGCCTTGACTTATTAAGCATGGTTAGAGACAAGAAGTGACTTGCTGGCTGCAGCTCCTGACTTTCCATTGGAGTATACTTGTCTTAAGCATCTTGGATGTTAACTGTGTTCCATTTAATATTTTCCCCTTGGGCACTGTGGGCATTTTCCTTCTTCACATCCCAGGTCTTGAAGACAGATGCCTGCAGGGCTTGACCATAAGAAAAATTCATGGCCCATGGCTTTTGCAAGGGCAGGTGATTTCCCCATGATAAGTGATATTGATGGAATCTTAATAAAGCTGCCCCCAGTCCCAATATTTTTACTTCCTTATCGGCCTCACAGAACATCAGGCATGTCCTGATTTGACCACAAAATACAGGCCCCCAGCCTCCTTATTCTTTATGGCAAATGCTAAGTCTATAATGGTGCTTGGTGTCTGATTTCTTCCATTAGAATGTTAGCTTCTTGAAAGAAGGGATCACGTTTTCTGCCTTTGATTCCTCATTACTTAGCACAGAGCATGACACATATTAAGTGCTTAATATATTGATTATTGATTGACCCTATGCACATTTGTTATAAAGCAATGGATTTAGAGTAGATGGAGTAAGAAAGAAGGAAGGAAGGAAAGGACTGAAGTTCTTTTTCTGTTCAAGTTTAGTTCAAGAACAGTTCAGTTGAAGAAACAATCTTAGTGTCTGGTACATTATTTTCCCCAGGTGATCTTCAGATTCTTCTTAAGACAATTCAAATGGAAGCCATTCTGTTTCCTGGCAAATTCTGCCATATAACGATGAGGTCAGCACACTAGCTCTGTAGACCCTCAGTTTGGTAGGCAGTCTAATTAATACTTCTCTCCCATACTTTCCTTCAGAGCCTCCCAAACATTGAGCTAGTTCTGGTAATGTGCGTATCAATCTCATCATCCATGTTTGCATTCCTGGAAAAATATACTCCCCAGGTTAGTGAACTTATCCACAGCATTCAAAATTTCTCCATTTGCTCTGTTTTCTTGGTGTTAATTGGTAAGCCAAAATCAGCACAAGCAGTAGAGAATTCATCCATACTTTGTTGCATCTCAGCCTCAGAGGCTGCATTGGGTGCACAGTCATCTGTGGCTCTATCAGCACTGAGTATTTGAAATGCACCATACATCATTGGCCAATAAATAGCCTTCAGGGAATCGTTTGCTTTGGATTGTTCCTATCAGTGTAAAACTAAATTTCATGTGCCTTCTTACTGAGCCAAGAATCCTGCGTCTCTCTAAGCTTCACTTGCAGTTTTGATGAAGTTAAATGCTGGCTTCTTAGAGATAGATAAACTCTCATGATGGTAAATAATGTAAAATTCTTGTTTTTCATTTAGCAGCTTCAGAATTTGCCCATCATTTTCATCACACCAATCTTGGTGTTTGTGAGTGTTTTGGCCCAGATGAGTAAACGTGGTGTTGTGCACAAAATCTCTGAAAGCTACTCACTCCTTTTCTGCTCCACTGTTGCCAGGCATTTGTTGGCTCAGCTTTCTCTCCAAGTTAAAAACCAACTGTTCACACGTGAAGAAGTGCTCTAATTTCTTGACATTATATTTTTCAGTAGTTGTCTTGCCTTTGGTTGAATATAGATGTGTAGTTTGGAGAGGATAAGTCTCTGATTGGTCTAGCACTATTCTACGTATAGCGTTTATTACTCTCATATCCTGTCGTCTCTTCTTCTTAATAGTTTATTAAGTGTCATGTTTTCTATGAGTATGCATTCATGAAATTTTATTGCATTTACATAAATTGGAGACAGTGTTGGTGATAAGATCATGAGCCACACAGATTTTCAATATTAAGTGATCATTGTTATTTCTGTTTCCAACTCCGTTCCTTCAAAAGACTCCCTGCCATGTCTGATAGTCTGTACCTATTCTGGCCTTAAAGTCACCCAGAATTACAAGCTTGTCCTCTTTCATCTATTGATGATGAGGATCTACAGGTCATCATTAAATTTTTCTTTGTCCTCATCAGCGTTCATCATGGTGGGAGCATAGACACTGACAATGGTTGTGTGGCACTTGCCTGCAAGTGGCAATCACATTGTCATGAGCCTCTCCTTTTGGGAGGCATATAAGCTTGTTGACTAGATTAATTCTGATCTCAAAACCTACACCAGCTTCACAGCACTCACCATAACTGTGGCTGCTTCAGAAAAACTTGTATCCATCTCCAATTTCAGGAAGCTGGTATTCATTTACCAGCTTTGTTTCCCTCAGGACTACTATTTGGATGTGATGCCTGCTGACTTCTTTCACTACAAGAGTTGTTTGTGTTTTAGGCTAATAGATTTCTTGTTCATAAGAACAAACATGTTCTGTGTACCAATGGTGAGAAGAATCATCTTCACAATATTTTTTGTATTTGTATATTGTATATAGATAGATAACATACACACATGTAATCTATCTATCTCTATGTCTATTTCTTTTTATTTTCCCAAATTACACTAAAACAATTTTTAACATTTGTTTGTTTTAAAAAAGTTTTATGTTACAAATTCTATCCCCGCATCCCTCCCCTTCTCCCTCTCTGAGGTGGCAATCTGATATTGGCTATATATGTGCAATCATGTAAAACATTTCCGTTATTAGTCATTTTGTATGAGAAGAAAGAAAGAAAGAAAGAAAGAAAGAAAGAAAGAAAGAAAGAAAGAAAGAAAGAAAGAAAGGAAGGAAGAAAGAAAGGAAGGAAGAAAGAAAGGGAAGAAGAAAGTTAAAAACAACATGTTCCAGTATGTATTCAGACAATATCAGTTCTTACTTTGGAGACAGGTAGCATGCTTCATCATGAATCCTTTCAGATTGTCTTGGATCATTATATTGCTGAGAATAGCTAAGTCATTCACAGTTTGTTATTGTACAATATTGCTTTTACTGCATACCATGTACTTCTGGGTCTGCTCAACTTCACTTTGCTTCAATTCATGTAAGTCTTTCCAGATTTTTCTGAAATCATCCAGCTTGTCATTTCCTATGGCACAATAATATTCCATCACAATCATATACCACACCTTGTTCAGGGATTCCCCACTTGATGGACATCCCTTTGATTTCCAACTTTTAACCACCACAGAAAGATCTGCTATAAATATTTTCGTCCAAATACATCCTTTCCATTTGTTTAGAAATTTACAAATTGCTATTTTTCTTCATTTTCAAGGAGGACCATGACATCAGGGAGGTGATACTATGAAATTCCAGTGAATTGAATTTCAGTGAGGGCAGGCTGTGCAAAGTCATCAGCCTCATTTTGTCTTCTGGAGCCATCTGGGTCCAGTGGCCAGATGTGGATCAGGGCAACTGGAGATTGCCCAGGATGCAGTGGGAGACTTTGGCCTTTTTTAGCTAAGGACTTTAACAGGTCTCAGTTTGACTGAGGCAGTGCCCATTCAGTGATTAAAGCTTAATAAGAAATGAGGCCAAGTTCTCAAATAGAAACTGAGAAATACCAATAAAGTTTGGATTCAGCTCAATTGTACCATCAACCTCAAGCAGCTCTCCCCCTTCTTTTAGTAGTCCATTTTTCTAGTACCCCTGAAAGATCTATGGGGCAAATTACTGGGGCATAATGTTGCATATCCTGCAACAGGAGAAACAGTTCCTTTTCTCATCATTTAGATTGATGATTTACTAATGCGATATTAGCAACAGCAAAAAATTCACAAGGTTAAAGGAGTTTCATGCTTAAGAATGACAGCCTCGAGAAGGGAAAAGCTTTAGAAGTAAATCCTGGCAGGTTTTTACTATTGAGGGAGTGTATGCCAGCGAATCAATAGTAATTGTGGTGAAGCTGGGCAGTAAGGTGCTTTACTGTGCTGCTTAAATACATTGGCGAGGGAGCTCCTCCAAAATTAGCACACAGGAACCAGGGCAGCTAAACCTGGCCTAAAGAAGGGTCTTCTATTCTTCTGAAGAGACAGTGCCCTTCCTCAAGTGCACCAATGGTTCTTTTCTTTTGAGCAGCTCTATTCATTCTCCTAGGGTAGAATCTTCCTGAGGGTAAGTAGCATGACCATTCTTACAGCCAAAATGGAGCAATTATGCAGTAGGAGGAAAAGAAGTTTTTCACCAACTGGAAGAGTGGATGACAATATTCTTCTCTCTCATAGCCAAACCTGTACACACAAAAATGTGCATATATACATATTATACACACATGGACATATTTGCTTATTTTTATACATGATTTTCTCCACTCTTGCCTTCAGTGGAATGTAAACTTTTTGAAGGCTGGGGATATTTCAGTTTTGTCATTGAACGTCCAACACTGAGAACATGGCAGATACTTAATAAACACTTGTCGACTTGAATGAAAGGGCTGTGGTGGGATAAAGAAAGAATTAGAGTTCCTTGACGACTCTTTGGTGATCTGTGTCCATTACTTACTTAGAGATATGGCTCAAGTTTTCCCTTCCTGAATATAATGATAGCCCCATAGAGTCTTGGTTTTGGAAAAGGCCTCAGAGGTCATTTAGTCCCAACCTTAATAAATCTTATTCAGGACATTTCCAGTGTGGTAGAGCCAGAAAGGATCTTAGGGATCATAGCATTATAGATTTAGAGCAGGGGGTCTGAAATCTGTAAACTTTTTTTTAAACATTTTGATAACTGTATTTATATATATTAATTTCCTTTGTAAGCATATTATTTTTATTTTATGCATTTAAGACATTCTGAAAAGAAGTTTCACAATGATTCCAATGGCATCCGTGATTCAAAAAAGAGGAAAAAATATTAACACCCCCAGATTTAGAGCCAGAAAGCAGCTGAGGGGTCATCTAGTGTAATCTGCTCATTCCTTTTTTTTCAGATGAGGAAACAGGCTCAGAGTTTAAGTAACTTGCCCAGTGTCACACAGGTGGCGCAATAGGAAGTCCAAGACAAGGTCCTTTGACACAAATCCAGTCCAACTCAGAATTAAAATTGTGGTTCTAAAGGAAAATTAGATAGCCAAAAAGTTTAAGCAATGTGTTCAATGCTGCTCAACTAATTAGATGCATTTCACCAAGGTTGTGTTGTAGATGTCATCTTTATTTCTATTCAAAGAATCATGAAGTTTTGGAACAGTATGGGATTAAAATGATTCTTTCCACCAGTTCCCTCACTTTACAGATTTGATTGAAATTCAACAAACACTTGATATGTGTTCATTATTTTTTTGACACAGGAGGGATGCTATACTAATCACTTGGGTTTCTAAGCCCCTGACTTTAAGGGATTTACAGTTGAAATGAATTCAATGCAGGTCAAGGGTTAAGAGACATAAGCAGGGTCACACAGCTACTGGGGGGAGACAAGAACCCTTATCTCTTAGCTGTCAGTCTGTTTCTCTCTTCACTCCCTTTCCCCACCCCAACCCCATCCTTAGGCTGACACTAGATCAGCAGTATGAATTTAAGCCGTTGTTTTTATTCTCTTCCTTTATGGAAACAAGTCTTATTTCACTGACTAAGCAGTAAGGAAGTGAAATGATTTTCCCTTGTCAGCAGCCAAGGTGCTAGGTATAAACAAGTGCTGAAAAATTCTAGTTCAGTGAATGAATGAATGAATGAATTAACAAAGAGTGGTTGGGAGCCACAGAGAAGGTACCTTTATCTGAGGCTATATCCTCTTTGATTCATTTCTCCTTTTTGTTATATGCTATCAGGAGAATAATGAATAAGGAAGTCCTTTCTTAAAATGTTGGAACCTGCTTCTGATTATGGAACTAGAAGTGACTTTAGATATCCCTTAGATACTAAATCTCATGTTTTACAAAAGATCACTGATTGCTTTTTGAATTGAATGGCATCCATAGTATGAGGTGAAGTGACTCAGGACCATAGGATCTAGAGCTGAATAGAAACTTAAAGGTAATTTCTAGCCTATCTGGCTCATTTTACAGATGAAGCAATGGAGAACTAGAAAGATGTCTTGCCTAAAGTCACAAAGTTAGTAATAATCATCGGAGCATTGTGTTCTACCGCAAGTCCTCT
Source organism: Trichosurus vulpecula (assembly GCF_011100635.1). NCBI lineage: Eukaryota > Metazoa > Chordata > Mammalia > Diprotodontia > Phalangeridae > Trichosurus > Trichosurus vulpecula. The sequence continues at coordinate 312,085,873 of NC_050573.1, read as the reverse complement.
AAAGTTACACACTCTTCTTGAGTCTGCTATGAATGGGTGAAGCTAAGGGAGAGAGAGGATGAGTGAGCAAATGAAAAACAATACCAGTTAGCATTTATATAGCATTTTAAGGTTTTCAAAGAAATTTACATGTGTTATCTCATTTGATCCTCACAATAACTTTATGAAGTATGTGCTGTTATTATTTCTTTTACAGATGAGGAAACTGAGACGGTAAGTGATGTGTCCAGGGGAATATAGTGAAGTGTCTGAAGCAGGATTTGAACTCAGGCCTTCCTGCCTCCAAAAACTTTATTTATTATGTTACCATTTTAAACATTCACCATATGTCAAGTACTTTGCTAAGTGCTAGGGTTACTAATACAAGCAAAGCCAGTCTCTTCCCTCAAAGAGCTTATATCCTAATAGGGTTAGTCCATCAGTCAGGCTCTGTGCTGAGCATTGAGCATACGAAGGCAAAAAACAGTGCCTGGTCTCAAGGAACTCCAAGTCAACAAATATAATAATAATGAACTAACACTAACTTTTTATACCACCTACTATGTGCCAGGCACTGTGCTAAATGCTTTCCAAATATTACCTCTATTGATCCTCACCACAACTTTGGGAGGCAGGTGCTAATATTATCTCCATTTTACAAATGATGAAACTAAGGCAAACAGAAGCTAAGTGACTTGTCCAAGGTCACATAGGTACTAAGTGTCTGAGGAAGGATTCGGACACAGGTCATCCTGAATCCGGGACTCTACTTGCTATGGCACCTATAAGGGAGTGGTGATAGATTGCTTTGGTCTAAAAAGTCACAGGAATAGTGAGTATATCCAAAGAGGAATAGATTGATATATCCATTCCAACAGCAATGGTATTATTGATTTGATTATGGTTCAGAACTAGAAAAGGAGAATGGGAGGTTGTGGGGGGAGAGGAGAGATAGCAGAACAGTGACTGGTAAGAAGATGGTCAGGATGTAAGATGAAGAGAAGCTGGGGCTACCTAAAAATATCAGGCCCTGTGAAATATAATAGGCCTCCAAAGTACAGGAGCTGAAAGGTTTAAATATTCCAAGACATGCTTGTGGCTAAAGGTGTTGATCTGTTGTTGGTAGGAAGATGGCAGTGAGAAGATGAGAGAAATGATCCCCTACGAAAGCAGGTTAATCCCAGTTCCTTCTCTATGATGCAAATAAAGGAATGTCCCCTAATATCTAATCCCCTGACCCTACACCATTGCTCCTGAGAGAAGTTGTGGAGGACATGAACTTAAGTCTTTGATGTCTCCTTCTCTCCCTCAAACCCTCACCTTCCCACTTTTTAAAAAATGTTCCCTGCTGAAGAGCACCTAATGCCTTTATGCCCTTACCTGAACCTCCAGGATCCCACTAAGGCCTTCTTTTCTTGGTTTATTATGTTCAAAATGTTTCCTCAGGCAACATGGTAGAGAGAATTCTGGACTGTGAGTCATATCACTGGAGGGGTGCTCTTGGTTCTGTTATTGATTTTCTCAGTGATCTTGGGCATCATTTCCCTGCATGACTAGGGCTTGGATTTGATGGTTTGTAAGCTACTGGTTTCCCTTCTAACTCCAACATTCTATGAGTCTATAAATTTATGATTAAATCATATTTGTCCAGTCCCCAATTCCCTTAGGGTCCTGCTGACCTCTTCTGATCTGTGTCATTATATTAGTGGTAGATAATGGCTTTTGGATTACATACTTGTGTTTTGACCTTGCTTCTATCACCTTTATTAAGTTTAAGGACTAGCATGGAAATTTCAGTCAGGAATATCTATCTATATGTAAAATGTTGTTCAGTTATTTTCCAACTCTTTGTGACCCCATCTGGGATTTTCTTAGCAGTGATATTGGGGAGGTTTGCCATTTCCTTCTCTAGCTCATTTTACACATGAGGAAACTGAAGCAGACAGAGTTACATGACCTGTCCAGGGTCATACAACTAGTAAGTGTCTGAGGCCAGATTTCAACTAAGGAAGATGGGTCTTCTTGACTTTAGGCCCAGTACTCTAACCACTGCACGGTATACTTGTCCAATCTCTAAATCTATGCCTCTATTATCACTAACCTGGTTGATGAGGTTAGAGAAGATGAGTTCAAATCCTGCCTTTGTGCTTTGCTACTTATGTAACCATGAACAAGTCATTTAACATCCTCCGGATCTCAGGTTCTTCACCTGTAAAATGGTTCAACCATGAGGAGTAAAGGTACAAAACCTGTGTGCTGTGAGTTTGAGTGAGACATCTCCCCTGAAAGGGTAGCCTTACAGATCAAAGAAATATAGCCTGCCTAATTCCATCTCAAAGAGACACTTCTACTATCTTAGACCTCTGGTCCCACTTGGACATTCAGATGATCTAATGAGACAAACTATATGGAAACACCCCTACCCAGAACAGATCGGATCTTGGATGACACTAAGGTTACTCCAAAATTAAGGCCTTCTCTCTTCCCACCCACCAAATCACTTGATCCCCATCACTGATCCTCCAAAAAAGGAAAGTGAGGAGCCTTAACTGATAGGCTTCTTTTGTTGCTTGTCCTAAAACTGTATAAAACCCCATTTATATTTGTATCTCCTTCTGTTCTGGGGAGTTACTAGGCACCTGGCGACTTCCCATCAGCTGATGTCAATTAAACCTTTTTAAAGGTGTGTATTGAGAATTTATTCTTTTTTTCCCACTGGGAAGGTAATTAGAGGGAAAAATTAATAAAATATTAATTGAAATAATAATAACTACCTGTAACAAAATAAGGAATAAGGCACCTAGAGATCAAATATTACTTGCTCTGGCCTTATCAGGATGCAATTACACATTATATTTACGTAAAATGTGCTAGTATATCTGACACAGAATTTGAGAGTTTTTTTCTGTTTGTATAGATCAATTTATGTGACTAAATTGAATTTTTTTTTGCAGTGTACTTTTTCTGTATCCACTCAGATCTTTTTACTAGGAAAACATTTTTTCCCTTTAAAATGATAATTTTTGACTTTAAACCTGATCATTATTTCTTATATCTTTTCTTCCAATTATGTAATACTTAATTCTAAATTTACCAAGAGAATGGAGTCTAGTGCTCTCTTAGGGGAACATCATGATCGCCAATGTAACAATATAAATACTTTGTTCTCCTTGTATTACAGATAAATTCATGTGTAGTTTGATTTCCCTAGTGAGTAAGCTTTTTAGGAGTACTTTAGTTTTCCATTAACGTGGAAATTCCAGTCCAGTTAAATGTTATTCAGATGTAATTTTCTAGCAGCCCTATCAATCCTGCAGAATTTCATTGTTTCAAAACCAGAATGATGAGCGGCCACTTGTCTATCCAAGACAAATACATTGTATCAGAGGAGTGCCAACAGAAAGATGTATGGTGAATATAACTAGGCTAAAATGTATTACAAAACTTGCCTGTGAGAACTGGTACAAAAAATACATCACGCTGTGTTTGTACTAGAAGAAATGGAGGTGGATATGGGCCAATTCCATGAAGAGAATGACAATCCAAGGGGTACATGAATCTAGATGTTAAAGGAACCAGAGGATATGGATAGAAGTGATATGGAAGATTTATAGACACGTACAGATAAAAATCAAACATTCTAGGACAGGTAATGAGGAGGACCTATACTCCAAGATCACACATTTTGCTGGACTTCCTTGCTATTTTTGCTGCTGTCGACCATCGTCTCTCTTTCTTTCCTGGGTCTACCTTTACAGTTGCTTTTTCTGAATCACTAGTCATGTCTGCATCCTATCCTAGGGTCTCTTCATTTTCTTTTTCTCTACTCATTATCACAAGGTATCTCATCAGCTATCATGGGTTCAGTTATTTTTGTTCATTCATTTTTCAGTTATGTCATACTCTCCACGACCCCATTTGGGGTTTTCTTGGCCAAGATACTAGAATTGTTTCTCATTTCCTTCTCCAGATCATTTTACAGATGAGGAAACTGAGGCAAACTGGGTTATGTGACTTGCCCAGAGTCACATAGCCAGGAACTGCCTGAGAACCAATAATTACTTCCATACAAATGACTGATGTCTAGACTCAACTTTAATTTCTCTCCTGAATTCCCTTTTTTGCAATACTACCTACTGGATATCTCTACCTTCCTAGTACTTTGGATTACATCCCTAAATCCTCTTGATCTCTTTATCATCTCCCCACTCTCCATATATACTCAGTTGCTGAGTCTTATTAGTTTAATCTTTACAACATCTTTCATTGGTTCCCTTCTCTTTCCTTAGATGGATACAATCTTAATTCATGTATTCATCACCACTTTATCACCACACATTATTGCAACAGTATCCTATTCTAGCTCCAGAGCATGCCTCAAATACAGAGAGATTAGGTCCTTCGCCCATGGTCACAGAGGTGGCAACTACAGGGAGGAGCTGGGAATCAAGTCAAGGTCCTCACACTCTGAATGTAGAGCTCTTTTCACTCTACCATACTATATCTAACTGTGTGGTGAGGTATAGGTGAACTAGCATAGTAGTCCTAGAGTCAGGAAAGCTTGGGTTCAAATCCTGCCTCTGATATTTTCCCAATGTGTGTCATTTAATTCCTTAATGTGGCATTTACTCACTTGGAACCTCAGTTTCCTACTTTTAAAATGGGAATAAGAACACCTGTAGTAATCATATCACAGGGCTCTTATAAGGCTCAAATGAGATCATGTCTATTGCTACATAAATTTCAGCTCTAAATATGTTGGCCTGGGCTGGATCTTTCTTAAAAAGTTATGAGTTTTTTTTTCAAAAGAAGAAATGCAACTTATTAACAACTATATACTATGTTATTATGATGGAATACTATTCTGCTATAAGAAATTATGAGGGGGATGGTTTTAGGAAAACCTGGGAAGACATATCAATGGATGCAAAGTCCAGTGTTCAGAACCAGGAGAATATTATATATAGTAACAGCAGTATTGTACAACGATAAACTGGGAAAGAGAAAGACAGCTATTCTAATCAATACAATGATCCAAAACAATTAACGCCGTGTTCTTCAAGAAGTCTTGGACCACAAAATCTCAGAATCACAGGGTTAGATAGCCTCAACATCCATTTAGTCTCAACTATGACCGAATGATAATTCCACCAACATAATACACTTGATAAATGGTCACCTATGCTCTGCTTAAAAGAGCTCTAGGAAGGGGAAAGCTGCCACTTTCCCAAGTTTCACTTTAGCATATCTCTAAATGTTAGAAAGATTTTCTCGGACTGGCCATTAATTCTCTGTGTGGCCTTGAATGAGTCACCTAACCTTTGTGAACATCAGTTTTTTTATCTTTAGAATGAGAAAGGAGGATGTGGCCTTGAAGGGTAATAGTTAACACTGAAGTGCTAGGCCAAAGAAATCAATTCTCTCTCCCAGCAATCAAGAATGACTCAGCTGAAGCCTACTGTGAATTGTCTACTTCTAACTGCTAGAACCTGAGCAACTTTGAAGCCCTCGTGTGTGTGCAGTGTCTTCAAGTGTGCAGGGTCTTCGATTCTCCTCCTCAAGCTCCTATGTCAGGGTTTTTCTACCTATCAGTTTTTCTTCCTAGTTCTTATACATTAAATGGGAGCCTCCTGACTCTCAGAGATTCATATTTCACTTAAAAATTCACAACTCCATAAACTTTTCCTATCAAACAATACTCCTTTAAAAATCATTCCTCAGTCTCCAAATGTTTATATTTCTTTTTTCAAAGGTTTCCCTCAGTCAAAAAAAGAGTTACTTACAAATGAACTAAAATATGCATCACACTTATAGCTCAGAAGGCTTCCCCATGAGCACCCATCACTTTGGTACCTTGAAACTGTGTTCCTATACATTCATCTATCTAGTTTTTAATAAATAAAAGACCTTTCTCTGCCTACTTAAAACATTAAACCATTTCCACACAAGTGAGGCATCATCTTACATCATTCACAAAGGGATTTGAATCTTTATGTCATATGCAACTGATTTTTTTGTCCAAATATTATCTAAAAGCTCTTTCTTCACACACACACACACACACACACACACACACACACACACACACACACACAGAGAGAGAGAGACAGAGAGAGACAGAGAATATTTTTAAAAGGTTCTTTTGTCATTCTAGATATCAATTGTCACCTTTAACAGCCACAATATTATGCCATTTAATAATTAATGTAAATCTTTTCCTTTACACAAAAATGTTTTCTGCCCTTTTCATCATCAAATTATGTTTTGAATGAGTTTCTAAATACCACATGAAACCACCTAAATCAAACCTTTGGTTTGTACCTATACCAGGAGAACCTGGAAGACAGAATAACTAAGTATTATCATTCACACTTTGCCACCCCCCGCACTCCCTATTGTTCTAATGTTCATGGTTTAAGACAAAGAAATTTTTGTTTCAAGAACTTTCTTTTTGAATTAGATTCTTGAATTTTCATAGAAACCACTCAAGTTCCTTAAAGGATCAGCTTAAGTGCCACCTGTATCAACATCTTTATTGATTTTCCCTAGCTATCAGTGGCTCCATCTCCCTTTCAACACAGACTCAAGAAGGTTTTCAGATATTTCTAGTTGTTGGCATGCTGTTGGCATGTAATTGGTACATAGCCAATGTGTAGTTGGATTGACATGATGGTGTGTTATTGGCTTTATGTTGTGATGTTGGCATGTTGGCTTGACGTTCTGATGGTGTTACTGGCATGTTTTAGTGTATTGTTGCAGGGTTCTTAGTTTTATGTTGTGATGTCAGGGTGTTATTGGCATGTTATTGGCTTGATGTAATGTTGGCCTGTTGTCAGCGTGTTGTTGGCTTGACATTGTGATGGTATGTTATTTGTACATGGTTGACATCTTGGCTTGATAAGATAGTGTGTTGGCATGTTATTCATGTGTTGTTGGTTTTGATGCTGTGATCTTGGCATTTTGTTGGCTTTGATGTGTTGTTAGCATGCTAGCATATTATTGGCATATTAGTTCAGCGTTATGATATTGGCATGTTGTTGGATGCTGTGTTGTTGGTGTTATTGGCTTAATGTGATGCTAGCATGTTATTGGCACGTGACTGGCATGCTATTGTCTTGACATTGTTAGGTTGGCATGCTGTTCAATGTGTTGTTGATTTTGATGTTGTGACATTGGCGTGTTGTTGCTTTGACACAATGGTGTGTTGTTGGTATTTTACTGGTGTTTTTTGACATTGTGGTGTGGGCATGGGCATGTGGTTGGCATGCTATTGACTTGACATTTTTGATGTTGGTATGTTATTGGCATGTAATTGGCATGTTGTTGAGTTGCCATTGTGATGTTGGCATGTTGTTGATGTGTAATTGTGTTGCTGACTTTGACAGTGAGATATTGGCATGCTGTCATTTTGAAGTTGTGTTGTTGTGATGTTACCAGGCAATTGGCATGTTATTGGCATGCTATTGCCATGTTGTTGGCTTTAATGGTGTGCTGGTGGTGTGTAATTGGAATGTGTGCTTGACAATGTGCTGTTGGTGTGTTGTTAGCGTATAATTTTCATGTTTACTTTAATGGTGTAATGGTGTATAGTTGGCTTGACTTTGGTGTGTTGTTGGAATGTTATTGTTGTATTGTTGGTGCATTATTGAACTGATGATGTTATCTTGACCTGTTATTGGCATGTGGTTTGCTGGTTTGCTTGACATTGTGATGTTGGTGTTATTGGTTGGTCTGTATGAATCGTGTTGGTTGAGTACGGGACTTTCCCTTCCTTCTTTCCTCTATCTTGGACAAATTGTCTATACTCTCTGGGATAGGTTTATTTCTCACATCTTCAAGGCAAGGATATGACTGTTCACTCTGGGCACAACAATCCCTTCCTTAGGTTAGTAAGACAAATTGCATGTATTTATTCTGAGACAGTACTAGAACATATATATTTATTATTTATCTATGTTTTGATGAAGCCTGATAAACTCTCAGAGTAGTGAGAAGATGGGGATCACAGGACAAAAGTTAAAAAAAATCACTCCAGCACAGTATTCTTGGGGTACACCCTTAATCTAGCCCCTTGAGTAAGCAGTGGGCACACATTACAGCTAAGCTGTGTACTTTTTTTAAAGATATAGTTTTTTTTTAATATAAGAGGGTGACTGAGACAGGATGTACAACAGGATACTTCTGGTGAGAACCCTATCAATGTGATTGGTAAACTTGTGAAATTTAGACATGAAGAGTATTGAGACATCAGTGGGCATTGAACATCAGTGGGCTGATTAGGACATTGATGTGCTAATAGCTGGGTAGCTGTGACTGATTAAGGCAAGTCATTTAAAAAAATCAATATCTTGCAAAAAAAGAGCAGCAGTTGTTCTCATTCAGACACCTTGGCAGAAATAACACATGGGACATCCAGAGTCTCACATCCACGCTAAAATGCAACATCTGTGGAAGATTGTCATAGAGAGTCTGCACTTGGCATTTAAGGATAAATGTAGAACAAAGCTAATACAGTTGAGCTGAGACCCATTTTATTAACCTTCCCCCCCCCCCCGCCCCAGAAATCATATAAAATAGATCAAATGTGTAAATTCTCCATCTGCTAAATACTTTGTAGACTACCACCCCTAGGCACTGAGAACAGCTAACCAATGCAAATGCTTTGTGGAGTGAGAAAAGACCTACAACCTACTTTTTCAATGAAGAAATCCTGGGCTTTTGAGCAAAAGGAGTAGACTTTCTGGCACATGTTACCAAAATTGAAGGACCTTGAATATGGGACCAGTGATGGGTTGTGCCCCTGTCATCTGAGGACCCACTGGCTACATGGGAATGCATTTTTCAGCCAAAACAAATCTTGAAGATCATCTCCCAAGTAAATTGTCATCTGTGTCAGCAAAGGGAGTACTTACACCAGTGAAATTATAGGTCTTTGAAGGATATCTATTTATCGATCGATCTCTATCTAGATCTAGATCTAGATATATAATGGTTATCAAATCATTGGGGGAAGTAGCATGCTTTCTGCACTGAGTGCCATTGCTCACCTCTCAAATTATTTTGTTTGGCATAAAATAAAAGCTATAGGAATAGAGAAGGGGGACAGATTTGAGAGGTGTGGCAGAGTTGGAAGCAACAAAGAACTCAAGATGAAAAATGCCATCAACCTCCAGAGAGAGAACTGATGAACTCTCAGTATAAATTGAAGCATACTTTTTCTCTTAATTTCTTTTTTAACTTCCTTTCAATTAGCAACATGGCTAACATGGAAATACACAAAACAAACCAACCATATAAAAATGTTATAAATCACAAGCAATAAGAGAAATACACATTAATTCAAATCCAGCCTCAGACATGTGACGCTAAGCAAATCATTTTACCTCTGTTTGCTTCACTTTCCCTATTTATAAAGTGGGGGTAATAATAGCACCTAACTCCCAGGGTTGTTGGGAAGATCAAATAAGATAATTGGTAAAGTGCTCAGCACAGTGCCAAGCACAAAGTAAATGCTATAAAAGGTTAGCTATTACTACTACTGCTACTACTACTACTACTACTACTACTACTACTACTACTACTGCTACTACTACTAACCATTATTAACCCCTTTCAAATGTGAGTTTCTTGATGTCTGATTTACTTTTGTCTCTTTACTTCTGACCACTGCCTCCCTAATCCCTACATCCTTCTAAGAGTCACTCCTTTATCAAATCCTCTTGCCCTCCTAATTCTTAATCTGCACACCCTTCTAAGACTATTAAGAGAGGATTAGTACTTCTAGCGTGAATGCCAGCTGAGTCCCTTTCAGGGCTGATAATCCACTTTTGGTGTCTGCCTATCAACCAGCTCTCACCTGTGGCTCCAAGAAGCTGTAGCATGGGCAGTGGCTGCACCTTGCTAAAACTGCCTCAGCAAATAGGCTAAACCAGTAACTGATAGGCATCAGAGCCATTGGTGAGTTTGGGGGATGTCTAGCCCAAGCATGTGAAGACTTCCCCTAGTGGAACAGGTGAATGGGAAGAATTTGTTCCAATATGCCAAGAAGCTTGCTGAAGCAGGCACTGTGGCTCACTTAGAGCCTGGTCAGACACTGAATTTGCCAAAGTCATCGCCTTCATTCTGGGCCATTTTGACTTTTGCATTGCCACTAGACTTGAAAGACTCTGGAAGAGAAAGTGAGGCTGATGATTTTGCAAAACTCTGGCTCACTTAAATCCCAACTCATGTGCAAGTCAAGATATCACTCCATGATGTTATTAGTCTTCTTTGGAAATGAAGGATAAATAACAACCTACGCTTTATACATGTCATGGTTTGTTGGGGGCCTGATGTAGAATGTCCATGGCAACACTCACTAACCCATGCTCAGATGACCTGATTTTTCAAAATAGCATGATTCTTTCATATCAATTCTTTCTCTGGAGGTAGATAGCATGCTTCATCATTAGTCCTTTGGAATCATCTTAGATCATTGTATTGTGGAGAATAGCTAAGTAATTCACAATTCTTCATTGAACAATGTTGCTTTACTGTGTACAACATTCTGCTGGTTCTTTTCACTTCACTTTGCATCAGTTTGACCTGACCTTCTCTCTGTCGCCTCCCCCTTTTCTAGCATCCCTGGAGAAGAAATGGTTACCCAAACAGTATAAGCTCATCCAGATCACTTGTTTCAGTGGTGATTATTTAGTCTTTCTGAGGCACCTAAACTGAATATCCTCTTACTGATTCCATATTAGGCCAATGATTAGCATGTTCAGTGAGCCTGAGGCCAATGAGGAAAGGTGGATTTCTTCTCTACTTTTATTCTGGGCAGTTGGTTGGTTCCAAAAATAAACACATTTTACTATTACTAATGTATAGGATATGAACTTTTTTTTTTGGAGGGGGGAGGGCAGGGCAATTGGTGTTAAGCGACTTGCCCAAGATCACACAGCTAGTGTATCAAGTGTCTGAGGCCCAATTTGAACTCAGGTCTTCCTGACTCCAGGGCCATTGCTCTACTCATTGTGCCACCTAGCTGCCCCTAGAGTATGAACTTTAAGAAAGAGAAACCACAGAGGCTATATCACCTATCATCCCAAACAAGGGTTCACTGACTCCTCCAAGGCCATGCTTGGCTGCCAATAAATCTGTCCTACCTAGATTATATGAATTATCCTTTCTAAGATAAAAAGATTCTTAGAGGGGGCAGCTAGGTGATGCAGTGAGTACAGCATGGGTCCTGGAGTCAGGACAACCTGAGTTCAAATCCAGGCTCAGACACTTGACACATGTACTAGCTGTGTGACCTTGGGCAAGTCTCTTAACCCCAATTGCCCTGCACAAAAAAAAAAGATTCTTAGAAAATAGAATACTGAGTAGAGAAGCACAACCCAGGGCAGGTGGGTGGTACAGTGTATAGAGGGACTTACTTTGGATTTGGAATAAGGATGACCTGAGTTTAAATCTTCCTTCAGATACCTACTAGCTGTATGATTCTGGGTAAATCCACCTAACTCTTCCAGCTTCAGTTTCCCCATCTGGAAAATGGGCATAATTATATTACCTAAATCAAGGGGTTATTGTGAAGATCAAATGAGATTACTAACAAAGCGCTTTGCAAAACTTGAAAGTGCTGTAGGAAAGCTACCTATTAACATTATTATTATAATTCAAATAATTCCATGTAGTTAGCACCAACTGCAGTCCTCCCAACCCTAAACCTATTGCCATATGTATTTCTTTGATTATTTAATTTGTTAATGTCTTATCTCCTTCCAAAGATTTTATACTGCTTGAGGGCAAAAACTACCATAGTGCTGAGTAGATGGATGTATTCAGCTAGTAATCCACTAAGTTTATAAATATTATTGAATTATAACAAAAGCATTCCTTCAATATTTTGAAAGAAACTATACATGCAATCATTCCTATGTGGAAAAGGAATTGTACTTTCAAAACTGTTGGGCCCATCCTATCCATATATTTATCACATGTTTCATAACAGACGCCACAGATGGATTCACTATATTTTGTGTTTCTCCAAGCATTACTTTTTCCTAGACCTATGATTTTATTAGTGAAGAGAACACTCATCATTTTGGAAAGTTTATCCATTGATACAAATCAGCAACTCCTCTCCAAGTTACTGACTTAGAGATTTGCTTAGTTTATTGAGAGATTAATTAACTTTCCATGGTCAAAGACTTAGTAGGGGCATGAGTATGGACTTGTAGACAGGGCTTCTTGTTTCCAAGGCTGATCTTCTATCAACTATTCTAGGCTGACCCTCACCACATTTATAGACCTGTTGCTGAAGGAATCTGATCTTTCAATTGTGGGATCAGATTGTGAAGATGCATTCTCTAACAATTCTAAGGCTATTTTTCCATGTTGTAGCCAATGCAGGTCATAAACATTAGTAATGTGCAGTTACCCTTTCTAAAACTGAAGGATAAGTATAGAGGTGAAAAAGAGAGGGAGAGAGACTGAGAGGGGCAGAAAAACAGAAATGGAGATAGAGGGAGTCAGACAGAGGGTCAAAGAAAGACACAAAGAAACAGATACATACATATACACATATACACACAGTGACTGAAGCATTGTTTTTAGTTGTTTCATTCTTGTCTCACTCTTTGTGCCCTCACTTGGGGCTTTCTTCACAAAGATACCGCAGTGATTTGCCATTTCCTTCTCCACCTCATTTTACAGATGAGGGAACTGAGGCAAACAGGGTTAAAGAACCTGCCCAGAGTCGCACAACTAGTGATTGTCTGAGCTGAAATTTGAATTTGGGTCTTCCTAACTCTCCACTTCACTACCTAACTGTCCCTATGACTGGAGCACAGTAGTTACTTAATATATGTTTATTGGCTGAATCTTAAAAATATGAGCCTGCCCTTCATGATCTTGGTCTCCTTTGCCCATGAACCTATACAGAGATGCCAATGTTTGTTCATGTCCTAAGTTTCTAGTTTAATTCTTAATTATTTTGGACCAGACCCCTGTTCCTAATGCAGGCTCTAGGTATATAGTAAAGAGGCTCACATTTAAGGGCTTCATCTGAGGCAGTTAAGGGTCTGTGGATAGAACTCTGGGAATGGAGTCAGGAAGACAGGTCCAGTTATGGTCTCAGGCATTTGATAGTTGTGTGACCCTGAGCAAGTCACTTAAGCTCTGTCCTCGACTGCCAAATGAAGATAATAGGACCCACTTCACAGGATTGTTAATGAAGATCAAATGAGATGATATTTTCAAAGTTTCTAGCATAGGGCCTGGCACATTGTACTGCTTCATAAATGCTATTCCTTCCTCTCCCTCATATATTGGTGCATCTTGCATTGGTGAGATGGGTGAGAGTAGGCAAAAGCCCAGAACGAGAATAGAGCCTAGCACAGTTTCTTGCCCTCAATTTCTTTCAGCTCATTCATTATGTTTTATTTTGTTTTGAACTACAGAATTGTTTGTAAAAATGTAATGATTAAAATGTCCACGGGTTGTTATTATGGTCTAACCTTGTGTACAAAATATTCTATACGAATTATAAGAACTGAAAGCAGGATGTTATTCAAAACTATTATGCTACTAGAAAATTAAACAAGAAACTACAACAAATACCAATTTTACCACTAAAAAAGAGAAACATGAAACAAGCCCATTTTTAAAATCACTTGGTTATTTCAGGTTTGGGATGGAATTCTGATTCTCTTTACTATTTTAATGTTTGTGTTGAAATTGTAATGGTAAATTGTTAATGTTGATGTCTGAGTGGCAAATCATTAGCCAGTAACAGAAAGTAGTCTTTCACATAATGCAAATGGAACTGGTTTAGCTTGAAAACATCCAGACTGCATTTTGCAGATAGATTTTCTTTGTTTCTGACATTGTCCAGTGTAAGAAACCAGAGAGCTTCAGTGTCATGTAGGGAGAAAAATGTTCTCTGTATTTCTTTATCCATTATCACAATCAGAAATTTCACTTGTGGATTAAAACCAAAACAAATGGAAATGCATGGTAATGCTGAGTGTTTAATGAGATTCTATTCTGAACTTTATAAATGGATTGATAAATTTTCTAAGAACTATACTTCATGCAGATTTAATGATCTTATACTTTCATTTAGATTCATAATTTTTAATAAAATGATACATTCCTATGTGTACTAGGGAGCCCCTTGGTTATGATATGATTTAGAAACAGTGATAGATATGAAGGCAAGGATAGAGGAAGGATTAGAAGAAGACAGAGTGGTAAAAGGGGACTATAGTAGCAGTGTATACATTAATCAAAGCAATATTACCTTATTTTGCCACTAGCCTTAACCCCTAATTTCTGGGAAAACTCCATTCTGCCCTTAAACTACCAAAAAATTCAAGACCATACTGAGTATGCATCAACTGGACTGAAATTCTACTCCTTACTTGAAGGTCCAAATAATGTCCCAAACTGAAATAAGTTTTCGGAGAGGAAGAGTGGGAAGTTGCGTACATGGTGCAATTAAAGGGGGGGTGTTTCAACAATCTGGCTAGCAGTTGCTGGGGGGGTGAAAAACCAACAACAACTAGCTCACAGAAAGCTGCCAGCCCAGGTTCTTTTGATCTGCTTTACTAATAGTTTTGCTAAGAAGACAATTTGCATAAAATCTCTTGAGATTTATAAACATTTATGTGGAAGTCCACAATGTTGACATTCCCATTGCACAGGACACATTAGACTTGGGTCACCAAGCATTCATCCAGTCATACCAGAAGAGTGGACTATCTATTTTACCCAGCCATCTTATTTAGCTGGGCACTTCTTTAGAGTTTCTGGTGAAAGCCTGCCATCACTTATTCAAGTCACAGATGTTTGGGCTTCTCTATATCCTGAAGAATTGGACCACACTTGCTGTGTCTGTTGTTGGGGATAGAGGGACCTGTGTAGTGGTCCCTGATTGGCAGAGCCACAAGCATTTTGAGGGTATCAAAGGGAATTTGATTCATATAATCTCTCTCTCTCTCTCTTCATATATATGTATATGTACATATATATATATACACACACACATATATACACATACACATAAGCATACACATATACATACATGCATATATGTATTTGTGTAATATGTATACATATATGGGCACACACATATATTCTGAGGATCCACCATTGGAGAGCAAATGAGTTAAACAGAAGTGTATATGTAGGTGTTGGGGTGGAATAGGGGTAATAGCAGCACGGGAGGATGGCTATGGGTCATCACAAGTATTATCAGAATGGAAAACATCTAATTATGAGTTGAGAACCTCCCAATAGAAGATGATTCTTTCCTTCCCCGCCCTCTCACCATTGTCATGCTGTCAGCATATACACTTCTTTTATCCTAGCAGTCATTTTCTTCTCTCAACGCATATCCATAGATCTCAGATCACTTTAGCCCTTATCTATATTCAGTATTAATAATTTACTGTATGATCTGATTAAGTGGATTACATGAGCAACTGGAGGTCTTCTAGTAATGACTTCTGGATGTAACAAGTAAATGGCAGTATTCTGTTACCAGATTAAGTAGTGTGTTTACTGACACAATCACTGTCATGGATATCCTAGTTCTCAAAATGGGACCAAGTTTCTAGATGGTATTTCTATTATACTGAAGTGTGTAATCACTTTATTCTCTTGTTTGGAAGAAACTATCCCAAGTAGTAAGTTTCAGAAACTTTAATGAGTAAATTAGAATTCTCGTGGATACAAGTCTTTAGGAATGTTCTAGGTAGATCACGAGGTTCTTAAATAGCATCTTTAAACATAGAATGGAATGATAAAGGAATTAAATAACTAAATATTGCCAGGGGTTCTTTTAAAAATAACTTGAAGCTAATGGAGAGGATGGTAACCAGTTATCCACTTCCCAACTGTCTCAAAAGTATTATAGCAACAACTTCACGCCAAGAATTCTATTTACTACTGCTGTGAGGCAGCATGGTATATTGGATAGTGTTGGCCTGGGATTCAGGAAGGCCTAAATTTGAGTTTTGCAGAGTTAGAAGGAATTGTAGAGATTCCTTAAATAGTACAAACCCCTCAATTTTATATATGAGGACAATGAGGCCAAGAAATATTGTGACTTCTGTAGTCTCTATAGTTCTATACCACCTTTTATTCTCACTCCATAACTCAATGTAAGTGTTCAATATACGTTAATTTATAGGAGGTGTGGCCCTCCTGAGATTTTTAGATATTGAAAATTTGGGTGATGGTATCTAATTCAATTGAAAGTTTCAAAAACAGCATGTGTTATCTGACATTATCAAGTTCCAATGCATCATATCTATAGACATTTTCTAGGTTTCTACTCACTTGGTTAGTGAAATACTTTATGTATTCTACATCCAATCAGTAATATTTCTTCAAAAGTGGTAGAAAACGTCCTGTAGTAATGACCTTCCCCTGCAACATATTTTAAAAATCATCTGGGGGTGATTTTAGATAGAATTTGCCTCAGAGCTTCTTCAAAGCTGTATATTGTTGTCCTTGGGAATAAGCCTTCTTTCTTCATCTGTATGAATCTCGAAAATCAAGTAACCTCTTCTAATCCCACTTTCTTATTCTGTAAAATAGGGATAATAATATCACCTATGCTCTAGCGTTATTGCAAAACTTAAAGTACCATATAAGTAAGTTTGTATAATTATTTAAGAACAATTTTAATCTTTCCAGTTTTAAGCTCTTCTAGACAAAGGTATCTTCTGGGAAACAGATGAAAATTTGTTCCATTCCATCTGACAGCTCTACATTGAATTCCTTTGAAGAATCACCATTCTTTCATTCCTAGTCAATGCCACCTGCTCAAGAGGACCCCAATATCCCAATCCCTTGGTCCAGGAATGAGTATTTTAGTATATGGTAGGGTATGAACCAGAATCTCTCCAAATGTATTCAAGGATTTACTTCATTGTGAGATGTCTGCTTTATTGGCACTATGAAGTATAACCTATTTCCCAAACTCTTATCCTCACCTCAGTCCTGTTTAAGCTGTACTCCATAATATATCCCCTATCTGAAAATTTTAACTGTTGCTCATAATAAATCCCACTTTTTGACCTCTATCAGTTTTTCATTGTTTAAAATTAAATTTACTCCTATGAAAAATTTTATAACCTGACTTTGTCTTTTCATAATCTGTTGTGAGAAAACAAACAGCATTTTTTGCTCTCAAATGGTGAATAATATATCTTAACAAGGTTTATAGACTATATTAGTAATAGTGGTAGCATCGGATTCAGCTGATTTTATCAGAAAGCTCCTAAATCAGATTTGCAAATACAATAGTGCCCTCTACATCTCACTTCCCTGTGTAGTATCAAAGCATTCTGAGAATATCTTGAAAAAAATATTCAATGCAGAAATTTAACCAAATCTTGACCTGGATGTAAATTAAGTACAATTAGCAAATCTATAACTATCAACTTCAAATCAAAACATAGGCTCTTGATTTAAAATATAATGATTTGAGCAATAGGAAAAAATATTAAATTACCTAGTACCTACTGTTTGCTTAGCAAAGTAGAAAATGTTGTTTTCCTTAAAAGGTTAGGCTGTGAATCAGAATTTTTGTATCTACTTGATTCCAGCAAAGTTATTGATCTTCCATCCATTTTGCACTTAAATGTTAAAAGCAACATTTTGAAAGCACTATTTATTTCTGATATGAACAACCGCCCACCCCCTTATGAGTCAGGAAGTCTATAGATGCTACAGAATCAAGGGAACTTTATTTTTTTAAATTATTTTTATTTATTTCATTAAATATTTTCCAATTACTGTTGTGTGTCTCATTCTCTGTGACTCTATTTAGGAAACTGAGGCAATTGCCCAGGGTCACACAGCTAGTAAGTGCCTGAGGACAGATTTGAATTTAGGTACTCCTGACTCCAGGTCAGCATTCTATGTGCAGCACTATCTAGTTGCCCAATTACATGTAAAAAATTAACAATCTTTTAAAAAATATATTTTGCGTTCCAAATTCCCTGCCTTATTCCTGTCACTTGTTCCTCCTTAAGAAGACTTTTGTTTTGATTACATGTGTGATGTCATGTCAAATAAATATCCATATTAGCCATGTTGCAAAAGAGAACATCAAAACAAATCAATTAAAATAAAGAAAGTTAAAGTATATGATTCAATCTGCATTCAGTGTTCATCATTTCTCTCTTGGGGATGGGGGGGAGGACAATATTTTTCTTCATGGGTTCCTTGGAATTGTTTTGATCAGGGTAGTTCAGTCTTTCACAGATGATCATCCTTCCAAATCAATAAAATAGTGAATACATACATATACACACAAACACAGATATACACACATGTGTGTATATATCTATATATAGTATATATGTGTGTATATATACGTGTGTGTGTATGTATATGTATGTATGTGTGTGTATGTTATGTATTTGAAGGAACCTGTGCTTACTCTGAAGTCAGAGGACCTGGGATCACTTTCCATTTCTGATACTTACTACCTGTGTGACCTTGCACAAGCCATTTAACTTCTCTGTGATTCAGTTTTCTTGTGTATAAAGTGAGAATGAGAGGAGGGGGTTAATGGTCTCTGTGGTCCCTTCTGGCTCTAAATCAAAAATCCTATGCAGAGGGATTTTTGGATACCCTCAGTACAAAAGGCATCAAAATTGTAAATTATAGGGAGGCAGATTACAGTCCAATGAAAATTGGACTGCTTAATTATCAGAACTGTCCACAAATAGAATGAGTTATTTTCTGATGCAGTGGATTCCTCATCATAAGCGCTTATGAAAAGGATGGATGATTATTTGTTGGCATCACTGTAGTGGACAGGCCTGCACCTTAGAGGGGATTGAGCTAGCTGATTTTTAAAGGTCCTTTTCAATTCTAAACTGTTCTTTTTATTAGCATTATGCTCTATATTTTTAAAATGTGGTATTTACTAATACTATTAATATTACTATTTAGTAATATAGGGGGCAGCCTTCCCATTTGTACATCTCTTTAAGTGGGGAAAACTATTGGCACTTATCCTGCATATAGGTTCATCCTCAAACAGGAAAGAAAATCTAGAATGGTCAAGACAAGGAACCTCCAATAAACTATTGAGAAGACAAAGGCATCTTCTGAATTTAATTTTTTAATTTGTTCCCTTTTCCTCTGTTAGAGCTTCCCCCACCTCCTTACTTCTATTAAGCCCATCACAGGATATTTTGTCACTGTAGCATCATCAAGTTTCTCTGCCACAAGATCCACTTCAAGGATCTGAAGAGGAGTTCTTCTTCTCCTAATTCTGACTTGGAAACTCAGTATACCATTAATACTCCAAGGGAGATAGATATGGGAATGGGGAGGAGACTGCTGGACCAAATTGGGGTCAAAAATTCCAAGGTATTTAAATCAGAAGCACTGTCTACTCAACACCTAAAAGCTGCTGATCCTTATTGAAAGGTAGAAATCTTGGAATAAATTAGCAAAGTAGCCCAGAAACTTGGGAAAAGACAACCATAGTGTTTCATCTGTAGGAAATATAGAAGGATATCAGTCTAACCTTAATCTCTCTGTTTGTTTTAGGGAATAAAAAGATTCAAGAACTCCTAGAGACTGTGTGTGTGTGTGTGTGTGTGTGTGCTGAAAAGAAAAATTAAGCTCTTTTCTAGAATAAGCAAAAAGCAATCACAGATTATGTAGTTAGGTGGCTCTGTGGATACAGTCTTGGGCCTGGAGTTAGGAACAACTGAGTAAGTACTTAAATTTGAATCCAGTGTCAGATACTTACTAACTATATGACCCTGGACAAGTCACTTAACCTCTATCTTCCTCAGTTTCCTCAACTTTAAAATGAGCTAATATAGCACCTCCCACTTGGCATTGATATGAGGATTAAATGAGGATTATTTGTAAAGCACTTAGCATAGTGCCTGATACATATTAGGAGCTATACAAATGTCAGTTATTGTTATTACTGATGGACCTTCACAGACATAATGGAAAGAAAATAGAAACCCAAAGACTTAAGAGAAGCAGCGTACCTAAAGGGACAAGCACAGATCAGATGGAGGCAATGATGAACAAAGAGTGGAAGCATTTTTATTTAGGATACATTCTTTGATTTCAGGTGCACCTTAGACTAGTTGGAGCTAGACTAGATAGGAATTGTACCCAAATGGAATATTCCCAGTTAGCCAGTCTAGACATTGAGAAACTTATCTTTTCAAGTGAATAGAAGTCTGAGTCATCAAGATGACTAGTAAATCCTAGGAGACAACTGAAGGGTCATTTACAGGAAGCAAACAAGAAAGATTGGCTCAGGCGAACCTTTTATGAGTGAGTCAGTCTTGAAAGAGATGGTCTTTAAATTTTTTGGACAGAGTGTGATCTATAACATGGCTAAAGCTTTGAAAAAAGTTATAGGATAGGGACTTTGATTCTAAATAAAATCAGAGCCAAGCTGCTGAGAATCCAGCATAGTTTTAAAGCAAGGTTCCAGAGTTTATAACCGTTAAGCTAAAAATTGAGACTGACTTAAAACAAATGTTCTATTAAATTCTGGGTTAGAAAACCAAGCAGTGATTAATGATAATTAAGATAAGTGAAAGTAACACCATATTGTACTAAGTGTTTATTTTCAGGAATATTTTGGTCTTTTTCAACGTATACTGTCAATTTGGTTCAGACTTCTGATTTCAGGGATATTGAGAACTATTGGTCTATGGTCTTAGCAAATTGCCTAGGGTACTGAGAAGGATAATCAATTTGCCTCATGGTCAATCAGCTACTATGAATCAAAATCAGAAGAACAGAAAGCCAGTCCTCTATCTACTGTTACTATTTATATTAGTGTTAAAATTTTACATTAAATTCATTTAATAACTAGTTATAGATTTATTTTAAAAAGTCAATGATAGGAAAAAAGCATTCTGATAATGCTCTAAATTAATCACACATGTGAGAAACCTAACCGTTTAGAACCCAAAGTCACAATCAAAATACAATCCAGCAGAATACAACAGAAGAGCTCGGGGTACACCATTCCAGGAACCACAGAGTCCTGTTATGAAACGTGAACTCACTGAGGCAGGGTTGAATATTCTGTTATATAGACTATTTGCCCTGAGAGAGAGGTATGCAAAATTTCAGCCTTGTGTTTTTTAGTAATCACATGGAAAGATGAATGATCAGTTTTACCACTCACATCCTATGGCATCAAGAATATGATTTTAATGACCCCTCTCTGAGGAGAGCATGGTACATACCAATGGTACGTAATTATTTACAGTGTCTCCATTGTGGATTGTCAGGCCATCTACAAACTTCATGGATGCAGCCCTCTGGCTTCTAAGCATACCAGATACCACCACTTTACAATCCCTTACCCAAATCTCCATAATGAAAATGAAGAACCCCTCTACAAAGATTGGCTTTCTGGGCAACAGCAAAGAAATCTCTGGCCTCATTCTCAGCATATATCTCTAGCTGCCTTAAGGAAGCTATGCCTTTTATGAACTACAGCTGTCAGTGCACAGACCCTGAGGAACTTGGACGACATTCTAGGTCATGGTACCTAGGACAGTGATTTCTTTGCTGATTGGGATAGCTCACAACTCAACTTTAGAATGGCACTTTTCAGGAGAGAAATTTGTTAAGTTTTGTGCTCACTGGCAACACAAATGAATTGTAGTCAATTAGTCAAGAAACACTTATTAAGTGTCTACTATCTATCAGGCACCATGATAAGCTGGGGGTAGGGGAAGAAGGGAGATGCAAAGGAAGCTACCTTCTCTCAAAGAGTTCATATCCTAATGGTGGAGATGACAGTCAAATAGCTATGTATGTATGTATGCATGTATGCATGCATGCATGCATGTACCTCCTGGCTTCCTCAAAACTCAGTTCAAATCCCATCTTCAGCCTCAGGCCTTTCCCAGCTTTGTCTTCCTTCTAATACAAAGTGTCCACAATTTATTACATATATAATATTATCATATTATGATATATGATAATATATCATATCATGTTATATATTAATAATGATATTATATTGTATTAATACATAGTAAATAATTATGATTATTGTAAATCTAAGAGGTAGAGGTGAAGAGGGAAATCATTTCAGGCAGAAAGATAGCCAATACAGAGGTATCGAGATGAGAGACAGAATGTCTTAAGTGAGGCTAATGTAGCTAGACTATAAAATGTATTTAAATGAATAAAGGGTAAGAACACTAGAAAGGAAGGGCCCAGGGGTCCATTTTTTGAAGGGCCTATCTAGTAATTATGTGAGTGTATATATGGGGGATGGTGTTGAGGTCTAGTATTTGACATGGTGAGAACTGCACTTTAGGAAAGTTACCTTGGCACTGAGTAGGGGATGGTTTGGATTGGAGAGAGAATCAGTACTGGGAGAACAATCAAAAGTTCTATACTAAGATGCTGTATTTTATGTGCTAGACTTTCAAACCTAATTCTATAAGGTAACAGTAAACTCCAAGTACACTCTTCTCTGAAAAAGGATGGATTAAATTCAAGACTTTTGAATAGGCTCCATTAAAGTCCTAGTGAAGAGTGATAGAATGACCACTGAACCTGGAGCCAAAAGATTCAGCTTTGTGTCCTTGTTCTGTCACTGGCCGTATAACCTCTTGGTACCTCAGTTTCCTCAGCTGCGCAATAAAGAGTTTGGACTGAGGCCTTTTGTAGCTTTAATAGAATCATAGAATCTCAGAGTGGTAGTGGATCTCAGAAGTCAGTGAGCCTAGCCCAACCTATAACAGACAAGAATATACTCAGCAATATTTTCAACATGTGGTCATCCTGCTTCAAGGCTTCTATCAATTAATCACTCAGCAAACATTTATGAAATACTTATTATGTATCAGACCCTATGCTAGCACTGTGGTCCGGGTATACAAATACAAGTAGAACAAAAATCCCACTCCTTAAAGAGCTTATATTGCATCAAGAGACAGCATATATTATGTGGAAATAGAACATATACATGCATACATACATGTATATACACATGCACACACATTTATATATGTATCACTATATATATATTCTATGATAATTATAACACAATATAGTATTACTATCATGTACATTATACATATATGTCTATATGTAATTATATATACATAAATATGAGTATGTGCCATTACCCTCTTACATATATACAGAACAAATACATACTATCCCATCATAGATTTAAAAGCTAATAATAGTTTTTGAGCCTGTGAGTTCAATGACACATCACATAAAAGCAATCCTGGTTTCTCAACAATAATGTGAATAGGTTGGAAACTCAAGCAGGTCCTACTGAGATGGGAAGGTATCATGTATTATGAGTATAATATCATCTGCTGACTGGTCCAGACAACGGGATTATCATCCAGTTGACCTCTGGGTAATGAATGATTTTTGGCCATTGCAACTAATGAGGGACATTGTGGAATTCACAGAGATGTTGCTGCCCCTATGTTGGTAGTAACATTGCTTAAAACATTAAAAATTCACCTCTTGTAAAGTATTAAGGTGTTTTCAATAAATAATGGCAAATGCCAGAGGAAAAACTATAAAACATATTTTATTAAAAAAACACACCTTTATTTTGCTCTTTACTTTGCAGTCAGGAAAATTGAAAGTATTTTTAAATATAGCTATCATATCATATAGAGGTTAGAAATTTCAAAAGAGTGTCTGTAAGACTTTGAGGTTATCTGTTTCACTTGGGTACCCCAGAAGTCAAATTTCAAACTCCTATAAGAAATTTTGATAGTATGTGAAAAGTTAGAACCTCAGAATTAAGTATCATAATACCTTGATTAAATGATCAAGGGCATCCACAGATGAAACATGTTCTATCACATTTTAATTGTATCTATTCAACTTATTTAAATCTTCATTATGTACTTCTTTTGTGCACGTGCTACAGCTTCTTAGAGCCACAGGTGAGAACTGGGTAGAGTAGGTGGACACCAAAATTGGAAAGCAGTCCAGAAAAGGGCTTGGCAGCCATCACACCAGAAGTACTAGTCTTCCCTGAACACCCTACACTCAGTTTCAGAAAGGGCCTAGGAATGGTTGATATGGTGTTTACTGCTCAACAACTCCAGGAGAAATGCCAGGAGCAGAACAGAGGTCTGTATGCAATGTTTGTAGGTCTGACCAAGGCCTTTGATACTGTCAGTCATGAGGGCTTATCAAAAATTGTGTCTAAATTTGATTGCCCGGAGAAGTTCATCAACATTATATGTAAATTTCATGATGCCATGCTTGCCTGGATTCTAGGTAGTGGACCATGCTCTAATGCGTGCCCCATTACCAATGGAGTGAAACAAGGCTGTGTTCTTGCTCCCATGCTTGATGTTTTCAGCCAAGTTGTCAAATGGTTTCAATGAGGATGAACATGACATCAAGGTCAGCTATGGCTCTGATAATAAATTCTTCAACTTGAAAAGGCTACAAGCCAAGACCATGATGGAGGGAATGTTGGTGCATGATTTTCTGTTTACAGATGATTATGCACTCAATGCAGCCACTGAAGCTGAGATGCGACAAAGTCTGGATCAATTCTCTGCTGCTTGTGCTAATTTTGGCCTAACAATTAACACCAAGAAAACTCAGGTGCTCCATCAGCCAGCACCACACCATTCATATGGGAACCATCAGTTACAGTTAAGGGAGAAGTTTTGAATGCTGTGGATAAGTTCATTTACCTTGGTAGTGTACTTTCCAGGGATGTACACATTGATAATGAGGTTGATGCATGCATCAGCCAGAGCTAGCTCAGCATTTGGGAGGCTCCAAAGTGAAGTGTGGGAGAGAAGACACTGACTATCAAACTGAAGATCTATAGAGCCACTGTACTGACCTCCTTGTTGTATGCCTGTGAAACCTGGACAACATGCCAGCATCATGCTAGGAATCTGAATTGCTTCCATTTCAATTGTCTTGGGAAGATTCTGAAAACAGCCTGGCTGGGTAAGGTATCAGATACTGAGGTCCTTACTTGAACTAAACTGCCAAGCATTCGAAATCTACTTCAGAGAGTGCAACTCTGATGGACTTGGTACATCGTTCAAATGCAAAATATATGCTGATCAAAAAGACTATTTTATGGAGAGCTCACGCAAGGCAAGTGATCACATGGTGGTCAGAAGAAGTGATACAAGAATACTTTCAAGGTGTCTCTTAACTTTGGAATTGATTGTGTGACAGGAGAGATGGGCACAGGACCACTCAGCATGGCATTCCCACATCAGAGAAGGTGCTGTACTTTTATGAGCAAAGCAGAATTGAAACAGCTCAGAGGAAACACAGGATGCACCAATGTAGAGAATGCACCCCAATGTTCACCTTGTCTATTTGTGCCTGCCTTGTGGTAGAGCATTCTGAGCTTGTATTGGTCTGATTAGCCACAGTTGGACACACTATAACTTGACTCCAAAACAGTGCTGTCATTTTGGTCTTCTTCAAGAATGGAGGACAACAACTAGTCATGAATCCATCTGACCTTCCCTAAGTTTTACTTGATGAAAACAGCTAATGCCTAATTTTATTCAAAGATTCAGCTGCTGGTTTATTTAGAAACTTATTTAGAGATTTAGAGATTATTTAGATATTCACTGCTAGGTAGTGCGACGGATAGAGTGCTGGTCTCAGGAAGAGCTGGGTTCAAATATAGTCTCAGACACTTACTAGTGACTCTGGGCAAATCACTTAATTTAGGGCTGCCTCAGTTTCCTTGTCATAAAAGGGGGATAATAATAACACCAACCTTCCAAGGTTATTATGGGAATAAAATGGGATGATACTTGTAAAGTACTTGCAAACTTAAGTACTATAGAAATAGTATTTATTACTATTATGCAAATAACACAGCCTGAAGTTGAGAAAAGTCATTTACTCTCTCTGGGATTGAGTTTCCTTGTGGGAAAAATGATGCTAAGGTTCCTTTCAGGTCTAGGTTCATGATCCATCCCTATTTTTTTTTCTATATGTGGTATCGAAATGCTGTAATAGGAAGTGTTTTTGATGTCACACATTATGAAATAACAAACAACATCATTACCAGTAGGAGGAGGTGGAAGTGTGCCTGGAACATTTCATCCAACTCTCCAATTTTTGTCTATTAACATAAAAAGAATATGTCTTATTTACATAGTATGTTAATAAGTAATAATTACTAAGTACTTTTCTAACAGCAATTGTACATGGTGAATAGTGCAAGTTTTATTATTTTTATGTTCCAGATGAGCCAAATAAAGGCCAAAGAGGTTAGTTAAATAACTTACCAAGGATGACACTGTTTGTGCCAACGGCAGCTTTCCAACTGAGGTCTTTCAACTACAAAATCAGTGGTCTTTCTATGGTTTTGCTGGTGTTCAGTCATTTTTTCAGTCATATCTCACTCTTCATGACCCCATTTTTGGCTTTTTCAGCAGAGATACTGCAGTGCTTTGCCACTTCTCTAGCTTACTTTACAGATGAGGAAACTGAGACAAACAGAGCTAAGTGACTTGCCAAAGGTCACACAGCTAGTAAGTGTCAGAAGTCAGATTTGATCTCAGGAAGATGAGTCTCCCTGACTCCAGGTTCACCACTCTATCCACAGCACCACCTGGCTGGCTTTTCTATGGATTTATCTGGCCACATTAATTTATATGTGTGTTCAGATTAATATGTCTCACGTAAGCTGTTAGACTAAGTGGAGTAAGGACCAACAGAGAAAGTTAGTGTTAAACAATTCCAATGTGCTATTTCACAAATGGCATAACTGATAAATAATACTTTTTCTGGGTATTACAAGCAGAAATCAATGAGAATGTATGTGACTTAATGATGAAAGGAGAGCATTTAGGATTCCATTCACGGTTTTTATCCTGTGTTGCTCTCTGCCCTTGGATAAAGTGACTTAATCCACAGAATTTAAGCTCTCAGCACCATAAATCTAGAACTAGAAGGGGCTTTTTGACATTATCTAATTTCTTAAGTAAATATTATTAATTATTTTCACTCAATTTTAATTGAACTACACTTAATTTCTTCAACAATCATTAAAAAAGAAAAGCCATGTACAATAAGTAATATCAAAAGAAAAATGAAAAGTAGCAAAGGAAATTCATTATTTGAGTAAATGGAAAATCATATAGAGCTTTGGAGTTTGCAAAACCCTTGAAATGCACCTTCTCATTTCATCTTCCAAACAACTGTATCAGGTTAGTGCTATTATTGTCACCAGGTTTTAGATGTGGAAAATGAGTCTTGGAGAGATTCAGTGACTTGGCCTGGGCTGGACAATTATTTAGTCTCTGCAGCAGGATATGAAGCCAGTCTTTCTGACTTCAACTCTATCCACCATACTCTGCTATGTCTCCTATGAAGCAAGTATGAAAAGTTGTTAGATGAATAAATCATGCAAAATGGTAAAGCTTGATAGGCAGGCAATGCTGGACTAATGCATAACTCATCTTATTCAAGTTGAAGCTCAACAAAAGACTCTGGAAGAACAAATATTTTAAAAGATAACAATCTTAATTTGAATCCTACTGCAACAGACAGTATATATGAGAAAAGAGCATTTATTTTTCCTAGGCTTTGAAGCCCCAATGGCTTCTGTGCGGAGACTTCTAAAACCTGTGTGTAGCCCTGCCCTCTCAACTTAAATCAATTCAATTCAGCTCAACTGAACTCAATCCAATTCAAATATTTGTTAAGCATCTACTATATGCAGAGTACTGTGCTATGCTCTGTGGGGAGGATACAAAATTTACATAAGACAGTTTCTAATCTTATGGAGCTTACAATCTATGGAGAAAAAGAATAAAAAAAAAAACAGATGAATACCACACAATATTATTAGAAGATTGTCAAGTAATATGTTACAGTTACACTTTACAGTATATAAAGTTTAAGGGGGGCAGGTTGTTTGTTACCCACCAGAGCAGGGAATTAGAGAAGACTTCATTAGAGAAAAATGTGGCATTTAAATTTGGCTTTTAAAATGGGTAGATATCAAACAGTCAAAGAGAAAAGGTAGACATTTCCATTCTGGGAAACAAAACAAAGACAGAGGTTGAAAAGTTCAGAGTATGATCAGGGGAACATAATAGTCTAGTTTAGCTGAAGATTAGAGTGTTTATAGAGAAATAGCATGAGATCAAGTTAAAAAGGTAACATGGTGTCATATCATAGTGTTTCAACAATCCGGCTAGCAGCTGTTCTGGGGGTGAAAGACCAACACAAGCCCAACAACAAGAACACTGCCAAAGCCCAGATCTGCTTTACTAAGGAAAGCAATGTTAAGGGGTTATCAAGCTTATTTTAATCCAGCATACAAATATCACTCACTTAGTTCAGGGAAAAAAGCCAGCACCCTGAACTTCAGAGCAAAATACAAAGTACAAACATCGACAGACAGACCAAATAAAATTCATCTAGGTTCAGTCCGGGAGCTCATAACACGGGCTGGCCCAGACTCACGCATACCACCATGGCTGTGGGTAAGAGCTCCGAAAAAGAGAAAGCTAACCCCTGGTTTTATATCTTTTTTCAGGGTCAAGGGTGAGTCACACATGCGACTCACCCACATGACCTAGAATTGTCACAAAGAGGCGACTTAAACCCACGTGGTCTAAAAGCCTCTGATGTCCCAAACATGTCACTCAAACTCATGTGTAAACTAGGCCCTCCCCTGAGGCAAGGAGGCCACCAAGGACTTCCAAATCTAATCAAAGAAACAATGACTAAACTCTTCAAGGGCACTTGGTTGAACTGAGTGCTAAGAGCCCATTTTGTTTACCAACACATATAGAAAGCCTTGAATGTTAAACACAGGAGCCATACTTAAATCAGGGGCAGTAGGGATTACTAATATATGATTCCGTATCTCAACTTGAATATCACACTGATAACTCACATTACACTTGTCTAAATTTACACTTGCATTACTCTATAAGCCAACTGTTTTTCCTAGCATACTTCTTTTTGCTGTTGGTATGTCAGATTTCTCAGCCACCCTGGTTCTAAACATTTGATTTATAGATTATTGGCTTCCATTATTCAATTACCATCTCTAGGCTGAGACTATGAATAGGAGAATTTTGTAACTAAGATTTCCATATTTACAACTAGGACTTACATAGCTTTAAAACTTTTCCTAACTAGGACTCCCATATCTATGTATCTAGAAGCAGTTTTTCTCCAGAGCTCCAGTCACATCATCACTAGTTGCCTACTGGACATTTTAAACTAGATGCCTTGAATGCATTTCAAATTCAACATGACCAGGACTAAACCATTATCTTTTCTTCAAAAGTCATCTCTCTTTCAAACTTCACTGTTTCTGTTGAGGGCATCCCCATCCTCCCAATCATGCACATTCTCACCTTCAGAATAATGTTTGGCTCTTCATCTTCCTGCATTTTACAATCCCTCTTCAACATATTTTGTGGCTTCCAGTCTGTCCTCTCACATGGCCAGTCCCCAGGTCGGAACCTCATTGCCTCTCACTTAGACTACTGCAGCCTTCTGGTCTCAATTCTCTCCTTTCTTTGATCTATCCTGCACACTGCTGCCAAAATGATTTTTTTTAAAGAACAAGTCTGACCCCATCACTTTCCTTCTCAATAAGCTTGCCCTTATCTTTAGTCTTATCTTCCAATGCTCCTCTACTGTTTCCTCAAGGCAAATCACTCTCTTGGCATTTCTAAAACATGCCTTGTACTTTCCTTTCAGTCTTCACTTTTACTCATTCCTTTGCTTGGAGTACCATTCCCTCCTTCCCTCTGTCTGTCAAAATCTTGCCCTTTCTGCAAGAATCAAGTCAAATTCTACTTTCTTC
Organism: Trichosurus vulpecula; assembly: GCF_011100635.1. Classification (NCBI taxonomy): domain Eukaryota; kingdom Metazoa; phylum Chordata; class Mammalia; order Diprotodontia; family Phalangeridae; genus Trichosurus; species Trichosurus vulpecula. Next base: position 312,056,061 of record NC_050573.1, on the reverse strand, counting down.
CTAGAGTCTTCTCTAGTTGCCCTAGGTAGATGTGATTCTTCTAAACCATGCTACTACTAACACGACACATAACATGGTTGCCTTTTATTATGTATTTGCACAAATGCCCTTTTCTATATTGTTCTTCTTACAATCTAACTTTAGCCTCTTAGAAGACAGGAATTATATCTTGTACAACACCATGCCTCTTCCCCCATTATGCGAAAGAGAACCTGATATATAGGAAAATTCAATAAATATTTGAGGAAAGAAGGAAAGATAATATGATTACAGATTTAGAGCTGTAGAGGACTTTAGAAATCTGTTAGACCCTCCCCTTCATTTTATAGATAAAGAACCTGAGGCACAGAGTTTAGGAGATTTGCTCAAAGACACAGACATATAAAAGAAGAGAAATAAGATTTGAATCAGACCCTCTAACTCCAAATTCAACCCTTTTCTTACCATACTTACTATAAGAAAAGGAAAGGCAGACAAAATGAAATTAAGCAACAAAGGAGAAAAGTCAAGCATAGAAATGGTGGCATCTTTCTGGTAGGGGTCTGAACCTAGATGACTTTTCTGCCAGGATACTGGAATACTTATCTCAACATATATTGTCAGCACATGTTAGATAATTGATGTCCATTTCAATTATTATGAATCCTCTTGGTTTCTTTGGGGGAGTGGTTTTGTTTCAAGAAAAAGGAGGAAATTATAAGCTCATATCATCTCACTTACCAATAAGATATATGCATTCTTTTCCTGAACCAAAAGAAACAACAACAAAGAAAAACAAACAAAAAAAAAAAAAAACCTGGCTTCATAACATTGAACTGTCTTGATATTTGCTTTATTTTTCATTTTGTTTTTTTTTCCCTAATTATGTCAGTCAACGTCTCTGTGAGAAAATGTACTTATCTTTCCCATAGGACAATCTCAGCCATATTAAATGATATTTGTAAATTACTTTGAAATCCTATACGCAGAGGAATTAGAACAAAATAGAGTTTTATTTTATTTGTAGTGTCTTTCCGAATTAAAAACTGTTCATTTTTTAATTTAATCTATCAATCTTTATGGTTGTGGATACTCATCTTAAAAAGTGTGCAAACATTCAAATAGATTTATTTCCTATTAACTGGTTTTTGTTTTTGTTTTTGCTTATGCTGTTATTCTTTCATTCTGGTTGTAGTTTTTTTTTTTTGCTCCACACCTTATTTTGTTTTTTTTGGGATATTGACTTTTGTTTCATGAGCTTTTAGAGGAGAAAACAAGCATACATGGCTTTTATAAAGAAAGTTGACATTGGTTTAATAAACAATTTTCTTACAGATATCACAGATACTATCCATTTGACATTTAATTGTTTTATGAGAATATAAATGATGGTTACTTTCCTCAGAACCCTAGAGGGAATTGGCTTTTATTATAAATTTACTTTTATTCAAGGGAAATAGTTTTTCAAAGTTCAAATGAATGTCATGGAGGTATTTACCTTATCCATGAAAAAGAATATTAAAGATGAGCAAATATTTATGAAACTTCCCCTAAGCCAGTGAACATAAGAAGAAAGAAAAACAAATGTTTCTAGGACTATAAACTCTTAATAGCTTATTTCTAGCATGTACCCAAGTGTCTCATGTAAAAGTAGAATGTGATGTGATGTGATGTGTGTATGTGTGTGTGTGTGTGTGTGTGTGTGTGCGTGTATACACAAAGGTGATTTCTGGGGAGATAGATAAATCTCCCCAGAAATCACCATCGAGTAAATCTTTTAGCCTAAGCTTAGCAACTTCTAGTTTGTTCTCTTTTTATTATGCTGCAAAACGGTCAATGACAGAATATTATTGCTGTTATTTAATGACCTTTAAGATGTTCTCCTTTAACTCTCAGCCCCCTGTTGCACAATGACTTCCTTCTGTGCTGCAGCTAAATAATGAGTATCCCCCTGGGAAGAGGAATCTGTGAAGTTTCCCTAAAAGAAATTGTGCTTTTAAAGACTTCTTTATTCTACATAAGACTGTCTACTTTGTGTTATTTCTTTCCATTATATAATAAATCCCAACTTTCTATTCTTCTAACCTTTATCATTCAGAACTATTGCCTACCTTGTTGAAAATGTGTTTCTCCTACTACCTCTTCCACTCCCTTGCATATACATCATATATATTTCAATACATCAAAAGATTTGTGATTTCCTAAGCATGACGGTGTCTCCTAATATGACACAATAGCAACTCCTTTACAACTTAGGAGATACTCTTCATGAGTTTGTTGTGGTCAATGTAATACTGGTGACCCAGTGACTAAGCTTTGGGTGGTAAGCCTTTTCAAACTCAATTAAGTTTGCTGATAGATGACAGATATTCAACTCACCTGCCAGGGAGTACAACTTTCTGGCATCACCTTTCAAAAAGAAAGGCCACTTCCACACTGAAATTAAATTCCTCCATTGAAATTTACTAGAGTCACATAGTATGAGACCAATAAGCATTCTGTAAATAGATATAATCAATGAATAGAGTTATCAATCTAATCAAGATTTCATCTAAATTAAAAATCAAGTGATATTTAATTTTTCAAAGGAAACTTCAGTTCATTTAAATTCAACAAACATTCATGAAAACCTACTCTGTGTCAAATGCTATGATAGGAGCTGTAACTATGACAAAAATCAATCAATCTAAATTTTTTTTGACAAAATCCTGTCAAGAAATCATTATGGCCAAGTATGATTTATACCAGGGATACAAAGATAATTCAACATTAGGAAAATAATATAATTAATCATATTAACCCCCCCAAAAAAAGATTATCTCAATAAATGTAGAAAAAAAACCTTTGACAAAATATAGTTCTCATTTATGCTAGAAAAAATTTAAAGTATAAGCATAGAGAAACCTTTTTTTAGCATCTTAAAAAGTGTATCTAAAATTAAAAACAAGCATTATGTGTAATAGCAATAATTAGAACATTTTCTAATAAATGTGGGAGTAAAAAAGGACGCACACCTCCCCCACAATTTATTATTTGATACATTTCTGGAAGTGCTAGCACCAGCAATGAGATACAAGGAAGAAATGAAAAGCATAAAGAGGAGATAGTACTATCACTCCTTACTAATAATGTGATGGTATGCTTAGAAAACACTAGAGAATCAACAAAGATACTAATACAACGTAAGCTCTTAAAATGAATGGCTCTTAGAATAATTTATATATAAGAATAACAAAACCCAAGAAAAGGGTAGGAAAGGAATGCTGTTCATCCACTTAGTCATGTCCACCTCTTTGTGACCCTGTGCACCATAACACATCAGGCTCTTCTGTCTTCCATTACCTTTCAAAATCTGTCCAAGCTACTGTCCATGTGGTTTTCTTGGCAGAGATGCTGGAGTGATTTGCCATCTTCTTCTCTAGTGGATAATCTTTTGTCAGAACTTGCCACAATAACATGTCCATTTTGGATAACCCTGCACAGCATAGTTTCTAGTTTCATAGAATTATGCAAGCTGCTCTACCATGATAAGGCATTGATCTAGAAGAGGAATAAAAAAGGAAACCCCTTTGCAAATAACTACAAAATGGATAAAATATCTGGTGATCATCCTAGTAAGGCACACAATAGGTTTGTGTAGATTCATTTCTACACCTTAAAGAAATAAAGAACAACTTCAATAGGTAGAGGAATATTTAGCTTCCATGATAAGGCCATGAAAATGTAATAATAACTTTTTAAAAACCCACTACTAACAAAGAAAATTTATACTTTTATTGCTATATCGGTCAATTTAAAAAGGGGACACTTTATAGAACTTTATAAAATATCAAAATTAATTTAAAAACCCCAAAGATCTAGAATATCAAGGCACTCCAGGGATAAAGGAGGAATAGCACTTTCAGAAATTCTTACGAGACTAACATCTAAAGTCAGTAGAGTAGTGAGCAAATTCTGTCTAGTCAATCCCATAAACTGAAGAATAGGTGAGATTTCTGTAATATTTGAACCAAGAAAAATAATTCCACAGCCAGTTAGTTTGGATTATGTGCCTTACTGATATCACTATCTTCTTGCCAGGTGAGACCCAGGAGTGCTGAGTAAAGATGTAACCAGGGGGAAGGAGGCTTTGCCCTGGGATTGATGTTGAGAAACTTGAAGAGTTGCCATTTTGATATATGTGTCTATAGCTTACATTTTATCACCCTTCTATCTAATCCAATTAAGCTTCTAACTCAGTTAATGATCTTAGCATATAGGCTTGATTAACATAGAACAATTAAGAGGAAGGAAAAGTATGAGAAAGGGATAAGACAGATTGAGTAAAACATATATACATATATATATGTATATATATGTATATTAGAGAAATAAGATAAGAAAGTATTAATATGGGACAGAGCACTCTTGTGACAGCTATATGCCTAGGTTCCTGATTGCTAGATCAGACTGACATTGATTCTCTTGCACCCTTCCCCAACCTGTTTTGTAAGGATCACAACAAAAAAGGTGTTAGTCTAGCTGTAGTTATTATAATTTACTATTCTATAACACAGAAACTAGCAAAGATACAAAATATACAAATATGTTATACACACAGATGTGTGTGCATATGTACGCATATCTACATTTTGATATCAGTATGTTGATATGGAAAAAAAGGATTGAGTACTTAGAAACTTAATCTCATGGGCCCTCTTCTCTCCTTATGTTATTATGTCATTTTGCTTATTGATTTCATCAACTCCCATGGATTCAATTATAAGTTCATGTAGATTACATATATGTATATATATACATACACATATGTGTGTATACTGATATATAATATACACATACATATGTATATATGTGTGTGTATGTGTGTGTGTGTATATATATATATGCTTTATATATGCTTTTTTATATATGCTTTTATTTTAGCTCTGAGAGATGATGTGGTATAGTGAAGTGGCATTTGGGTCAGAAGACCTGGACTCACATCCAATCTCAGACACTAGCTGTGGATCAAAGTTATGTTAGCTAACATATTTACTTCTCCATTAATAAAATGAGTAGAATAGTGCTTGTACATCTACCTCACAGGATTATTGTGAGGATTAATCTTTATAAAACTTAATGTGCTATATAAATATGAATTATCTAGATATTTTAAAATTTGTGCTTTTATTGCTCTTTAATAACTAAAATTCATATGATTTTAAGGAAAATGATTAAATTCTCAATCATTTCCCACCTCATGTTGTTGAACTACAACTTAATTCCTTAAGAGAAATTAGCTTAAAAAAACAAGTACATTCTGATATTTTCCATTAATTACTATCAAGCTGCTTTTTAGGTGATTTTTAGCTATTCAGATTTTGAGCATATTTCTCATTTACCATTTTAACCAGATCACATGATTATCAATTTAAAGCTAGAAGGGACCTCAGAGATAATATAGTCCACATACCTTATCTTATATGTAGGGAGAGCATTAATTTTAGTAAAGTTTCTGGGATAAAGGTTGTTAGTTTGCCCTACTCAATCCAGGTTTTCTAACTGAAGATTCAAGGTAATTTACATGTGTGTATTGTTATCTTCAGATGTACATGGGAGCTCAAAGGAATTTATTCTTTCAATCCAAATAGCAGGTGTCCCAGGGAGAAGTGGTACTGATGAATTTGAACTAATGGACTCTCATAGTGCTAAATAGGTGAGGTTATCCTTATGATTCACAAGTGTTAAAATGGTTCTAGGACCTTGAGCTCTCAATCTGTAATACGAACTGTCAAAATCGCTAAGTAGCAAATAGCCTATATTACTGAGTAGTTTTAGTAGCTTAGTAGAGAAGCAATATATGGCTGCAGAGTGGAGAAAGCAACTCCGTAAATGACATCAGTAACCTAAGGAGGTAACATCAGCAGCTCTGTAGTGAATCAGCAAGAATTAGTCTCAGAAGCAGAGAAGTGTTACATTAGGGATACAGGTCAATAATGGTTAGGACCATGAATTACCTGCACTAAGTATGTTCTCTCTCTTTCTCAGTGATAGAATGGCACACTGGAAGAATGCACTCCTTTCTGTATGGGATTTTTGTTATTCTTAACATTTCCATTCTACTTAATCAGCTGACTTTCTCTTAATGTGTCTTCAGGTTTGGTTTACCATGGTAAAAAAAGCAGTAGGAGGAGGATTATGAGTCTTGGCATTTTATAGATACTGACCTTAAATATTAATTGAATTTTGGTTTAGTTTTCAGGGTCTTAGAGTTGAGGAGAGGAAACTCAGGCTTAAAAAATTAAATGATTATAAGGATAGTATGTATCACAGCCAGCATTCAAATCAATAACTTCTCATTCCAAATCTAGTACTTTTTCACTATACTATAATTATCTTTATATCTTCGTTGATGATTTGAAGCCCTGCAATGTCAAATTAGGTAATAGAGTTTAACATGTAATTCCAGAAACCTTTTAGGAACTATGAGTAGCTTTTAAAAACTCTAGTTTCTCTTCTAAAATTATACTAAAATGTTCTCACTTGATGAAATAGATCTTAGAAATTTCTAGAAAAAATTCCCAAAAATAGATTCTAGAAAAGCATTCAGAAATTTTTATATAACATCATTCTCTTTCTGACTCAATTATTATCTTTTCTCCTTTGTCTTAAAGTCCTAAGAATATGTTTTCTAATCAAGGAATTTTATTTTAGAGTTGTTTTCCCTCTAATCAGTCAATAAACATTTATTAAGCAGCTAGTATGTTCTATACACTCTGCTAAGTACTAGTGATATGAAAAGAAGCAAAAGACAGTCTCTGCTTCTCTCTCTATGTTATTTTGCTCATTGATTTCATCAACTCCCATGAATTCAATTATAAGTTCATGTAGATTATATATGTGCACATACATATGTATAACTTTTTTTGGATAGAGAACTGGATATTCTGTTGGTGGATAGAGAACTGGAATTTGTATAAGAAAACCTGGACTCAAATCCAATTCCATACGCTATCTGTGGATCAAAGATATGTTACCTAAAATCTTTATTTCCCCATTTATAAAATGTGTAGAATAAGCCCAACAGCAAGAGATAGAAAGAGAAATTTCATTTAATATTACCGTAGACATTATAACATATTTGGGAGTCTACCTGGCAAAAGAAACCCAGGAACTGTATGAACACAGTTATAAAATGCTTTTCATACAAATAAAGTTAGATATAAATAATTAGAAAAAAAATCAGTTGCTTATGGTTGGCCTGAGCTAGTATAATAAAAATGACAGTTTTACCTAAATTAATTTACTTGTTTAATGCCATGCCAATTAAAGTATCAAAACTTATTTTATGGAGCTAGAAAAAATAATAACAAAATTCAGCTGGAACAACAAAAGGTCCAGAATATCAAAGGAATTAGTGAAAATAAATGCTAGGGAAGGTGGCCTAGACACACCAGATCTTAAACTGTATTTTAAAGAAGCAGGCATTAAAACTACTTGGTACTGGCTAAGAAATAGAGTGGTGGATCAGTGGAATAAGTTAAGTACAGGAGACACAGTAGTCAATGTAGTAATCTACTATTTGATAAAGCCAAAGATTCCATCTTCTGGGATAAGAATTCACTATTTGACAAAAACTTCTGGCAAAATTGGAAAATAGTATGGCAGAAACTGGGCATAGACCTCACACCATATACCAAAATAGAATCAAAATGGGTTCACAATTTAGATAAAGAGACTGATACTATGAGCAATCTGGGAGAGCAAGGAATAGTTTCCATGTCAGATTTATGGAGAAGGGAAGAATTTATGAACACATGACATAGAAAGTGTTATGAAATGTGAAATGGATAATTTTGATTACACTAAATTGAAAAGTTTGCGTACAAACAAAGCCAATGCACCCAAGATTAGGAGGGAAGCAGACAACTGGGAAATAATTTTTACAACCAGTGTCTCTGATAAAGGCCTCATTTCTAAAATATACAGAGAACTGAGTCAAATTTATAATAATACAAGTCATTCCTCAATTGATAAATGGTCAAAGGATATGAACAGGCAGTTTTCAGAGGTAGAAATTAAAGATATCTGTAGTCCTATGAAAAATGCACTAAATCATTATTGATTAGAGAAATACAGATGAAAATAACTCTTAGGTGCCACACCTCACCTGTCAGATTGGCTAACATGACCAAACGGGAAATTTATAAATTCTGAAGAGGACTTGGGAAAAGTGGAACACTAATGCATTGTTGCTGGAGTTGTGAACTGATCCAACCATTCTGGAGAGCAATTTGGAATTTTGCCCAAAGGGCTATAAAAAGTGTGCATACCCTGTGACCCAGCAATACCATTTTTAGGGATGTTTCCCAAAGAAGTCATTCAAGTAGGAAAAGGACATGTATGTTCAAAAATATTTATAGCAGCTCTTTTGGTGGTGGCTAAGAGTTGGAAATCAAAGGGTTGCCCATCAATTGAGGAATGGCTAAACAAGTTGTGGTATATGAAGGCACTGGAATACTATTTTGCTGTAAGAAATGAGGAGCAGACAGATTTCATAATAACCTAGAAAGACTTATATGATCTGATGCTGAGTGAAGAGAGCAGAACCAGGAGAATATTATACACAGTTACAGACACAATGTATCTATGATGACTAACTGATTGACTTGGCTCTTTTCAGCAATGAAAGGTTCTAAGACAACTCCAAAAGACTCATGATGGAAAAAGATATCCACATCTAGAGAAAGAACTATGGAGTCTGAATGCAGATGGAAGAAAACTATTTGCTCTTTCTTTCTCTTTTTTTTTTTTTTTAGTTTCTGTTTTGTTTTTACTTTCCCATGGTTCATTCCATTAGTTATAGTTCTCCTTTACAACTTGACTGTTGTGAAATTATGTTTACTGTGAAGGTATATGTAGAGGGGGGAGGAGAGGAAGAGGGAGAAAATTTCAAACTCAAAAACTTGAGGAACTAAATGCTGTGAACTAAACTAAAAATAAATAAATTAATGTAATCCCTTCAAAAATGTGTAGAATAGTGCTTGTATGTCTACCTCAGAGTATAATTGTGAGCATTAATCTTTACAAAATATGAATGTGCTTTATACATGTGAATTATCAGGACATCTTAAAATTTGTCCTTTTATTGCTTTCTTAATAACATTAACATTCATATGATTTTATGGGAAAAGATGAAATTCTCAATCATTTTGCCTTGTATTATGGGAGTAGGTTCCTTCACCTTTTCTACTTAAAATAAAAAAAAATATCTTATGCCTTAAATGTATTATATGTATATATATTATATATACACATGTATATATATGTGTATATATGTATATATTACAGTATGACATTATTTTATCAGGGAACTTTCTATGAAGTTTCTCCTCAAGTAGCCCAATAAATTGAGAACAGATTTCTTGGTCTAGATAATTAAGAAGATTTTGCAGGAATCAATTTTCTCCCCAAATATTTTTTAAAAAATTATTTTCCATGTTAAAGTATGATATTTTGATTATCCAGGAGTTTCCACATGAATTTATTTATTCTGTATTAGTCTGACTGAAAGACTAGAGGAAGATTTATCATTCGAGCAACAGAAGGTGAAGACATAGTAAAATAATCGTTTTATACATGTATACTATATGTGTAGGTATATGTGCACACACACACACACACACACACTCACACTGTACTCCCTAAAGTCTTATGGACCTTGAATCATTCACTTTTACTAATTAGAGTTTAAAAATGCTATTGTCTCTTCCTGTATTTGATTCTCAAAGTTTGGTAATGATTTCTTCTCTCTGCTTTAGATATTTAAGAAATTGTTACATGACCCTGTCTTCTGGTCAGTCTGTAATATGTTATAACTTTAGACACCTTGGGAAATGTTCTCATGATCAGGAGGTTGCCTGTTGAATTACCTTCTTCTCTAGCATTGCAGACTTATAAAGTAAAGATGAATTGACTACTTCTATATATACTTCAAGATATTTTATTTTATTTATTTTATTTTTAATAGTATTTTTCCAATTATATATAAAGTCAATTTATAATATTCATTTTTGTAAGATTTTGACTTCCAATTTTTTTCTCTCTCTCCCTTTCCCCATCCCCAAGACAGCATGTAATCTGATATAGGTTATATATGTGCAATAATGTAAACATATTTCCACATTAGTCATGTTGTGAACATGGTATACTTTCATCTGCATTCAAACTCCATAATTCTTTATCTAGATGGGGATAACATTTTTTCCTCATGAGTCTTTTTGAATTGTCTTAAATAATTGTATTTCTGAGAAGAGCTAACTCTCTCATAGTTGATAATTTCACAATGTTGCTGTTACTGTGTACAGTGGTCTCCTGGTTCTGTTCAATTCACTCTGCATCAGTTCATGTAAGCCTTTTCAGGTTTCTCTGAAATCTGCTTGCTCAACATTTCTTATAGCACAATAATATTCCATTAAATTCATATACCACAACTTGTTCAGCCATTCCTCAACTGATGGGCATTCCCTCAATTTCCAATACTTTCTCATTAAAAAGAGCTGCTATAAATATTTTGTTATACATATGCCCTTTTCCCATTTTTATTAACTCTCTGAGATACAGACCTAGTAGTTGTATTGCTGGATTAAAGGATTTTGTAGCCCTTCGGGCATAGTTCCAAATTCCTTTCCAAAATGGTTGGATCAATTCACAACTCCACTAGCAATGCATTAGTGTTCCAATTTTCTCACATCTTCTCCAACATTTATCATTTGCCTTTTATATCATATTAACTGATCTGATAGGTGTAAGGTGGTAACTGGGATTTGTTTTAATTTGTATTTCTGTATTCAGTAGTGATTTAGAGCATTTTTATATGGCTACAGAGACCTCTAAGTTCTTCATCTGAAAACTGCTGTTCATATCCTTTGGCCATTTATCAACTAGAGAATGACTTGTATTCTTACAAATTTGATTCAGTTCTGTGGATAACACTAGTTATAAAATTTGTTTCATATCTTTCTGCTTTCATTATGATCTTGGTTGCATTGGTTTTGTTTGTGCAATTTTTTTAAAATTTAATGTAAACAGATTTCTCCATTTTGCATTTCGTTATATTCTCTGTCTCTTCCTTTCTCTATAGATCTGACAGGTAAACTATTCCTTGATCTCCTAACTTGCTTATGGTATCACTCTTTATATCTAAATCATGTACCCATTTTCATTATTTCCCTTGATATTCTTGACTCTTTGTTCTTCTAGATATATTTTATTATTAGTTTTTCTAGCTCTATAAAATATTTTTTGTAGTTTGATTAGTATGGCAATGAATAAGTAAATTAATTTAGGTAAAATTGTCATTTTTATTGTATTAGCTTAACCTACCCACGAGAAATTGATCTTTTTTTCCAGTTATTTATCTCTGATTTTATTTGTGTGCAAAGTGTTTTGTAATTGTGTTTATGTAGTTCCTAGATTTTTCTTGCAAAGTAGGCTCCCAAATATTTTATATGATCTACAGTTATTTTAAATTGAATTTCTCTATCTCTTGCTGCTGAGCTGTATTTGCAATATATAGAAATGCTCATGATTTATGGGCTTATCCTGGGAATTTGTTAAAGTTGTTAATTTTGTCAAGTACTTTTTTAGTCAATTCTCTAAGTATACCATCATATCATTATCAAAGTGTGATAGATTTGTTTCCTTACTGCCTATTCTAATTCCTTCAATTTATTTTTCTTTTCTTATTTCTAAAGCTCGTTACTAGTACAATAATAAACAGTAATGGTGATAATAGACATCCTTGTTTCACCTCTGATCTTATTGGGAAGGCTTCTAGCTTATCACTATTATAGATAATACTTGCTAATAGTTTTTGCTAAAAACTTACTTGATAGGAACTTATTTTGAGGAAGCTTCAAGGGATTTTATGTGATGCTAATCTCCTTTCCAATTCTAAATATTCTTTTATTTTGTTTTCCTTCCATGTTATAGAATGTTTTTTTTTATTCTCTGATCAAGTAGATTTTAGATGAAGATACTTTCTCCCCTAGCACATAGCCTGAAGCACCTAGGAGGCATTTCTTATTTTAATAAGTCTCTCATGAAGAATTTTTCATCAAGTAATGCAATCTGAAGATGAATTTCTTTGAAAGCTCTAGACTAAATGAGGGCACACTCTACTTTCTCCACTATAAAATATTTTCTTTACTCCCTCAAACTTAAAGTCATTGAATCAGAATTTTAGTGCTGAGAAAAATAAAATCAACCTGAATGGAATAAAATCTACGATAGAATAGAATTTTCTCCAATACCACATGACCAAATGGTTATGGGCAATGTGTTTGCTTTGTTTTTACTGTAGTCCTATCTTTGTTTTATTTTTATTGAGAGTTTTCCCACTAAAAAGTGTTGGTGTTTGATATATAAATGTGTGTGTATGTGTAAAATACAAGGCATTATTTTATCAGTCTGTTAACCATCATTTATTAAGCATTTAGTATGTGCTAGGCACAATTTTAAGCAAGGGGAGTATAAATACCAGCAGAAAGAGACAGTTCCTGCCTTCAAGGAGCTTATATTCTACCAAGGCTCTATTGTGGACTTTCTCTACCATGCCTCTAGCTGTATGCCTTTTCCTCTTCCCTCTTTTCATTTTATGCTTATCTTCCTCCATTAGAATGTAAGCTCCTTGAGAGTTTTCCCACTAAAAAGTGTTGGTGATGATACCACAGCTGGAGGCATGGTCCACAATACACACAAAATGCAAGATATAACAGATCAGTGTTCAAGTACACTGACAAGTCTTAACAAGCAAGTGTTGGCAGGGGAGCATGTCTAGCATTATTGGAAAGTCCAGCATGCATTGACAGGCATATGTGCGTGTAAGGACTTGTTTAGAATATGATGCTATATGGTTAGATGATGCAGTATTGTAGCAACAAAATTTCAATGCAGAAACACCCCACAAATTTATAATAAATTATTAAATTTAAGATGCATCATTTAAAAGTATATTTTATATTTTTTAATGATGCAAATTAAAAAAAAATAAATGGTTGAAGAAAGTAGATTTCCAGGGGGCCCCCTTTATAAAAGGGAGAGCAGCAGGCCAAATAAGCTTGAGCATAATAGAGGAAGTCCTGAGGATACTCTGGAGAAGAATTGATGATGATATTTATAATACTTAAAACCCTTAAATTTTTCTATAATTGTTTTTTTTAAATTTGAAGACCTATGTTTATTCTCTACATGAGAATGCCAGTATAAAAAAAATTAAGATTTATCCATATTCTCTTCTGATTTCTTTTGCTTAAGTTCTTTTATTTACAAATATATCATCCAAAGAGAAATAATACAAAACCCCAAACAAGGCAGGCCCTGTAGATCCTTGATCAAGCCTAAATTCATTCATTAACTTTGCTTTCATATTTCTGATGTTGGAGTTACACATTCAAATTCAGTTTGCTATTTAATTAAAATAAGATTTTAGGCAAATCACAAATTCTCCAGGGTTCATTTTCTTTATGTACTAAACAGGGATACTGATCTTGCTCTACATTTCTCACATAGGCACTGTTGGGCTTAAATGATACTATAAATGTAAAAGCCCTTTGAAACCATAAAGCACTGCACTAGTATATGGTACAATTATTATGTCTATTTAACACTGGACAATTATTGGAAATGAGCAGTATTCAAAATGCTATTCAAAAGGTACATGCAGACAAGTTTTGGCTGGTAAGAGTGCAATTACAAGTAGACACTATATTCCAGATATCTTTGCTTTGGGGTTGAATAGCTCCATAGACCAAAAAGGTACCTCAAAAGATCATTTGATTCAATTTGATAAATGTCAGGACATGATTGCTGTTGTGCCCCAGGGTGCTACACAAACATTTATGTCATCTGTTGCATTCTTCTCACTGCAAACAGAACTTCACTTAAGTATCCCTGGGAGATGAGTGTCTAGCCTAGTCCTAAAAATTCCCAAGAAGCAAGACATTGTGCTATCCTCTCCTATCCCCATCCTCCATACAATCCACACAGTGCTATAATTCAAGCCAAGGAAACCTGCCCTTTCCCTGTGAATATCTCTCCAATGTCAACCAGAACTCTAAGAGCAGCCATTAATTAAATCAAACTTTCTGAGTAGATACAACCTTTGCTTGTAGGAGAAACATTTATCTCTTGTGAGTCTTTTCTAACTTAAATTCCAAATATTCCAAGGGTTGGATACTTCCTTCCAGTTATATTAGCTTAGACATGTCTAGGCAGAATCCAATATCATAATTAATGGTCTAAGTATACATAGTTCCCAAGTTGTAAAGGGGTGGGGTAGGGGCATCACAAACAGGGCAGTGTATAGTGATCACAGATTTAGAGGTGAAAGGGACCTTAGAGGGCACCTAGTACAATTTATCAAGTTTTATAGATGAGAAAACTGAGGCCCAGAAAGAAGCAATTGTCCAATGTCACACAGGTGGCAAAGGAAGAATTTGATGACAGGGCCTCTGAGTTAAAATTTACACTCTCTCCACTAAGGTCCTACTGTTCTCCAGGCCTTCTTGCTGTTCTTCACACATGATACTCCATGAAACATCTCCGTGCCTTGAACTAATTGCCCCACTCACCCTCCCCCAGAATACTCTCCTTTACTTTGTCCCCTTGGAATAACTGGCTTCCTTCAGGAGTAAGCTCCAGCGGTCATCTCAAGAGGGAGGACTTTCCTGTCTCTGCCCTACCCTATCCCAACCCAGTAATTAATGCTTTCTCCTTTAAAGTTACCATCACAGACATCTGCCAGGAAGTATCATATGCACATCACACATACTCTACTCTGAACCATCTGGTCAGTTCTTTGGCCTTATCCAACTATGATGAGAATGCACAGGACAGAGATGGGCTGGCTCCTCCTGATGTCCATCTCAGTGCCTTGTTTTCCTCACTACTGCCATAGGCACCCATGCAGGCATCATCTCCTGGTTTCAAGCTCCTTGATGTCTTCTCCTAGGTCCCTTCTTCTAAATTTTTTTTCAGAAGGCATTGCCTTTTGAACTCCTGTGCTGGGCCACTGTCTTTGGCCTTACCTAAATCATAAATCCCGGCTTGTTTCAAAGGTTACTAAATGGGAAGGTAGTATTCAGGGGTTATGCCCTTCTGGAAGAGACCTTTGGTACCATTTAGTCCAATCTATATTCTCATAAGAATTCCCTCTACAACAGACCCAACAAGTGGTCAGCCACTTCTTGAAGACCTCTTCTCAGAACAAGCCAGGACCACATTCAACTCTGGGAGAGCTCTCATTGTTAGATTGGTTTCCCCTTATGTCAAGCCCAAACCTACCCCTATGACTTCTACCCCTTATTTCTAGTTTCATTTTTTAGAGCCCAGCAGAACAATAGGCCCCATAACCATTCTTTGAAATGCATGTTGAGGGGACACTTAACTGTGGTTTCAGGTATCTAGTAATAACGAGTTTCCAGGAAACCTGGGCTTTTGTTCAAATCTCAGAGAAATATTTTTCCTCAATTTCCAAGGCACCATTGTGACACAGGTAAGTACTAGACACAAAGTCAAGAAGACAAGGGTTCAAATACTTCTTCAAATTCTTACTACCACTAGGACTCCATGCTAGGCACTTAACCTCTGTGTTTCAGTATCCTTATCTTTAAAATGAAGATATTAAACTAAATGGTCACTAAGAACTCTTCCATCTCTACATCTATGATCCTATGATCTTCCTTGATAAATTGACGTGCTTTTCCTCAAATAGTTATGGTTGCAGAGAAAAAAATCAATCATTCTGTTAAGTCTTTAAAACAGCATAAACATATACAAATCTTTGCTAAATTTACCAAAAGACATACAACAGAATTTCACACCATCAATTTTTACTTCAATTCATCTTCAAGTCATCTAATCATGTCCTCCTTCCTCTACCTTTCCGTCTCTATCTTCATTTGTTTGCTATTCACTATGCCTTTTTTCAGATAATATTTGGTGGGAAAAGGGTAATCTTTCACATAGAGATTTGGACACTCCCGCCCTGTTAAGAAATAGCAAAGAGAAGTGACATAAGCCAAAACAATTTCTCCAAGATTAGCGATATTTAGTGGGATAGGCAGATATAATTTTAGTCATACCCAGTGTCTGAAGAGATTAGAAACCGGCCTCTAGGGATTCAATCACCCCTGGAGAAAGGTGGGAAGAAGAGACATGAGAAATATCTTTTTGCACCTCCCCATAAGGCCCATTTAGACAAAGCCAGGTCAACATATGAATAACCTACTTGAGCAATAAACACATGTTATACAGACAAAAGAAAATATCAACAATTAGGAAGGAAAATGAAATATATCCAAATCTTTAGTTAAAAAAAATCAAGAATCAATAGGCAACATAGACATTTTCCAGAGATTTATATACCAGGGTATAAAATGCTATCACTTACTTTAATTATCAAATCTCAATATTTTAAGGTTTCTATGCTCAACTCAGCTTTTATATTATTAACTCAATTAACAAACTTTTATTTTATATTTTTTATTCAATATATTTAGTTTTCAGCATTGATTTTCACAAGAGTTTGAATTACAAATTTTCTCCCCATTTCTACCCTCCACCCCACTCCAAGATGGCGTATATTCTGGTTGCCCTGTTCCCCAGTCAGCCCTCCCTTCTGTCACCCCACTCCCCTCCCATCCCCTTTTCCCTTCCTTTCTTGTAAGGCAAGATAAATTTCTACTCCACATTGTCTGTGTATCTTATTTTCTAGTTGCTTGCAAAAACTTGTTTTGTTGTTTTTGAACATCTGTTTTTAAAACTTTGAGTTCAAATTCTCTCCCCTCTTCCCTTCCCACCCACCCTCCCTAAGAAGTCAAGCAATTCAACATAGGCCACATGGGTATCATTATGTATAACCCTTCCGCAATACTCATGTTGTGAAAGACTCACTGTATTTTGCTCCTTCCTAACCTATCCCTCTTTATTGAATTTTCTCCCTTGACCCTGTCCCTTTTCGAAAGTGTTTGTTTTTGATTACTTCCACCCCCATCTGCCCTCCCTTCTATCATCCCCCCTTTTTTGTCTTCTTCCTCCTTTTTTCCTGTGGGGTAAGATACCCAATTGCATATATATGGTATTCCCTCCTCAGGTCAAAACTGATGAGAGCAAGATTCACTCATTTCCCCCTCACCTGCCTTCTCTTTTCTTCCTACAGAACTTCTTTTTCTTGCCACTTTTATGTGAGATAATTTGCCCCATTCTATCTCTCCCTATCTCCCTCTCTCAATATATTCCTCTCTCATCCCTTAATTTGATTTTATTTCTTTCAGATAACTTCCCTTCATCTTCAATTCACCCTGTGCCTGCTCTTCTCTCTCTCTCTCTCTCTCTCTCTCTCTCTCTCTCTCTCTCTCTCTGTATATATATATATACACACACACACACATACATATATACATACACACTCACATATACACATATGTACATAAACATATATATATATATACATATATATATATATATGTGTATATATATATATATATATATATATATCTACTACCCTAATACTGAGGTCTCATGAATCATACACATCATCTTTCCATGTAGGAATGTAAACAAAACAGTTCAACTTTAGTAAGTCCCTTGCGATTTCTTTTTCTTGATTACCTTTTCATGCTTCTCTTGATTCTGTATTTGAAAGTCAAATTTTCTATTCAGCCCTGGTCTTTTCATTGAGAAAGCTTGAAAGTCCTCCATTTTATTGAAAATCCATATTTTGCCTTGGAGCATTATACTCAGTTTTGCTGGCTAGGTGATTCTTGGTTTTATCCTAGCTCCTTTGACCTCTGGAATATCATATTACAAGCCCTTTGATCCCTTAATGTAGAAGCTGCTAGATCTTGTGTTATCCTGATTGTGTTTCCACAATATTCAAATTGTTTCTTTCTGGCTGCTTGCAGTATTTTTTGCTTGACCTGGAAACTCTGGAATTTGGCAACAATATTCCTAGGGGTTTTATTTTTGGGATCTTTTTCAAGAGGTGATTGGTGGATTCTTTCAATTTCCATTTTACCCTCTGTTTCCAGAGTATCAGGGTGGTTTTCCTTGACAATTTTTTGAAAGATGATGTCTAGGCTCTTTTTTTGATCATGGTTTTCAGGTAGTCCAATAATTTTTAAATTATCTCTCCTGGATCCATTCTCCAGGTTAGTGGTTTCTCCAATGAGATATCTCACACTGTCTTCCATTTTTTCATTCCTTTGTTTCTGTTTTATAGTATCTTTGTTTCTTATAAAGGCACTAACTTTCACTTTCTCCAATCTAATTTTTAAGATGGTATTTTCTTCAGTGGTCTTTTGGACCTCCTTTTCCATTTGGCTAGTTGTGCCTCCCAAGGCATTCTTCTCCTCATTGGCTTTTTGGAGTTTTTTTGCCATTTGGGTTAGTCTATTTTTTAAGGTGTTATTTTCTTCAGTATTTTTTGGGTCTCTTAGCAAGTCATTGACTTGCTTTTCATGGCTTCTCTTCCCAATTTTCCTCTACTTCTCTTACTTGCTTTTCCAAATGCTTTCTGAGCTCTTCCATGGCCTGAGCCCAATTCATATTTTTTCTTGGAGGCTTTTAATGTAGGCTCTTTGACTTTGTTGACTTCTTCTGGCTGTATGATTTGATCTTATTTGTCACCAAAAAGGGAATCTAGAGTTTCAGTTTGAGTCTGAGTTCATTTTTGCTGCCTGTTCTTGTTCTCAGCCAACTACTTGCCCCTTGAGCTTTTTGTAAAGGTATGACTGCTTGTAGACTAGAGGGTACTTTGTCCCATACTTTCGGGTCCAAGCACTGCTGTTTTCAGAGCTAGTTCTCCTCCACCATCACTACAGTCTCTGTCACAGCAGTGCTCCTCCCCCCGCAAGAAATACCAACCAGGACTTCAACTCAGATCCAAGCAGGGCACAGCAAGAAAATCTTAACTCTGCCCAGATTTTTATCATGTCTTATCTTTAATTTTAGCTTTATTTGAAGCTTCGATCTTGCATCCCCTCATCATATAATGACTGTTTCAAAAACATGCTTGAAGCATCCCAATAAGATAATGTGATATCCCTCTCATTTATTTTGTTAAGATCTCTTGAAGATTTTTCCCATTATTTTATGTCAATTGATCAATAAATCTTCAAGCATATATAAAAACCTACTAGGTACTAGGTACTAGGTCTTATAACCACTTGGAATACAAAGGTAAACACAAAACAATTGCTGATATCTGTGTGTATGTATCTCTCTCTCTTTCTGTGTGTGTGTGTGTATGTGTGTGTATGTGTGTGTGTGTGTGTGTAATATCTAAAAGACAATAGGAGAGTTTGGGTAGGGAGAGCAGTAGAAGCTGAGGGCATCAGAAAACCCTCATGTACAAGGATAACATGAGCTCAGTCATAGAGGAGACTAGGAATTATAGAAGAAAGAGGCAGATATGAGGCAGAAATATTTTTCAGGCATAGGTCACAGTCATGGAAAATAGATCATTAAGTGAGAGAAGAACCAAATAGTCCAGTGTGAATAGGCAGTAGAGTAAAATGAGGGAAGAGGAAGAAGGTAGGAAATGAAATTATAAAAAAAAAATTTAATTGCCAAACTGAGGAATTTTTATTTGAACCTAGAGATAATAGGAAGCAACTGGGGTTTATTGAGTAGGAGAATGATATGTCTAGACTTGATCTTTAGGAAAAATCTCTTTGGAAGCTGTAGGAGGTTATTATAATACTGACTTCTAGAGGTAATGAGAACCTCTGCCAGGGTGTAGGTTGTTAAAGAGCACAGAAATGAAAATGAACCATTTTCCCCATCCATACTATTATATAATTATCAGTGACATATGACTAGAAATTTTTAGTAAATTTGAAAAAAATCATTCTTTTCAGTGTGATAGTACAATGAGAAACTTTAAGGGAAAAAAAAACAATCTAATTAGAAGATCTGAAAAATTTCATGTGAGTGTTTTCAAATTGTAGTTTCAAAATCCGTTCCTCCCATATTTTTTTATTTGCCTTCAATCTCACTCTTCTGATTTCAGAATTTGCATGATTTTCTTCACATGATTAAATGACTACAACACTTCAAACAGTCTCATGAAATGTAGTTTAGAGAAAATCCTGAAAGCAATTTTAAACATGACATTTCATTTAAGGCATAATAGAAAATACAACCAGATACCAAAAGGTGTAACATCCCAAATTTCACACAAGGGGTTAATAGAGGTAGAATTTTAAAACTAAGATAGTGATTTCCAGAAAAAATAATTTTAAAAAATCCTGTTCTTTTCCATGATTCTATCCTATCCATTAGATCTTAGTTGAGCAATAACAACAACAAAAAATAGAATCCAGGTCCTTAAAACTCTTGGTATGAAGAGTATGATTAAAATAGATAGTCTACAGAATTGGAAGGTAACATTTAATCTAATTTCCTACTCAATGTAGAAATAGAATTTCTTCTTCAATAGCTAATATTTGCTGAAATCCTTCTAGGAAAAAAAAAAACTTCTCCATTGTTAAGAAAAATTCATCCTTCTATGTTTCTAGAATTTTTTTTTCATTTTAATTTCCACTATTTGGGCATAGTGTCACACTTTTGAGAAGACCATAATACATCTCCTCCCTACATGGTTACAAGAATAGACATTGTGTTGTCCCAATTGGGGAAAAATACACAGGAAGAATTGGAAAGCCATTAACTTAAACTCTGTGAAAGGTGGGAGCCCAGATACGGTGACCTGTTTAAAAAAATCATAACTTAAATACTGAATCATAAGTCAGATACTGAATCATAACTTAGATACTGTGACTTGATACATGACTGGTTCATTACCAGTACTCAACGGTGATATGCTTGGATGTCTGGGAACTGGGTTCAATACTAAGTATAAACTAAAATATTAGCCACAACATGATCTAAGCAGAAAAAAACCCAAATATCCACAGAGAAGCACCCTATGGCTCCTCCACTCTTTTCCTTATTTCTATAATTACCATGGGGATTTGGTTGGGTTGTTTTGGTGGGAATCCAGTCAATCATTTGGAAGACACTCCAGACTGACCTTTTGTAAATATTTATAATGATTGATTAAACTCCTATAATTGATCTGGAGCCTCTTGTCCTCTTCTTTTGGTATCAAACTCACCCTACAGTTATGGGGGAGGTATAGGGTTCCCCACTGTAATGGCAAGCAAAGTGGGATTTTTGTTTTGCTCATTTTCTTCCAGAGTTCTAATTCTTCTCAGAGTTAAGGTAATCAAGTGCCTTTGAGTTTTGCCTTTGTTTCAATCAAGACTCTTTGATTTAATTGAGGCTTTGATGACCTGCTTAAGTCACAAGAAAGCCTAAGTCACATGGTTGTGATGCCCTCTGACACTGGAGAAGTGTATATATGCTCTGAAGTTAGCATTTTGCTTTGGGGCTCACTCATTGAAAGAGGATTCCTGTGATTTCACCAGACAAGACTCTGGGTAGCTGTTAAGGAGGCCCCCCAGCTTTGAAAATCCAGATGTTAGTGATTCTCTCTCTGGTAAATATGTGTGTAGTGGTATGGATAGACAGAAAGAAGTCTTTTCTGCTTATTTTTGTTATTTCCTCTATATAATTTTTCTAGTAATTTCTGTTTGTGTTTTCTCTGAAATTCAGGGTACTGACTTTCCCCCCTGAACTAAGTGAAATGATGTATGTATGTTTAATTAAAGTGAGATTGTAAACCCCTTAAAGTTGCTTTCCTTAGAAAAACATATCAAGGGGCGGAGCCAAGATGGCCGCATGAAGGCAGCGAATTACCGGAGCTCTCTCACAAGGTCTGTCAGATTCCCATAAAAAAGTGAATTTGAGCAGATTTGAGAGAGTCAGAAACCGCGAGCAGTCTGCGTGGGGCAAATTTCCGAGCCGGGAGAGTCTGAAAGGCCGGAGGAACGAACCTGCAGGCTCAGAGAGTAATCGGTGCGGAGCTGCTCCAGACCAAGGCAGAAGCGGCCGGCCTGGAAATCCACGTGGGAGACGGGCTGGGAGAAAGCTGGGCGCCCGAAACCGGCAGAGATCCCCAGGCCCCCCAACACAGGACGGCAGTCTCTGGGAGCGACGAGAGGCATCGCAACGCCACCAGCCACGAAAACACCCACTCCTGACGCTTGCAAAACCCAGGAACTCGGCTTCTTGAACTTCCAGAAGACTCAATGGCCAGGTAAACGGCTCTAACCCCTCCCCCCCTCACCCAGAGAATTCCTCGGGGAAAAAAAAAAAGAGAACTGAAACAGAGGAGAGAGTAGCGGGGCTTCACAGGACAAATACTAGAAGCTCATTAGTCCCAGAGGGGAAGAGTCGGCAGGGGGCCAAGCCAGGAGCCCAGACATAACCTTCCTCCCCCAGGGGAAGCGCCAGTCATCAGCTCAAACAACAAACAGCTGAGACCATTGCTGAAAAGCAAGTGCTGGAGAGCACCCACAGGGAGTGAGACGCCAGGGAGCCAGACCCCTCCCCCACACCTCAGGAAACTGAAGGTTATAATTCTAGACTCACAACCCCCAGAATAAGAAAGCTGGGACAGAAAGCCCTGAGACTCACAGATAGAAATTCGTTGTAAAGCCAGCAAAAGGCAAACCAACATGAAGAAGAACACAAAAAAACCAGGGACAATAGATTCTTTTTACGGAGACAGGCAGGATCAAAATATCGACATAGAAGAAGATAGCAATGACACGGTAGATACATCAGATACCTCAAAAGCTAATATGATCTGGTCTCCAGCCCAAAAAGCACTGCTGGAAGAGCTAAAAGAGGATTTTAAAAACCAAATTAGGGAGCTAAAAGAAAATATGGAAAAAATGGAAAAAAGGGAGAAAAAATCCACTGACGAAATCAAGTCCCTAAAGAATAAGATTGGCGAAATGGCTACGGAGATTCAGAATCTAGAGAGAGAAAATGACACCCTGAGAGGTGAAATCAACCAACTGAAAATGGAGGCTCAAAAGCAAAATGTAAACACTAACTCATTTAAAATTAGACTTGAGCAAGTGGAAGCTAATGAATCTATGAGGCATCAAGAAGTAATAAACAAAACGTAAAGAATGAAAAAATAGAAAAAAATGTGAAATATCTGATTGGCAAAACAACTGACCTGGAAAATAGATCCAGGAGAGACAATTTGAGAGTTATTGGTCTACCGGAAATCCACGATGAAAAAAGGAGCCTTGACAGTATCTTCGAAGAAATTATCAAAGACAACTGCCCAGAGGTCCTAGAACCAGAGGGCAAAATAGTCATTGAAAGAATTCACCGATCACCCCCTGAAAGAGATCCCAAACTGAAAACACCAAGAAATATTATAGCCAAATTTCAGAGCTATAAACTCAAGGAGAAAATACTGCAAGCAGCCAAAAAGAAGCAATTCAAATATCGGGGAACTACAGTCAGGATCACGCAGGATCTCTCAGCTTCCACATTAAAAGACAGGAGAAATTGGAGTATGATATTCCGAAGGGCAAAGGAGCTGGGACTACAACCAAGGATCAACTACCCAGCAAAACTAAGCATAATTTTCCAGGCAAGGCGATGGACATTCAATGAAATAAGGGAATTCCAGACTTTCCTGATGAAAAGGCCAGAACTCAATGGAAAGTTTGATCTCCAAATACAAACCTCAAGAGAGACATAAAAAGGTAACCAGGGGGAAAAACCCCACAAACTTCATTAACCAATAAGCTTAGGTTGCTTACATCTTTATGTGGGATTATATCATCTTATGTATGTTCTTTATGTATATATATATATATATATACATATACATATACAAGTCATTCTTGTGAATGGTACAACTATTGTGACAAATGAAAGGGATATACATAGGTTGTGAATGCCTGTATAAATTAACTGATGTAAAGATATAAAATATAAATAAGAGATATAAAGGGAGGGCTATGAGGGAAGTGGTAAGGAGGTTGTAGAAAAGGGTAAATTACACCAAAGGAAGTGGAAAAAAAACATATTAGAGTAGAGGGAAAGAAGGGAGGGAGAAGAGCAGTATTTGAGCTTTACTGTCATCTGATCTAGTTCAAGAAGGGTATAACATACTCTGATAAGTTTAGAAATCTAACTTGTCCTACGGAAAGTGGGAGGGAAAGGGGGGAAAAAGGGAGGGGGGAGGGCAGAAGGAAGAGAAGTAGCAAGTGGGTAACGGTAAGATAAGGGAGGGGAATAAAGAGGGAGGGTTAACTGAGGAAAGCGGCGGTCAAAAGCAAAACTTTGTTGGGGAGGAGAAGGCGAAAGGGAGAAATAAAAGCATAAACAGGGGGAATTAGGATGGAGAAAAAGACACAGATAGAAATCATAACCCTGAACGTGCAGGGGATGAACATTCTCACAAAACAGAAGCAGATAGCAGAATGGATTAAAAACCATAACCCTACAATATGCTGTTTACAAGAAACGCATCTGAAACAGGGGGATACACATAGGGTTAAGGTAAAAGGCTGGAGTAAAATATATTGTGCCTCAGCTAAAGTAAAAAAAGCAGGTGTAGCAATCCTAATCTCAGACAAAGCAAAAGTAAAGATAGATCTAATTAAAAGAGATAAGGAAGGACATTATATCCTGCTAAAAGGCACCATAAACAATGAAGCAATATCATTGCTTAACATATATGCACCAAGTGGTAAGGCATACAAATTCTTAGAGGAGAGGTTAAGGGAGTTACAGGAAGAAATAGACAGCAAAACTATAATATTGGGAGACCTCAACCTCCCCCTTTCTGAACTTGATAAATCCAACCTCAAAATAAATAAGAAAAAAGTTAAGGAGGTAAACAGAATTTTAGAAAAGGCACATATGATAGACCTCTGGAGAAAACTGAACGGGGATAAAAAGGAATATACTTTCTTCTCAAAAGTACATGGCACATACTCAAAAACTGACCATGTACTAGGGCATAAAAACCTCACAATCCAGTGCAGAAAAGCAGAAGTAGTCAATGCATCCTTTTCAGATCATGATGCAATAAGAATCATTTTTAATAAAGTACCATGGAAAAATAAGCTAAAAACTAATTGGAAACTAAATAATTTAATTCTAAAGAGCGAGTGGGCCAAACATCAAATCAGAGAAACAATTAATAATTTCATTCAAGAGAATGACAATAATGAAACAACATACCAAAACTTATGGGATGCAGCAAAAGCAGTTCTTAGGGGAAGTTTTATATCTCTAAATGCCTACATGAATAAAATAGGGAAAGAGGAGATCAATGATCTGGGCATACAGCTGAAAAAGCTAGAAAAAGAGCAAATTGAAAACCCCCAATTAAATACCAAATTAGAAATACTGAAAATCAAAGGAGAGATTAATAAAATTGAAACCAAGAAAACTATTGAATTAATAAATAAAACAAAGAGCTGGTTTTATGAAAAAACCAATAAAATTGACAAACCTTTGGCCAATTTGATTAAAAAAAAGAAAGAAGAAAATCAAATTACCAGTATAAAAAATGAAAAGGGTGAGGTCACCTCTAATGAAGAGGAAATCAAAACAATAATTAGGAATTATTTTGCCCAACTGTATGCCCATAAATTTGACAACCTTAGAGATATGGATGAATATCTACAAAAACATAAACCGCCCAGACTAACAGAGAAGGAAGTGAAATTTCTTAATGACCCCATATCAGAAAAAGAAATTGAGCAGGCCATCAACGAACTCCCTAGGAAAAAATCTCCAGGGCCAGATGGTTTTACATGTGAATTCTATCAAACATTTAAAGAACAACTAATTCCAATACTTTGTAGACTATTTGGGAAAATAGGTGAAGAAGGAGTCCTACCAAATTCTTTTTATGACACAAATATGGTACTAATACCCAAACCAGGTAGAGTTAAAACAGAGAAAGAAAATTATAGACCAATTTCTCTAATGAATATTGATGCAAAAATTTTAAATAAAATATTAGCAAAAAGATTGCAGCAACTCATTACGAGAATAATACACCATGACCAGGTAGGATTTAGTCCAGGAATGCAAGGCTGGTTCAATATTAGGAAAACTATTAGCATAATTGATCATATCAACAACAAAACTAGCAGAAACCATATGATCATCTCAATAGACGCAGAAAAAGCCTTTGACAAAGTACAACACCCATTCCTATTAAAAACACTAGAAAGCATAGGAATAAGGGGAACCTTCCTCAAAATTATAAATAGCATCTACCTAAAACCATCAACAAGCATTATTTGTAATGGGGATAAGCTAGATGCATTCCCAATAAGATCAGGGGTGAAACAAGGATGTCCATTATCACCCCTATTATTCAATTTGGTTCTAGAAACATTAGCTGTAGCAATAAGAGAAGAAAAAGAAATTGAAGGAATTAGAATAGGAAAAGAAGAAACTAAATTATCACTGTTTGCAGATGATATGATGATTTATCTAGAGAATCCTAGAGAATCAAGTAAAAAACTACTTGAAATAATAAACAACTTTAGCAAAGTTGCAGGATATAAAATAAACCCACATAAATCCTCAGCATTCCTATACATTACTGACAAAGCCCAACAGCAAGAGATAGAAAGAGAAATTCCATTCAAAGTTACTGAAGGCACTATAAAATATTTGGGAGTCTATTTGCCAAGACAAACCCAGGGCCTATATGAACATAACTATGAAACACTTTTCACGCGAATAAAATCAGATCTAAATAAATGGAGAAATATCAGTTGCTCATGGTTAGGCCGAGTTAATATAATAAAAATGACAATTCTACCTAAATTAATCTATCTATTCAGTGCCATACCAATCGAACTACCAAAAAATTTTTTTACTGAGCTGGACAAAATAATAACAAAATTCATTTGGAAAAACAAGAGGTCTAGAGTATCTAGGATATTAATGAAAAGACATGCTAGAGATGGTGGTTTAGCCACACCAGATATTAAACTGTACTACACAGCAGCAGTCATCAAAACTGCCTGGTACTGGTTAAGAAACAGGGGTGTGGATCAGTGGAATAGGATAGGTACACAAGTAGGTGAAGTCAACAAGTTTAGCAATCTACTCTTTGATAAATCCAAAGAAGCCAGTTTCTGGGCTAATAATTCACTATTTCACAAAAACTGTTGGGAAAATTGGAAAATGGTAGGGCAAAAACTGGGCATAGACCAATATCTTACACCATATACCAAAATAAAGTCAAAATGGGTTCATGATTTAGGAGTAAAAGTTGATACTCTAAGTACTTTGGGAAAGCAAGGAATGGTTCACTTATCAGATTTGTGGAAAAGTAAAGAATTCATGACCCAACAAGAGATAGAGAGCATTACAAAATGCAAAATGGATAATTTTGATTATGTCAAATTGAAATGTTTTTGTACAAAAAAAGCCAATGCAACAAGAATTAGGAGGGAAGCAGAAAATTGGGAGAAAATCTTTGCAACTAGTATCTCTGATAAAGGCCTCATCTCTAAAATATACAGGGAGCTAAGCCAAATATATAGGAATACAAGCCATTCCCCAATTGAGAAATGGTCAAAGGATATGAACAGGCAGTTTTCAGAGGAAGAAATTAAAGCTATCTACAGGCATATGGAAAAATGCTCTGGATCGTTGCTGATTAGAGAAATGCAAATCAAAACAACTCTTAGATACCACATCTCTCCTGTCAGATTGGCTAAAATAACAAATCAGGAGAATGATAAATGCTGGAAAGGATGTGGGGAAATTGGAACATTGTTGCATTGCTGGTGGAGTTGCAAGCTGATCCAGCCATTTTGGAGGGCGGTGTGGAACTATGCCCAAAGGGCTATAGAAATGTTCATACCCTTTGACCCAGTAATACCACTTCTAAGGTTGTATCCCAAAGAAATCACGCAAGCGGGAAAAGGACCCATATGTACAAGAATATTTATAGCAGCTCTCTTTGTGGTAGCCAAGAATTGGAAATCAAAGGGATGCCCATCAATTGGGGAATGGCTGAACAAGCTGTGGTATATGAAGGTGATGGAATACTATTGTGCCCTAAGAAATGGGGATGATGCAGACTTCATAACAACCTGGAAAAACCTACATGACATAATGCTGAGTGAGCGGAGCAGAGCCAGGAGAACGTTGTGCACAGCCACAGATATGTGGATTCCGTGAGGACCAACCCTGACATACTGCGCTTCTCTCAGCAACCTAAAGGGGCAAGGACAACTCCAGGGGACTCACGATGGAGAATGCTATCTTCATTCAGAGAAAGAACTGCGAAGTTTGAATACAGACTGAGGCACACTACATGCTCGCCTCTTCTGCTTCTCTTTTGTTTTTGTTTTTGGGTTTTTTTTTTGTTTTTGTTTTTGTTTTTTTTTTGGTTCTGTTTCTTCTTTCTCATGATTCATTCCATTGGTCAAAATTCTTCTCCATGACTTGACTAGAGCATAAATTAATTCAATGCGAAGTTATACATGACAGTTATATGAGACTTCATGCCGTATTGGGGAGGGAGGGGGGAGGGAGGGGAGAAAAACTGGAACTCAAAACTATGTAGAACCGTGTGTGGTAAACTAAAAATAAATAAAGAAAAAAAATATTTTAATGCTAAAAAAAAAAAAAAAAAAGAAAAACATATCAAAGATTCTGTACTAGCAGCCCTCCTGTGTGCTGGTGTTATTGGCCTTACTCAGCCACAGCAGCTACAAGCAACGTTGTTGTTATACCCACCCAGGCGAATTGGGAACCCTACAGATATATTGGCTTCTGTTCTAGCAATTCCAAGGAAAGTTGGAGAATTGCATCAGATTCTTTTCACAACTGGAATCTTTTCATTCCTTTATTTGACAAATCTTTATTAAGCAGCTACTACGTGCCAGACACTATTCTAAGCATGAGGGATGGAGAAAAAAGGCAAAAGACAATCCCTTCCCTTGGGATTTAATAATCTAATGAGGGAGACATCATGCAAAATAAATAGAAACTATGTAATAAACAAATAGGAAATACTTAAAAGATGGAAAACACCAGAATTTAGAAGGGCTGGGGAAGGTTTTCCCATAAAAGGTGTGATCTAACTGAAGCTAGGGAGATCAGTAATTAGAGCAGAGAAGACAAAGTGTTGAAGTCTTGGGGAATAGCCAGAGAGTATGCCAAGAGTCTGTCAGATGATTTTCACATAGGATCAAAGACCTAGAGCTGGAAGGGAGCACAGCAGTCATCTAATCCAACCTCCTTATTTTTCAGATGAGGAAACAGAGACCCAGGGAAATAAAATGACTTGCCCAAGTTCACAAAAAAAATAGTTGTTGATAAGTCATTTTTCCATTGTGCTCAACTCTCCATGACCCCATTTGGGGTTTTCTTGGCAGAAATACTGGACTGGTTGGCCATTTCCTTCTCTAGCTCATTTTAAAGATGAGGAAACAGCTGAGGAAAACAGTGCTATTAGATTTGCCTAGGGTCACACAACCAGTAATTTTCTGAGGCCAGATTTGAACACATCAAGATGGGCCTTTGTGACTTCAGGCCCAACACTCTATCCACTACAACACAAAACTGCGCACACTCTCTCTCTCTCTCTCTTTCTCTCTCTCTCTCTCTCTCTCTCTCTCTCTCTCTCTCTCTCTCTCACACACGCACACACACACACACACATACACACACACACACATACACACGCTCACACTCATATGCTCCCTCACACACAGACACACTGTGAACATTTTCAAATTAATAGGAATTACTTTAAATAGATAACCAGATAAACATCTTCCTGAGATCTGTAGCAAGAAACTGTGATTGGCTTCTTGGAATAAAGAGAAGACAAAGATTTTAACCTGGGTGAGCAGAGAAAAGAGGCTTCTCTTGTAGTAGGAAGGGAAGACTGGCTAGGGTGAGTGAAAGAATAGTCAGAGCTTCCCATAAAGGCACTTTGATGAAAGGGAGGGTGAGTTCAAACATATTTTCTAAGATTTCTGAGGGTCTACCATGTTGGTAAAAATTAACTAAATAGGATCATTATTCCTTTTCTTCTGTATACTAAAGAAAAGGCAATGGCATAGATCTTTAAATCAGAAACATAACGTGTTTGGTTATAGCTCTCTAGCTATAACTAAGGTAACTTTGGTTTTTGGAGAGGTTCCATTGGTAGCCTCTTTTATCAGTTGCCATTTCTCCTTCACTTTATTCACTTTCATTTTCACTGGATATGATCATTTTTAATAGTAGAGCTTCCTCTACATGACATGACTTTAAATTACTTTAACATTTTCAGCAGATTCTTCTACCATGCATGTGTATATGAAGTATCTGTGAGAAAAATTATGATTAAACTTGATTGCCTTTTAGGAACATCAGAATAACAGAAAATAACAGAGAACTGCCATGAAAAGTGGCATTTTAAGCACAAGACACATGTAGTTGAGTCAAAGAATTATGCTATTTTGAATTTTTGGTTGGACAGGACTTTTTAAAATTTGGTTAGTCATTTGATTTTTTAATCAGCTGTTTAGCTTTTAGTCTAGATGAGTTTGAGCCTACTTCATCTGTCACCTCTCTTTACTTTTTCCATACTGATTTGGCTCAGTTCAAACATTTCATGAGAAGATTTTAGACAGAAAATTTGGAGAAATAATAACCTATATTTTTCAACCCCTCCCCACATAGAAATTTGCCTGCTTGTAGCATTATTTTTAGTCAAAAGGAAGAAATGATATTTCCAAAATTCTAACAAAGATGAGTTCATTAAGTTACATATAAATTATTTTAAATGCCTATCTCCTGCTTGCCTTATTGCACCTTTGTACTGTGTTAATCTGTGTTTAGATATCAATTACCTATTATTTTGGCATACTTAATCATCCCTCCAAATGCTCAGAACCAATCCATTGACAAAGGTAGAAAGAAAAACAATTAAATAAGAGGTGGTAGATATGTGGGTACTACCTTTGCCAATGTGGCTTTTCCAGAACATTTGTCTTCCAATGAGGAAAATATTTATTTGCTCATCTTGAAGTCCAAGATTGACATTACTTGATTAATTTGCTTTGATTAATGATCACCTAGCCACAAGTCATTAGCAAGATACTTTTCTACTGGAATAAAACACTAAATTTGGGATCATAACACTTGGATTCAAATCCTAACTCTCGTACTTGCTATCTGAGCATTGACAAGCTAATAGCTTCAGTTTCCTCATCTATAAATTGAAGATGATGGACTAAATGATCTGAGATTTTTTTGATACTCAATGAAACCATATCCTTGTGGGCATACTTGCTTAACATGGAAACTGAAACATTATATTTAAGAAATGCTTTTTCATTCATACACTCCACTATATATTCTTCAATTCTTCCTTTTATCCATTTACTTTTATAAATTAAAAGAAAAAGTTAAGGAAGTTATACCTTGGTGGGAAATTGACTTAATAATACCACTTCCTCATAATCATTCAACAGACAGTTACTAGATACCTTCTCTGTTGCAGGCATTTTTTTTCTAGGTAATAGGGATACAAAGAGAGAAATGAGAAACATCCTTAGCCCTGAAGGAATTTACATTATATACTGGATGGGTAATTAAAAAATATAAAGTTTCTGTAAATAGATGACAATTTGAGGAGGGGGAAATTAATTAAACTAACTATACTATTCCCTGTTTCACTTCAAATCACCTTTCACTTTTGATTCTTCTGAGATTATGGTTTTCTATGACTTATATTACCACTTAATATAAAAACAAGAATATATTAATTTTGGACTCAAACTTTTGATTTCTTGGGTCTGGCGAGCTCATGGTATAGAAATTCTCTCTACCACTATAGATTAGCAATATTCTTTGGAACACTAAGGCATTAAATGACTTGGCCAAGGTCACAAATCAGCATGTATGTCAGAGCCAGGACTCAAAACCAGGTCTTTCTGATACTATATCACCTTCTCACAGGGAAAATATAGATGTTAATATGTATCTGTATATATGTACATACATATATCCATGTGTGGCAGGAAATAACTTATTATCATTTAAAGTGTCATGTCATTTTCTAAATGAGTTCCAGACTGAAGTCATAGTCAAACCTGGTTCCAGCTTGCCATCCATCTGTAATGTCTATGCAGGATATTTGAAATAATGGTCCAGTTCAATGAGCTACCCCTCCAGTGGCATGCCATAGCCTGGGTAACAAGCATTTTTATTCACTTAGTTTTGTCTTTATCAATTTCTAAAATGACCTCTATTTACTGATTGTAGATGTTCTTGAAGAGATCGTATATTGTTTTTAGGTTGAATACAACCAGCATATTTTCTTCTGTAAACAGGAGTTTAAGGAGAGGCTTATGAACTATAGAGAATCCTCCTCTTCTGTTTGGACTTTACATAGAACATTCTTCCATACTACTACCAAACACATTATTAAGAAGCATAATTCTCTGTTTTACATCTCAATTCAAGTTGATGCTCAAGGAATCATTAAGCACAATTATGAGTGGGCATATCTATTATCACCATATATTACTTTTATATGACCTTAATAGAAAATTGATTGATACCTTATTTGAGGATAGGCCTTAAGGCTGTACTTTACTTCACCATCTTCTTTTAGTCAACAAACAAAATCCATAACAGAAGGTATTATTCTCTATGCTTTAAAGCCAATAGCGTGAGTGAAAAGATCAGAAAATCACCTACAAAAATAGAAAAGATAGAAAATTACCTGCAAAAGCCTTTTCATGTTTACATCAAGGATGAAAATACTTGAGACTTGTATAGACCATTCACATAAAGGAACTAAAATATGTTATGGAAATTTTTGAAATGCGGAAGGGCAGCTGTAAAGCTGAATACAACAAGATGTGGTGGTCCTTGTATAACATGAGGGAGGTAGGGGAAGAAGCATGTAGAAAACTAACTTAAGATTAATTCTCTAGCATTGTATAGCAGAAGAATTTGCTCTGACTCGTACAAATATTTAGTCTGATTTATTAATAATTACTTTAATGAAATAGATTAATTTAATAGGATGCCACTAAAACTTAGGGCAAATTCCTTTTTTTCATCCCTTTTAAACATTTTCTAAGCAGATTTCTGGCCCTGAATTAATTTCCTTAAGAGTATCATCTTTCATTTTTATATCACTTTCATTTCTAAAATAAGTCTTCATCCCTTCTTCTATATAGAGAGTCATCCTTTTAAAGAAAGGAGAAAAAGGAAAGAAAAGCGGTTTAGTAACTAACCACTGCATCACCTTCTTCTGATAATATGCACTGCAATCTACAACAACAGCCAACCCTACCCCACCACCACCTCTGCAAAAAGGCAGGGAGATGCATTTCCTCCACCCTTGTTTGGGGACAAGCTTGGCTGTTCTAATTATTCTACATTATTTTCTTAAATTACAAATGAACTATTATTTTTCAGATCTAGTGGTGTTTTCTCTTTTCTTATCCTTCTTGAATTCTCTGTAGCATTTGTCAGCTTACCACTTTCCTCTTACATACTCTAACCTCTGTCTCTCTGTATTTGTCTCTCTCTTCCTCTGTCTCTCCTCTCCTTTACTCTCCCTCTCTCTCTCCTCTCCTCTTCTCTCTTCCTCTCCCTCTCCCTCTCTCCCTTCTCTCCAGTTCTTTCTCTTGGTTCTCTCCTACCTATATCACCAGTTTTTCTCACTATCCACACCATATCCCTTAATTATTTTTCTTTGCTTTTAAAAAATTTATTTTAAACTTCCTTCTTTTAAAATGTTGAGGCTTAAATTTTCTCCTCTCCCAAAGCTTTCCTACCTATTGAGAAAGAAAGCAATATGTCAGTTAAAGATTTGAAATCATGCAAAACATATTTCCATATTAACCATATCATAAAAGCAAGACAAATAAAGAAAATGAGGAAATTATGCTTCAATTTGTATCAGTTTTCTTTCTGCAGGTGAGTAGCACTTTTTGACACTGAGTCATTTAGAATTGTCTTAGATCATTCTGTTGATCAGAGTAGCTAATCCACCCCACCCCCATCATTAGTTGTAGCACAATAATACTCCATCACAATCATATACCACAACTTTTTCAGTTATTCTCCAATTGCTAAGGATCCCCTCAATTTTCAAGTTCTTTGCTACCACAAGAAAGAGCTATCTATTTAGCTTTCTATCTATATTTCATATGGGTCCTTTTCCTTTTTCTTTGATCTCTTTGGGGTACAGACCTAGCAGTGCTATTGCTGGGTCAGAAGGTATAGACAGTTTTATAACCCTTTCAACATAGTACCAAATTGTTCCCTAGAGAAGTTGAACAAGTTCAAAACTCAACCAACAGGGCATTTTTGTCCCAATTTGCTCACATCCTCTCCAACACTTATCATTTCTCTTTTCTGTCATACTAGCCAATCTGATAGATATAAAGTGGTACCTCGGAGTTGTTTTAACTTGTGTTTTTCTAATCAACAGTGACAGAGCATTTTTTCCATATGGCTATAGATAGCTTTGATTTATTTTTCAGAAAACTGCCTGTACATGTCCTTTGACCACTTATTAGTTGGGGAATGACTCCTATTTTTATAAATTTATCTCAATTCTCTATATATTTGAGAAATAAGGCCTTTATTAGAGAAATTTGCTGTGATTTTTTATATCACTTAGTTGTCTGTTGTACCTCTTAGCAAAATGTATTTTCCATGATTATTTTTTTTCAATTGGGTCTATTTTTGCTTTTGCATTGTATGAAATAATGATTGCCACCCCTGCCCTGTTCACTTTAGTTGAAGCATAATAGACTCTGTTTCAGCTCTTCATTTAAACTTTGTTATCTTTCTGTCTCAAATGCATCTCTGGTAAACAAGATATTACTGGATTGTAGTTTCTAATCCATTCTGCTATCTGGTTCTATTTTATGGGGGAGCTCATAACATTTACTTTCAGTTATGAGTACTAAGTTTGCATTTCCTCCCATCTCAGTTTCTTCTGCTTATCCTTCTCTCTCTTGTTTATTCTGTCTTTCCTCAAAAAGTCTGTGTTGCTTCTGACCATTGCTTCCCTTAATTTACCTTTATGCCCTTCTCCTATTTTATCCATCTAATTAAGTGTGTTTGTGTGTATTTGTATTGTTCCATCTTTGAACCAAATTCATGAGAATGAACTTCAATCATTTCCTACAACTACCCCATTTCCCCCAACATTGTAAAACCTCTTCTTTGTGGACCTGATATACACGAGGTAATTTTCTTTATTCTATCTCTCCCTTTCTTCCCCCTTCTCCCAATTCATCCCTTTTCCTCATTCCTTTACTACTTTGAGATCAACCCAACATAATGGCTCACATTTATGTACTCTGTCCATGTAGATTGCTTCTAAATGTTCTAATAATGATTAAGTTCTTAGGAATTACATGTATTAATTTTCTCATATGGGAATGTAAACAGTTTAACTTTATTGATTCTCTTATGATTTTTTTCATGTTTATGTTTTTGCACTTTTCTTGAGTTTTTTATTTAAGTGTCAGATTTTTTTTTTTTATTCAGCTCTATTCCTTCCATCAGGAATGCCTGAAAGTCCTCAATTTCATGAAATATCCATTTCCCCCCTGAAGGATTATACTCAGTTTTATTGGGTAGGTTATTCTTGGTTGTAATCTTAGCTCCTTTGTCCAACAGAATATCATGTATAAAGCTCTTTAAAACTTTAATGTAGAAGCTGCTAAATCTTCTGTTATCCTGACTGTGGCTCTATGATATTTGAATTGTTATTTTCTGACTACTTGCCATACTTTCACCTTATCCTTGGAGCTCTGGAATTTGGTCACAATATTTTTGAGAGTTTTCATTTTGGGGTCTCTTTTAGGAAGTGATCAAATGATTCTTTCAATTTCGATTTTACTTTCAAGACTATTCATAATTTCTTGAAAGATGATGTTTGGTCATTGCTTTCAGGCAGTTGAATAATTCTTAAATTATGTCTCCTGTATCTATTTTCCATGTCAGCTATTTTTCTGATGAGATATTTCAAATTTTCTTCTATTTTTTCGTGTTTTTAACTTTTATTGTTTCTTGATGTCTTATTGATGCATCAACTTCCATTTGCTCACATCTCATTTTTAGGATTTTGTTAGGGGTCTTTGACCAGCAAGGATCCCTATCTCAGTATGCAATGATGAGGCGGGAGTCAGGGAAGATGCAACTCCGATTTATTGGCAGACATTATCCAGTTCTATAGGGTTTTGCACTACATAAGCAGAAGCAGGTGTTCAAAGGGTAAGGGGATGAGAGCATGGGAAGATAGATATCAGGTGGGAAGAATCTGGATTGTTGTAAACTATGTTTCCTACAAGCGTGTGGGAAAAACTAGGGCTGTAGTAAGGTAGTTTCCATGGAAGTATGGGAACAAAGGTGGGGGGTGCTGTCCTACAGTATCTACGGAGGCATGGGAAGGCTCAGGCATGTAGCCAGCTGATATCAGAGCTGTATGAGCTATGTGAGTCACGGGGCAGGATGCCCATGTGAAGTATCAAAGATGTTCCAGTAAGTAAAGTATCAAAGCATTGTTGTGTTAGGCACTGGTTCAAGAGCATTAGGTAGTGGCCAGCTGGGTTCCTCCTTCTGGGCTTGTGAGTCCCTGGTGAATGGACTCTGCCTGCATGAGAAAGGATGGCTACCAGAGCGGGAGGGGGGCTGTTAGGGACAGAAGTCTTTCCTTCAGGCGCCTACTGTTCCAACTCCTACTAAGCCTGTCTGGTTTTACCCAGGAAACAGGCCAAGCGCTAGGGTCTGAGCACTAACTCCCTACAGGATTTCCCTCAGGGAGTTTTTACATCTCCTTTTTCATTTGAACAATTCTGCTTTTTAAGCAGCTCTTTTGTTCAGTGAATTTTTGTGCCTCCTTTTGGACTAT
Organism: Trichosurus vulpecula; assembly: GCF_011100635.1. Classification (NCBI taxonomy): domain Eukaryota; kingdom Metazoa; phylum Chordata; class Mammalia; order Diprotodontia; family Phalangeridae; genus Trichosurus; species Trichosurus vulpecula. Next base: position 312,019,229 of record NC_050573.1, on the reverse strand, counting down.
TAGACCAATTCTGTTCTTTAAGGTTTTATTTTCTTCAATACTTTATGTTCCTTATTTAACATTAACTCTCTTTTCATGATTTTCTTATACCATTCTCATTTCTTTTTCCAATTTTTCTTCTACTGCTCTTATCTCTTTTTATATCAATTCAGCCAAATTCATTTCCAAATTATCTTACATAGGAAATCTTTAATATTATTACCTCTGGTATTTACACTAATCATATTTAAAACCCAGGATGCAATTACATTCAATTAAAGAAATAAGAAGAGTAAACATATAGTGCTTACCATATACCAGTCACTGTGTTAAGTACTTCACAATCATATCATTTTTATCCTCACAACAACCCTGAGAGGCAGATACCGTTATTACTTTCCTCTTTACAGATCAAGAATAGGAGGCAAACAGAAATAAGATAACTTACTTAAAATGACAAAGCTCATAAATTTCCGAGACCAGAGTACAATTCACGTTTCTGTATATTTTTCCAGTATTGTTTGCAATAGATGCCACAATTAATAGGCAAACACATTTCACCACATCATAATTCAATTGTTTGGTTGTCCTTTATAATTGAAGAGGACCAGAATGACATCACTATATGTTGGCATCAACTTACAGTGTATCTGACTGTGGATGATCAGATCAGATCTGTCTCAAGGTTCTTGTGCTGGGAACTAGGGGCCTGGTTATTGGTTTTGTGTCCAGTGACCTCTGGTTTTGTCAGCTAGAATCTATATAACCCTGCAGTTCCCCTAGTGCTGAGGTGGAGCTGGCTAATGTGTGCCAAGGACTGAGGCCGGGTGAAGACTTTCTGAGTTTCCGCAGGGTTACACTGAGGATCACAGCATGAGGTATGGGGGGGGGGATGGTCTAGATGTAGAAAGTCTCCTATTCCCCTAGGGCTGTGTTATAGCACAGGTGGCTTCAGCTGTTGTCTGCCCTGGTGTTTGCCAATTTCCCTGGCTGTGTGAAGGCATGTCCAGTTTGTGGTGTTGGTGCTTGCTGGGTCCACCCCCCTGGACCTCAGGAACTCCTGCTGGTCTGCAGAGATGGGCCTTGCTTGGATGCCTTCCTTCCTGTACTAGTCCCCTTCAGCCATCACAAGATAGGCCTGTCTCCCTAGCTTCCTGAGCTAAAAGACTACATTGCCCCCTGCTTCTGGTTCCAGTATTCCAGGGTTTTTTCCTAGGCCAGTGTTGTCTGGGTTACTCAAGGTCAACAAGGCAGGGATGAGAACACCAACAATTTACTCCATCATTATGGCTCCTGGAAGTTCAAACAGGTGACTTTCAAACATTTAGTCTGTGGGTTGAGAGCCCCAGTAGTAGCTGCTGCAGCAACACAGACCCTGTGCTTCTGTCTCACCTAACTCCAATAGAGTCTCATCCTGCACTGAGAGGCTTGTTATTCACCACTGCTGCTGATCATGCAGATGCCTGGGCCTACTCCTGCTTCAGTATATCCCAGTGTAGACCCAAATGCCCTGCACTCTCCCAGCCTGGTGCAACAGATCCTTCCTGTTGACCTTCCAGACTCCCCTGGGCTGAAAATTTGCCTTACTTTGTCTCCTAGTGGATTCAACCTCTCTCATATTTGTTCACATTAACTTTTTAGAGGTACCTGAAAGAATTTGTGAAGGAGGTCCAGCATGTCCCTGCTTTCACTCCTCCATCTTGGCTCTGCCCTTCTCATCTCTTTCAGGAATTCTTGTTGAGCTTATATCCAATAAGCATTTTTCTGAGAGACTATGAGTGTAGTTGTTTTCAAGTTATTCTTGTGAGTTTGTGTCTTGGTCTTCCCTGCTGTAATAGTGGCTTTTTATGGTCAAGTTCTTTTTCATTGCCTATTTTTTTTACCTTTTTTCTTGACTTTGAACTTTTTTGTGAAAGTTATGCTTTGCTCACCTAGGTGTTAGATAATACTGTCACAAGCTTTGTGTGGGGGGGGGGGGAGGGTGGGGGGGCTGCTGCTGCTGCTGTTTTCAGAGATATTTCTGGGAGTCTGCAATTTTTTGCTGCTTCCAAGGTGGTGTGATTTATGGAGAAGTGCTAAGAAGTATAGTTCCAGATTCCTTGGAGTTGAAGAAAAGTGTAATACATTTGGAAACATAGTTTGTGAATGTCTTTAAATGATAAAGAGAATTTTCATTTGATCCAGTGGATAAAAAAGAGCCACTGTGATTAGGAGAAAGACATGACTGATCTATGCTTTAGTAATAGAACTTTGGCAAACCAATATAGAATAGATTAAAGGGAGGAGACTTTGTGACAAGAATACCAAATTTTTTGTTTGTTCTTATTGTTTAGTCATTTTTAGTCATGACTGACTCTCTGTGACCCTTTTGGGGTTTACTTGGCAGCATTACTGGAATGGTTTGACATTTCCTTCTCCAGACCACTTTACAGGTGAGGAAACTGAGGCAAACCAGAATAAAAAACTTTCCCAGGGTAATAAGTGTCTAGTACAGATTTGAACTCAGGTCTTCATGACTTGAGGACCAACACTGTATCCACTGTACCACCAAGCTGCCACACCTAATTGGGAGCCTAATGCAACTGTCTCATTACCTGAACTGTAGATTTTAGCCTTATATACTTAGATTGCAGATGAAGAAGCTAAGGACCAGAATGTTTAAGTCACATGTCCAAGGTCATGTAGTACATCAATAGCAGAATAAAGATTTGCCCTCAGATTCTCTGATTTCATTCTTGTGTTCCAGGGCATAATCTCATAATCCTTTCGGATAACTAGCCAGACACTATATCTTATACTTGCCTACTTTTCTTGTGGTATTTCTTTTACTAATTAAAATAGAAATGCCTTCAACTTTTAACCAAAAGGATGAAAGAAATGTCACTATCAGGATCCATAGACCTAGATATTCTAGATATTTTAGTAAATACAATAATGTATCCTCAAGATCAAAGGACAAGATAGAATTCCAAAGACTACTGAAAAGTTCTGATTTAAAGTATTGTATTATGTTATTGTCAATTAATTAAAACCCAATGGGACAAGATATTTCATCAAAATAACCATAAACTGTGCTTACAAATGAAATTTTATGATTTTGTCCCAAGTATGTCTCATTCCAATTTTAAAAAGTAAAATATTTTGTTTACAATTCAAGCATCATCTCTTATATCTTTTGTTCTTTTTGTAGCTCTGTTTCTGAGATCCTTTTGGCATTTTTGAGGTATTATTCATTCAGTCCTTATTAGATTTTGAAGAAGACATCATTATATCTAGATGGCTAAATCATCCACAGGTATTGAATCCACAGAATGATTTACACAGCATCACATGCAGATACTGATATAACTTCCATACCAAAACACCTGCCCCAATTGATTTGGCCATTTTATCTAATCTCTAGGAAGGGTAAAGTTTTTATATTCTAATAAAATTAAAATTTTGAAATGATCACAACATTTAAAAATGCAGATGTCTTTTTGTTTATAGTATCACAGGCCAAACTGAATTCCCCTTTTAGAGAAAGACTAACCATTTATATATGATGATGATGTCCCTAATCTGCCATCAGCAAGTGCTTGTGATTTGCTATGTCCATTGTTCATTTTATAATTCAGGATAGTGAGGTTCAGAGCAAGAGACTACATAGTTTGTCCAAGGCTACCTTGTGAGATAGCAGTAGTTCTGGCATTAGAACCAAAATTTCTCACTACCAATGCATGCTCATTCCAGTTTTAGTGGAACAGATTCTACTTATCATGTACATGCTCAGAAATATTTCAAGGGCGCAGGTTTGAGTCGTATTTGAATTACTTTATTTTCCGTAAATATAAATGTTCACTGATCACAGGAAACACTCAGCCACAATGTGAAAACCAGTCATATTGGATGGGATGAAAGGGCATAGATGAATCTGCAGCAAACCATGCCCAGTACTAGATAAATAAAGACATGAAAGTGAAGTAAAGTTTCTTCTAATCTCTTTGTATATCTCTATCTCTACCCACTATCTCTGTTTCCACAAATTATGAAGAATCAAGGATATATCCCTTCCCCAAAATTATACTTATCAATATGTAATGCATTGTAACCTTCATCACTGAAAGGAACACAAAGATAAAATTTAAGACCCATTTTAAATTCAGTGCTCAGTTGAACCATTTACTTTAAAAATAATCTTTTTGTGGATTTTATGTTACCCCTTAAAGTTTGTAAAATACTTTACAAGCATTATGATGTTTGATCCTTACAGTGGGTCTGTGAGACAGGTCAGGTACTACAGGTACTAAATTTTATCCATTTCACAAAAGTGTAAATAAGGCATAGAGAGGTTACATGATTTGCCCATAGTCTTACAGCTAGTGTAAGAACCTGCATTTGAAACTTGTTATCTCTTGATTCTAAACCTAGAATATTTTCCATTAACATATATTTCCTCTAGATGTTGCACTCCCACCAGCAACCAAAGAAGATGGAAGATATTTTAGCTTTCCTTATGATTGCAATACTGGCCAGTAATTGTAATGAAAGGTCATTTGATTAGTTGTTTAAAAGGTTATATTATGGTACAATTGTTTTGCATAATAAATATCCACCATTCTTTACACATGAACAAACAAATGAATAATTCAGGAAAATATTTATGAGCTTATTCATTTGCTTTCTAAGTCCCCAGATTATCTTTAGATGAGCTAAATATTTAAATAAATCATTCATGAACCATTTTGTGTTATTGGTTTGTGCTTTATTTGTGACTTACAGATGCACTTTTGCATACACTTTAAATCTAAAATGATCATTTCTGAATCTAAATTCATCTTTTGGGTATGAATGAAGGGATTGAAAAGTTTCATGACCAATAAGTAAGGGATTACAAATAATTTGATAAAGGAGGAAATACATTGGATCTTTCTTTTTAAAAGAAAAAAATCTTAGACATATTTTCTTAGTCACTGTATAGGGAGATGATGTGTAACAATAATAACAATGAACATTTATGTAACACTTTACAATTAACAAGACATTTACCTCACAAAATCCCTTTAAGGAAGGTAGTCAAAGAATTATGACAAAAAGTAGCAATATTCTGATCATCAGGATACCTGATTTTTACCAGGGCTGCCACTAACTAGCTCTGTGAACTTAGGAAAGTAGCTATAAATTTGAGGCATCTGGGGTTCAGGGTTTAAAATGAAGGGCTTAGACTAGAGTATTAGCATCGTTATTCCCAGTTCTAAGTGTTTATGTCCTCTGACTTCAAGATCAACTATTTATAGTGACTAGAATTCCCATATAGTTATTTGTTTCTCTGTTTCATTGTGTCTGCAGATACAAATGTGATTTCAATTCATGTGAACTATTTTAAAAACAATGTAAAAAGTATTTCTCCATTTAAGTGCTAGCCTAGTGACTCATGGTGATGTGTTCACAACAGAAAACTGTCTCCTCAGTCCAGTCACCACGAGTCATTGGGACCCACTGTCATTCTTTTTTTAAATACCTTTTTATTGCTATCTTTTTTGCATTTAATAGTATTTTATGTTTTCCACATGTATGTAAAGACAGTTTTCGATATTCATTTTTGTAAGATTTGGAGTTCTAATTTTTTTTTCTTTCTTTCCCTTCCCTCCTCCCTTTCCAGGACAGCAATTTGATTTGATATAGGTTATACATGAACAATCATGTCAAATATTTTTCCTCATTAGTCATGCTGTGAAAGAAGAATCAGAACAAAAGGGGAAAACCATGAGAAAGAAAAAAAAAATTGAAAATAGTATGCTTCAATCTGAATTCAGAATCCAGAGTTCTTTCTCTGGATGTGGCTAGCATTTTCCATCATGAGTCTTTTGGGATTGTTTCAGATCATTGTATTTCTGAGAAGAGCTAAGGGTATTATAATTGATAGTTGCACTATTTTAAATGTATAATCTTTTCCTGGTTATACTCACTTCACTTAGCCTCAGTTCATGTAAATCTTGGGAGGATTTTGTGAAATCTGCCTGTTCATCATTTCTTATGGAATGATAGTGTTCCATTACATTCATATACAACTACTTGTTCAGCCATTCCTCAATTGATGGGCATTGCCTCAATTTCCAATTCTTGAGCTCCTATGAATATCTTTGTTCACGTGGGTCCTTTCCCCCTTTTGTTTGTCTCTTTAGAATACAGACCTAGTAGAGTAATTGCTGGATCAAAGGGTATGCACAGTTTTATAGCCCTCTGGGCACAGTTTCAAATTGCTTACCAGAATGGTTGGATCATTACACAACTCCAATAACAATGCATTAGTGTTCCAATTTCCCCATATCTTCTGTCACATTTGTCATTTTCTTTTCTGTCATATTAACCAAGCTGATAGACGTGAGGTGGTAACTCAGAGTTGTTCTAATTTGCATTTCTGTAATTGATAGTGATTTCGAACATTTTTTTTCATATGACTATCGATTGCTTAATTTCTTCATCTGAAAACTGCCTATTCATATCCCTTGAGCAGTTTTCAGTTGGGGGCCCACTGTTATTCTGATTTGCTTAGGTTGGAAATGGTGAATCATTATGCCCACCCCCATCTCAAATAGTGAGAAGGTAACTAGGTGTCAAGTGTAATGCCAAAAATGGCCAGGCCCTGTTTTAAAGGCATTTCAATCTATTTCAGTGGCAGGATTAATTATATTGGTGAAATTTAAAATTATTAATGTATTAAAATAATTATGAAAATGACCAGTTACAAAATGAATTTAAACATTATCTTTCAAAATTTTCAATTGTTTAAAAGTGTAAATTCTACCAAAAGAAATACCCATTATAATACCACATTTTCCATATATGTCTATTATAATCTATCTTCATTACAGAAAAATTATTCTGGATTCCCAAATTCTATTTCACCAAAACACAGACCTTAGTAGGTACTTGAAAATCTCTGTGTATGGGCTTATGGATGGGTTGGATGTCTGTCATCCACCAACCTGATAATGTAAATTGAAGAGGCTTATGAGCAGATTGGCCACGGAGTGAGAGCTTTTCAAATGCATCAAATCTCAAAATTGTTTCTATTAAGTCTATTAAGTTGTGGAGAGATTTTTTTTTCTTTGTCATCAAAGAGGTAATGTTAGAATGGAAATCATGTTTCTTTGGAGAACTAATGTGTTTAATATGTTTTAAATGATTCAATTCAAAGGATATTTAATCTGATATTGTATAGAAAATTAATTTCCAGACATTACTGGCCCTTGGACAATGCACAAACTAAGTTCTCTCTCTCCCCTATCCTTATCTGTTTACCTATCCATCCATCCATTATCCATCTATCTGCCTATTTATCTATGCCTGATCTCCAATATTTTCCCTTGAAATTGTTAATGAATAAATACATAAAATTTCACATCAAGTTTTAAATTACCATTTGACAGGGTGAAGCAGCTAACTTTTGCTATTTTATCCCTCTAGAATTAAGATATTCAAAATTTCATAAAACCAAAAGTGTTGACCATGTTCTCAAGAGAACTGGGCAGTTTTGTTAAGTTGTCCATGATTATTGTTAACTTTTTTTTTTACTTTCAACAACTCAAACATGATTCCTGATATTATTAGCATGCATTTATGTTCTCTACAAAGGACCTTTAAATTTGCTTAGTTTCAGAAGATAGCAAATCTAAAATGGAAGATGAGTACAAATATCATAAATGTTAAATAAATGGTTTATAGATATAGGTTTTCCATAGAGCCTAAAGGAATGATAATTATGAAACTAACACAGAAAGCTAATTAGTTTAGGCATTGTGGAGAAATGTGCCACTTAACTATTCAAACTATGTTTTATACATTTAAATGTGGTTTAGATATGAGAGATGGGAAAATGATTTTTTGTCAGAAAGAAAACAGCTTTGCTAATTGTTGGCAGACTTGTTTCACTGAAGAAGCAAAACTTAGGAAATAAATTCTGCATTGTTTGGGAAAAGGAATTATTTATTAGCCCATTCCAAATGAGGTGAGGGGAACCTAGCTAATTTCTGTAATTACAGCTTCCATCCCATCCCAATCCATAATAGCAACAATAATAATTAACTGGGCTTTAACACTTTAAAAACAGATTTTATGTTCAATAATTCATTTTATCTTCCTAAAAGTCCTGTGAGGTAGAAAATGGAATCCCTACCTATTATTTCAATTTTATAGATATGGAACCTGAGGTTTAAAAATGCTAGGTGGTTCAGACTTCTGGAAGCCAAGATGACGGAGTAAGCAGTAAATCACTGTAACTCTCCCATATTCACCTCCAAACAACAATAAAATACCACCCAAAACAAATCCTGGAATAGCAGAACTGGCAAAAGGACAGGGAGAAACAATCTTTTAGCTCCCAAAATTCAGAATATTGGCAAGAAACGTCTGTCTCACTTGGGTAAAAAGGAAGGACATTTTAGGACAGGAAGCATCCCAGCTAGCCAGCAGCAAGCCTGACTTGGCAAACCAGCAGGAGATCCTCAGCCCCAGTGTGGTGGAGCAGGCAAATGCCAACACTAGGATTTTCATTTGCCTTAGCATAGCAAGTGGAACAGACAGAGTCCAACTCCAAAAACCACCATATGCTTCAGCATTGCCATGGAAAAAGAGGCATCCTCAAGCAGCCAGACCTCCACGTGCTTCAGCAGAGACCTGGGCAAATAGGCCTCCTCCAGTGACCAGACATCCCAAGTTCTTCAGTATAGTCCTGAGGAAATGCAGAAAGACCACGCCAGGCCTCAGCACATCCCACACACCACCACTAGGACACTGCTTAGTACCAGGAAAACTGACAGACTCCTAAGGCCTGCAGCACTGCTAGCCACCCCCCACCCAAACTCCTCAGCACAGCAACAGTGAGAAGGCTCCCTCAGGGCCCTTAAGGCAAAATCAATGCAAAATCAGGTAAACAGCCAGGGCCTGCAGCCACTGGCAGAAGAAGCCTGGAGCAGTGTCCCTTCCATCCCAGGTGCAGAGCTCAAATTTAAAAGGAAAGGAAAAAGGCTCAATAAAAAGATGAGCAAAAAAAACCCAACAACAATGAAAACAGAATCTGACCGTAGAAATTTTTTATGGCAACTCACAAGACCAAGACACAAACTCAGAAGAGGACAACAATGTCAAAACACTTATGGGTAAAACCTCAAAGAAAAATGAGAAGTGGTCTCACGGTCAGAAATAACTCACTGAAAAGCTCAAAAAGGAACTTAAAAATCATGTAAGAGTGGTAGAAGATGGGAAAAGAAAATTATGAAAAAAAGAGTCAAAAACTTGGAAAACTGCTTAGAAAGTGGAATTGATGAAATGCAAAAGGAGATACAAAAACCCACTGAAGAAAACAGTTCCTTAAAGAGTACATTTGGCTAAATAGAGAAGAAAACACAAAATCTAATTGAGAAAAACAACCCTTAAAAGTTAGAATTGGGCAAATAGAAGCTAATGACTCTAGGACACACATCAAGAATCAATCAAAAAAAAATTCAAAAGAATGAAAAAAATGGAGAAAAATGTAAAATACCTCATGGGAAAAAAAAAAAAAACAATTGACCTAAAATATAGATCCAGGAGAGACAGTGTCAGAGTCAGTGGATTACCTGAAAGCCATAATAAAAAAGAGAACATGGACAACATCTCTAAAGAAATTATCAAGGAAATTATCTGATTTCCTGGAAGCAGAGGGCAAAATAGGCATCAAAAAATCCACTGATATACCAACTACCAAAACAAAAACTCCAAGGAGAACTTTAGCCAAATTTCGGAACTATCAGGTCAAGAAGAAAATGCTCAAGTGGCCAGAAAGAAACAATGTAAATACTGAAGAGTCATAATCAGGATTACAAAGGACTTGGCAACTGCAACATTAAAGGATCACAGGTGATGGAACATGATATTCTGGAGGGCAAAGGATCTAGGACTACAAGAATCACCCAGTGAAATTAAACATAATACATCAGGGGAAAAATGGTCATTTAATGAAATAGAAGGATTTCAAGCTTCCATAAGAAGATTAGAACTAAAAAAAATTGATCTCCAACATCAGGACCCAAGATAAGCATAAACGAGTAAAAAGGAAAGGAAAACATAAGGAATCCAATAGAGCTAAACTATTTACATCCCTACACAGGAACATGGTACTTATAGTTCTTAAAAAATTGTATCACTAATATTACAGCTACAAGGAATATATAGAGACAGAGGGAATGGGTATAAGATGAATTTGAGGGAATGACATAAAATATTAAGGGGTGAAAAAGGAGTACACTGGGTGCAGAAGGAAGGAAGAGGTGGAATGGGATAAATTATTTCACATGAAGAGGCATGGAAGGTGGGCAAGGAGCACTGCTTGAACCTTATTCTCATCATTATTGGTTCAAAGAGGGAGTTATATACACAATCAGTTGAATATGGTTATCTATCTTACCTGACAGGGAAGTAGGAGGGGAGATCAAGTAAAGGTGAGGGTGGGGTGGGGTGAGGAGAGACAGACAGAAGGGAGAGCAGATGGTGGGAGGTGGTAGACAAAAGCAAAACATTAGTGAGGAGGAAAGGGGTTAAAGGGGAGAAAGGACAAACAGGAAGAAGAATAGGATGGAGGGAAATGAACAGGTAGTAATCATCATTGTGAATGTGAATGCGGTGAACTCATAAAATGGAAGCAGATAGCAGAGTGGATCAAAAATGAGAATCCTACAATATGCTTTTTTTTTTGACAAGAAACATACTTGAATTAGACAGACATATACAGATTAAAGTTAAGGGGCTGGAGCAGAATCTATTATGCTTTAGCCAAAGTTTAAAGAAAAAAGCAAAGGTAGCAATCCTGTTCTCAGAGAAAGTAATTGCAAAAATTGACCTATTTAAAAGGGATAAAGAAGGAAAACTACATCATCTTGCTAAAAGGTACCATAGACAATGAATGGGGTAAATTATATAATAAATTATATACTAAACATATATGCAGTAAGTGGTATAGCATCCAAATTATTAAAGGAGTAGTTAAGTGAGTTATAGAAAAAAAATAGGCCATAAAACTATCCTAGTGATGAAACTCTGATATCCCCTCTCAGAACTTGATAAATCCAAACAAAATACAAACAAGAATGAAAGTAAAAAGGTAAATAGAATATTAGAAAAAGTTAGACATGACAGACCTTTGGCATGAATTAGACATGAAGGGTGACAGTATCAGAAAGTTAGAAAAGCAAGGAATAACCTACTTGTCAGATCTAGGGAGAGGGCAAGAATTTATTACAAAGCAAGAAATAGAAAGCTTTACGAAATGTAAAAATACATAATTTTGTTTATGTTAAATTAAAAAGCTCTTGAACATACAAAACCAGTGCAACCAAGATTAGAATGAAAGTAGAAAGCTGGGAAACAAACTTTACAGCAAGTGTCAGTGATAAAGGTCTGATTTTTCAAATATATAGAGGACTGGGTCAAATTTACAAGAATACAAGCCATTCCCCAATTGACAACTGGTCAGGCAGTTTTTAGATGAAGAAATCAAAATTATAGGCATATGAAGGAGTGATCTAATTCACTTTTGATTAGAGAAATGCAAATTAAAACAACTCTGAGGTATCATACCACACCTATCAGATTGACTAATATGACGAAAAAGGAAAATGATGAATGTTGGAGAGGATATGGGAAAATTGGAACACTAATGCACTATTGGTGGAATTGGGAACTGATCTAACTTTTCTGGAGAGCAATTTGGAACGATGCCCAAAGGGCAGCCAAACTATGAATACTCTTAGATCCAGCAATACCATTACTAGGTGTATCAGTAACTAAGGTGGGAATTTTTGCTGTTCTTCTCTTAAGTGCCTTTAATGATTCTGGCCTTTTTTGGAATGGGGCAGGTAAAATGGAATCTTCTTTGCCTTGGAGTGTTTCTTTGCCCTAAGACAATGTAATGACAATCAGGGCAAGACTATTTGTTGTCTTTTCCTTTGGAATGCTGAGGTAAGTAAGTACCTTTGGTGAGTCTTGCCTTTCAAATGTAATGGAGAGCAAAATGGGATTTTTCACTGTTCTTTGAGTGCTTCTTAGCACTGAGGTAATTAAGTACCCCAGGGTCCTGAGATGGGTATACAAGATCCAAGCTTGGTGTTTGACTTTTGGGGCTCTCACTCACTGTAAGAGTGCCCTGTGACTCTAGACAAGCCATTGTTAAGAGCCCTCTGGCTTTGAAGAAACCCATACATTTTGTTTGGAGCTCTCACTCACTGGAAGAGTTGCACATGACTCTGGGCAAGCCATTGTAACTGCCCCCTGGCTTTCCTAACTCAGACATTGGTTTGTATTTGGTCTGTTTATAATGTATGGTTGTAATTCATTTGTATTTGCTCTGAAGTTCAGGTTGCTGGCTTTTCCTCCTGAACTAAGTGAATTTATATATGTATATTTGATTAAAGTGAGATTGTTAACCCCTTAAAGTTACTTTCCTTAGTAAAGGAGATCAAAGAACCTGTGTTAATAGCTTCTTTTTCTGGTCTTGTTGGGTTTTACACCCCACAACAGCTGCTAGCAAGATTGTTGCTACACTAGGTTTGCATCCCAAAGAGATTATATAAAAAGGAATATGACTTACATGTGCAAAAAATATTTATAGTAGCCCTATTCATGGTGGCAAAATGTTGGAAATTGAAGGGATGTCCATCAATTGGGAAATGGATGAACAAGCTGTGGTATATGAATGTAATGGAATACTATTTTTTTAATTTAATTTTATTTATTTAATATTTTTAGTTTTCAGCACTGATTTCCACAAGAGTTTCAATTACAAATTTTCTGCCCATTTCTACCCTCCCCACAACTCCAAGATGGCATATATTCTGGTTGCCCCATTCCCCAGACAGCCCTCCCTTCTGTCACCCCACTCCCCACCCATCCCCTTTTCCCTTACTTTCTTGTAGGGCAAGATAGATGTTTATGCCCCATTGCCTGTATATCTTATTTCCCAGTTGCATGCAAAAACTTTTTTTGAACACCTTCTTTTAAAACTTTGAGTTCCAAATTCTCCCCCCTTTTCCATTCCCACCCATCCTCCCCTAAGAAGGCAAGCAATTCAACATAGGCCACATGTGTATCATTATGTAAAACTCTTCCACAATACTCATGTTATGGAAGACTAACTATATTTTGCTCCTTCCTATCCCCTTTTATCCACTTTTCTCCCTTGACCCTGTCCCTTTTCAAAAGTGCTTGCTTTTGATTACTTTCTCCCCCTATCTGCCCTCCCTTCTGTCATCCCCCCACCCCTTTTATCTCCTTCCTCCTTATTTCCTGTGGGGTAAGATACCCAATTGAGTGGGTATGTTATTGCCTCCTCAGGTCAAATCCAATGAGGGCAAGAATCACTTATTCCCCCTCACCTGCCCCCTCTTCCCTCCCAAAAAAACTGCTATGTCTTGCCACTTTTATGCAAGATAATTTACTCCATTCTACCTCTCCCTTTCTCCCTCTCTCAATATAGTCCTCTCTCATCCCTTAATTTGATTTTATTTTTTTAGATGTCATCTCTTCATATGCAACTCACCCTGTGCCCTCTGTCTATATATATATATAGATATATATATAGATATAGATATACATATATATGTGTGTGTGTGCACAAATATATATATATACATATATATGTATATGTACATGTATATGTATAGATAGATAGATAGATAGATAGATAGATATTTGTCTATTCCCTTCAGCTAACCTAATACTGAGGTCTCATGAATTATACACATTATCTTTCCGTGTAGGAATATAAACAAGACAGTTCAACTTTAGTAAATCCCTTGTGATTTCTCTTTCTTGCTTACCTTTTCATGCTTCTCTTGATTCTTGTGTTTGAAAGTCAAATTTTCTATTCAGCTCTGGTCTTTTCACTGAGAAAGCTTGAAAGGCCTCTATTTTACTGAAAATCCATTTTTTGCCTTGGAGCATGATACTCAGTTGTGCTGGGTAGGTGATTCCTAGGAGTTTTCTTTTTGGGATCTTTTTCAGGAGGTGATTGGTGTTTTCTTTCAATTTCTATTTTACCCTCTGACTCTAGAATATCAGGGCAGTTCTCCTTGATAATTTCTTGAAAGATGATATCTAGGCTCTTTTTTTGATCATGGCTTTGAGGTAGTTGAATAATTATTAAATTATCTCTCCTGGATCTATTCTCCAGGTGAGTGGTTTTTCCAATGAGATATTTCACATTGTCTTTGATCTCATCCCTTCTAGAACTAATCTTCATACAACACTGATGCACATTTCTTTCCCCTAGGGAACTAATTCTATAGCAATTAAGGAGTGGACCAGACTTCCTTTATCTAAGATGCTATTCAGGTTGCACTTTTAATAGGAGGTTTTTCCTGATTCACCCAGTTATTTAGGCATTCCCTCTCTTGAAATTAATTTGAATTTTAAGAAATATACTTTGTAATTATCTGTGTACATATTGTTTCCTGTTCTTAAATCCAGTCAAATATAATCTCCTTGTTTTTGTCCTCATATTCCCAATAGTTAGCATAGTTCCTTGCATGTAGAAGGCACACAAATATTTACTGAGTTGACTTTCACAAGCATAGTACAAATGATACTACTTAAATTGATTTACAGATTTAGTTATATTCATTATTATTACCAAGGAGATAGTCTATAGAATTAGAGCAAAAGCAAGTGAAACAACAACAAAATTTATCTGGATGACAAAAGGTCTAGAATCTCAGGTAAAGTATATGAAAAAAATATGAATGAAAGGAACATGAATTCATCAGGCATCAAACTATTTTACAAAGCATTTGTGATTTTTTCTGGTCACAAAAACAGATTCAGAGAAAGGACTAGATAAGCAATAAACTAAAGCGATTTCTAAAAAAATAGTAGCTGGTTTTTATAAACACAGTCGTAAAATTACTGGGAAGCTGAGGAGGAGGTTAGATTCCTATTGTAATTAAACCTCATGGGAAATCTAAAAATCAGAGTGACAGACAGTAGGATTAGAAAAAAATTTTTTATGCCATAAACTACCATAAGCTCAATATGGATATATATGAATAATATTAATTCTGAATATGAAGTCAAATTATTAAAAGAAAATAAAAAGTGACAAAAAACACAAGGAGTAAATAAGATCAGGTATTTTTTGAAACTAGGTTAAATAGAGAAGTCTTAATTAAACAATGAATAGAATTGATTTTAAGAAAACAAAAGACAAATACTATTACATAGAATGAAAATACTTAGCATCAAAAATCAATCATGTCAAAACAAGAATTTCTAGCATGGGGAAATATTTGTATCATTAACAAGATATCCAAGATAACTAAGACAAAACACTGAGATTCATTTCCTAGTAGATGAAATATACTTTCAAAAGAAGATTTACCAGCTATAATTTATAATATGTATGTATGTTCCAAATCACCAGTATTAAGAGAAAGGAAAATTAAAATTGTTCTTAAGTCTTGCCTATGGAAATTCGCAAAGATGACAAAAGATGAGACTTCTCATTCTTGGAAGGGCTATATAAAGACAGATAAACTGATGAACTGCTGGTTAAGTTGTAAGGTAGTCTATTCATTCTTAATATCAATTTCAAGTTTTGCAAGAATAGTTACTATCATACACTTTGACCCAGGGATTCAACTACTGGGCTTTTATCTCAAGGAAGTAAAAGACAGAAACAAAGGTCTAAAATATGGCAATATGTTAATAGCAACACTTTTTCTGCCAGCAAAGAACTAGAAATGAAGTGGGCGTCCATTGATAGAGGAATTGCTGAAAACATATGTGAGTGTAAAGGAATTTTATTCTGTTGTAATAAATCATGAATATGAGAAATTCACAGAAGCATAGACAAGGTGGATGAACTGAAACAGAACAAAATAAGTAGAAGCAAAAGAAAATTATATTTTGATTCACAGCCATAAAATATAACCTTTATTACCAATATTTGGTAATACCAAATATTAGTATTAAAAAGGGCATTTTTTATTTGGTTTAGATTAGTTTAAGAAAAAGATTGAGGTTTTTGAAAGCATCGCAAAATTTCCCTAATGCCGTGTAGCCTGGGTCCAGTTATTTGCCCATCTGTGGAATCTATCAGAGATACCAATGGACTAACTATGTGGAATATCCATTCAGAGGCACCTCATAATTTAGGCAATAAGAATTCTTCATCTATTTAATTTTTCCTATGTAGTTAATTAGATTCAACACTCCTGAGTGATTTTTTTTGTACTTATAGATCTCTTCAAGAAAGGACTGTGATGTTCTGGTCTCTTATATAATTGGTAGAACATCAGCTGCTAATATCTGGAGAACCTTACAGTATCTAAGGAATTCTTCTTCACTTTGGCTTCTGTACTGGACTTTATCATTGTTAGTGATAAATGTCTTTGGCAATTAACATCCCTATCTTATGTTTCACTTTATACTCATAATCATAATGTCATTAAACAAAGTTATTTCTATTATATGATACAAGGAATTTTATATAAGTTTAATATTTCATTTTTGAATTTGCAACCCCAGTACTTAACAGCTTATTACATAGTAAGTGCTTAATAAATGTTATTCCCTTTCTTTTCCCTCTCTCATCTTTTCTTTTTTCCTTCCTTCTTTCTTCCTTTCCTTCCTTTAGAATAGGGAGTCTGTATGCTCTATTTTCTAGATATTGGGGATTGCAAAAGATTGATTGCCATCTATACCAAACCCTGTACTTGCAGGTGAAGAAAAGAGTGGTCAAGAATAACATTGATCCTCATGAAACATATTCATGAAGTGAAAGCAGAATGACTTGCCAAAAGCTCCTGGCTGACCAGGATGAGGTTCATAGGCCCTCAGAGGGCATGAACATAGAATAAGAAAAGTTATCAACAACGATCTGTCCAAGGAGGAGACTGAGAAATGATTCTCCCCCATCATCACCTTTACATACAGTTCTCTTCTACAAACCTCATTCAATAAAACTTGCATACACACCCACCCACACCCACACACCCACACCAACACCCACACCCACACACCCACATATATATATATACATATACATATACATATATATATATATATATACATATACAAATTTAGCACAGCACTTTTTGACCTATTTGATCTTTCCTGCTTTTGTTTGGTACCTGCTTAATCCTCCCTTTCTTTACAGACCTCCCAAATTACAGACTCCGTTTTCCATA
Source organism: Trichosurus vulpecula (assembly GCF_011100635.1). Taxonomy (NCBI): domain Eukaryota; kingdom Metazoa; phylum Chordata; class Mammalia; order Diprotodontia; family Phalangeridae; genus Trichosurus; species Trichosurus vulpecula. Next base: position 312,002,052 of record NC_050573.1, on the reverse strand, counting down.
TCCTTAATCTTAGCTCATTCGATGTCTACATCTGTGCTAACTGCTAGATCTATGTTATTTATACTTGTAAATAATTGGTCTTCTCTTTCACACTGTTTCTCTCACTTCAGTGTAACGGGGAGGGATTTCTTTTTCTTATACTTTAACTAAAGAGTGGAAACTTGGTTAGCTCAGTGTTACTAGAGTTCTTTAGAAGCAGAAGTAGTAGGTTCCCTGTAATCAGAAAGCTTCAGTTAGAGACTGGGTGATCATGTCTCCTGGAGGATGTTAAAGGGATTGCTGATCTCATATGGGTGGTCAGTTTAGTTATGATTGGATTGATTTATTCAGTGGAAGTGTTCAGGCCTTGTTCATACATAGTAGATAATCAAAATATATATTTATCTTATCTGGTTAAGGTATCAGGGTGTAGCATCTTGTCACCTTCTCCAGGTTGGTGGGATAATTGTCTAAGGTGACACTCCACACCCACACCCAGACACTCATATTCTGTGAGTTTCTTCAGGTACTCTTTTGACCTTCCTATATCTATCCTCCCCTCCATGACAGACATAGCCACAATGTCCTGAATCCTACCCTAAATATTAGAACAGGATTCTAGATCCTAGTTTTCTGAATAATTCCATACCCTAATGGGATCAATAAAAACATTTTCTTAGGCTCCATTATGGAATTATTCAATCAATTAACAAACATTTATTAAACAGCTACTATGAGCCAGTCCTTAGGATTGTGAAGAATGGAAGTATATCTACTCTAAAAGCAATCACATGTGGGAAGAGAAAGACATTAAATAGTTCTTAAATAAATTATTGTATTGTTTCAAATATAAGCCACAAACAAATATAGGCCATACTTTTAAACTGAGGTATCTTGTATGGGGAATATATGTGTGTTAGGGGGTATGTGCGTATGTGTGTATATAATAGATGTATATATTACATATTAAATATATACATATGCATATATGTATGCGTGCATATGTATGTATATATACATACATATACAAATATGTTACATACACAAGTGGTATGGCTGTCTCTATGTGACTTGCAGGGAGGCAAGAATAGCCATCTCTAGCATTTTCTCCTTTTACCCTTCTTCAAGGGAAACATTAATACCTGCTAGAAGGGGAAGCAGGTGGCTGGGACCTGAAATTTGGTTAGTCTGTTGCAGAGAGAAAGAATACCAGGCTAGAATTACATGTCTACCTCTGAAAATATTGTACGGCTAGGAGATGTAGTTTTTAGGTTCAATATTAAATTCTGATTTATCTTTCTTACAAAAGGAAGGCTTCAAGGTTAATATTGAAAGTTTGGTGCCTCCCCTCCCCTGCCATCCCACCAAGTTGATAGAGATCAGAAAATCAGAGAAAGTATACCTACAAAAATATACATTGGGAAATACAGAGTGAAGGAGCTTCTTTGGGAGCTAAGTAATGAACTCAACCAAGAGTCCTAGATGTAACAACATTGCTACTTGCTGCTACTGTGGCTGTGTAAGAACAACAACACCAGCACACAGGAGGGCTACTAGCACAGGTTCTTTGATCTGCTTTTCTAAGGAAAGCAACTTGAAGGGGTTTAATTAAACATACATATATCATTCACTTAGTCCAGGGGGAAAAGTCAGCACCCTGAACTTCAGAGCAAATGCAAACAGAAATTACAAGCAGAAATGATATAAACAGAGTAAATAACACAAATCAAAACACAGGTTTCTATCTGTCTCACCACAGCATTACATACACAGTAACCAAAAAGACAAGCACCAACATCCGGGTTCTCAAAACTGGGGGGCTCCTTAACAGCTATCTGGAGTCTCCACACCAACACTTTTCCAATGAGTGTGCCACAAACAAAATGCTAACCTCAGAATGTATACACATTGCGCACACACACACACATATATGTACATATTTATATATATATATATATATATATATATACACATACACACACATGAAAATACACACACACACACACACACACACATGTATATATATTAACAAAAGGGTGTGGGCCTTCCTACAGACAAAGCCAAGGCTCAATCAAAGGCACTCTGTTGCCTTAGTGCTAAGAAACACTCCAAAAGAAAAAAAGAACAGTAAAAAGTCCTACTTTGCTTACCCTTACATTAGATCTCACCCAAAGGAATAATTCCTCAGATTCTCTAGTGTAGCAAGCTATGCACAAGGCCATGTTATAGATTGCGAGCTCCTTTCATGTTGTTCCTTTTTTTTTTTCCCTCAGAGTCACTTCAGTGACTTGAGGGGTTGGCATCACATTTCTTTCTTGAGTCTGGAAACTAGAAGATCCCAGAGGATACTAGAGAGATTAGCTCTCTTTTCTCTCTTACTCTTGCCAACTCTATTTCTCACCTATATATGAAGCTTTCATCCTCACCAATGAAGAAAGAGTTCTGTACAATTGGGTTTTAAGACTCAAGTTACATACATACATGCAAACACACATACAAATGCATATACACACATATTTAAGGCTATCACAATTTTCTTAGGGGTTAGGAGGTATTTACAAAGAACCAGCAACACCACTGATATATAAATGATAATTTTGTTATGGCACACTTTAACTAGAATAATGAAATATGAAGGTATAAAATGGAACACTAGGGAGCAGAGCAACAACAGTAGAGGATTCAATAGAGCAATACCAAAGGAAGAGGATTTTGAGGCCAAGAATGCCACAAGTGTCAGTCACCAGAATTTTGGATGAAATATTCTGCTTATGGTAGAAAAAAAGATAAGGTCAGCTATTTTCCATTGGAGGAACTAGCCTTGGATTTTTGATATCCAGGTTCTAGCATGTTCTCCATATCTCTTACTCTTAAATAAGTTAAAGGTGTATGAGTCCTTTGTCTCTCCCACAAGAGGCAGCTACTCCCTCTCTAGTGGTCAGGCCTTTTGGTAGAAATAGAAAACCAACTCTATTTCCTCAGATAACACAAGCAGGGGATCTAACCAGTGGTGAAAAAGTATTCCATTCTCATTTCCAGCTTCAAAAACAGAGAACAGTTTCTAATAGGTTAGTATAAATTTTTAGAAGAAATTATTTCCAAACAGTGTGGCGAGCAAGGCATTTAATGCAAATTAACAAATGTTACAAAAGTGAACAAAGAAAAAGAATATATATATATATATATATATATATATACACATATATATGTATATATGTGTGTGTGTATGTGTGTGTGTGTGTGTGTGTGTGTGTGTGTGTATATATATATATAGATACATATACATATATATGAAGATGGCATTCCATCCCTGGAGAGCACAATCTAATTAAAAGGTATACAAATATTCAGAAGTGACACCAATGATAGACTATTCCAATTCCATTTGAAGTTGTTTATTCTTATATTTGTCCCATCATAGTAGTCTGTTAGTTCATTACAGATTTCATTTTTTATGAGTACCATGAGAAAAATAAGGTAATGTTGTTTTTCTCAGAAAAATCATTTGTGAAATAAGGTTTTAGTGAAGGGATTTGAGAAAGGAATAAGGTAGATTTTTTAAAAAAAATAAGAAACTGCATCATGAGTCACTTAATTGAAAGTACAGAGAATAGGATATTTTGCTCTGTTTATTGTCTGTTGAGTACCAAAAAAACCCATATTTGAATTGCTAGAGCAAAACATAAATTTACTGGCTCCCTTCTCAAAATGATTCTCCCATCACAGAATCCAATGCTTGGGTTAAGACCTCAACTCTATTCAGCCACCGTCTGGCTACACAGATCAAAGCATAAAACAACATATATCATTATCAAAGTGTTTGTCACTATCATGCAGGATGTGCTAGACAAGACCCAGATGGAAAAAATAACAAAATCATAGATTTATATTTGAAGAGGCCTAAGAGTTCATCTAATCCAGCCCCTTTATTTTATAGATGAATTAATTTTGTTAGAAAATGGAAAAAGGTGAATTGATAGTAAGTAGGCCATAACATATTTGCAATCATGATCAATATTAAATATGTACTGTAAGTGCCTCCCACTTCCACAAAAGAATATCCATATGTTTAATTTGTTTCTGTATTTGTATCTACCTATAAGTATACACACTATTTCTTCCAATGTAATATAAGTGACAGAACAGAAATCATTTCAGTTTTATGCTTGTTTCCAAGGATTTGGCACACAAATAAAATGCCTGATAAATGCTTATTGATTTATTGAGAGATTTCACAGAAGAAATCTATGAAAACAAAAGGAAGCAGCTTAGTTTGTGACAAGTGACTGATAATAAATGAATAGGCCAAGTTTTGCCCTGGTACCCTGGAAATATACAGCAACACAGAGGAAAGATTCCAACATGTTCAGTAGATTACCTATGAAGGAAATATAGAAAAACATGGAAAAGAATTGGCCAGAGTGAAAAGATACGGACAGATTTGCAGACTTCACTGATGTAGGTAATACCCAGACTGATCAATTAATAGATCGATAGAAACATCAACATGTAACTCTTTGTTTAGCATTCATTCCACAAATGGAATATTTATTTTTCTATATAGTTGAAACATTTCTTCAAAAATAAAATTCCCTGTGTTGCTAATAACTGATATTTTTAGATATGAAGCAAATTGACTTTTTAGATATGATCCAAAAAACTCAGATAGTTAAAGATGAGAAGCAAAGAATCTCTACACCTAATAGTCTTTCAGCTTTGTGTTAAATCACAGTATTTTTGCCTGGGAAGAGTTTGAAAATAAGCATTTGGCAAGTGTCTATAATATTGAGAAGAAGGAATAGAAGCAAAGGCCAAAGCTGCTTTAAAATGAGACAAAACGTTTTAGATTGAAAAACCTTCAGAGAATCATATTATAAGCTAGAAATGTAATCAGTGAGATATCCTCATATTTTATAATGAGAATTATTGAGGCTATTACTAAACACAAGGAGATGGACAGTCAATAAGAAGTTTAAATTGACATTATCTGTATTGTTTGGAAGACAAAAATGGGGTTGCAGAATGGCTTATTTATTGACAGCAAACCAAAGAAAAATTAAGATCCACAAATTCAAGGATTGTCTGGAACATGCTTCTAACAAAAATGGATCTTTGTCTCCAGCTGGAGTTTTTGTCCCTGAATGACATAATAATAGCAGCAGTAAATAGCAATGACAACAAACAAAAATGGATATCTTTTGAGGTGCCTCCAACTTTCTCATGGAAAAATTAATCAAAAAGCAAATACTTTTTTGTTGTTGTTTTAAAGACAAGTCTTTTCTACAGAATATGAGAAGCTTTCATAAGTACTATAGAAAATATCATATTACATGACATTCAAAGTAACATACAGAAAGATGAAAGGAGAAGTACACAAAAGAGAGTGTTCTGTAAGGAAAAGCACTGAAGCCACACCCTGAACTTTCAAAACATTTTTCAAAATAATGTAAATCTCAAAGAACTTGTGGTCATCTCTTGTGTATAATACTTAGAAGTACATGTTTTATATTTATACTTCATTCAGCTCTATGTTAAATCACAGTATTTTTCCCTGAGAAGAGTTTGAAAATAAGCATTTGGCAAGTGTCTATAATATTGAGAAGGAATAGAAGCAAAGGCAAAAGCTGCTTTAAAATCAGACAAAAACTTCTTAAATTGAAAAGCCTTCAGAGAATCATATTATAAGCTGTTCTTCTGTTCTCTGGGATAAGTTATGAGCCTTTGTAGGAACTGTGCAGCTCACAAGGTTACTATGGATGAGTTAAATCAGAACTAACCTGATTATATCTTTGGGTTTAAAGGGTGTGGAAAATAAAGTTTCCTTGATTATCTTTAGGAGCTTTTACACGGTCCAGGACCATGTATAGAGGAATGGAGGATGGGGGAAGAAGAAATGATACAAGTGTTACCATTCATCGGTACTATAATTACCACAATCTGGTCACCTGTAAAATATGGCAGCTAGGTAGCACAGTGGATAGAATGCCAGACCTCAGTTCAGGAAGACTCATGTTTATGAGTTCAAATACGGTCTCAAACTCTTACTAGTTGTGTGACCATAAATAAATCACTTAACCCTGTCTGCCTCAATTTCTTCATCTGTAGAATTAGCTGGAGAAGGAAATGGAAAACTACTCCAATACCTTTGCCCGAGAAAATCCCAAATGGGGTCACAAAGAGTCAGACTCTACTCAAATCACTGAACAATAAAAATAGGGATAATAATACTTAACAACATTTAACCCAGGGGTTGCTGTGAAGCTCAAATCAGAAAATGTTTGAAAAGCACCCTTAGGAAAAATCTCAGAATCATTTATAGTACCATCACCACCAGCATCATCATTCTTGTCTGGGCATATGAAAGCCTGACATTCCCAAATCAAATTTAAAAAGGCATGGGGGTATCAAACACTGCCAGGTTTAGGAAAAAAAAATCTGTAAGTATAGTACACTTGTTTTAGTACCCTGTGCCCCTACTGGTTCTCATTTCTCTCAAACACCCATTATCTGTCTGCAATGGAAAGTCCTCTAAAATTTTCCTTCATATTTTAAAATTGTTGCTACCTATTCAGATTCTACCACAATGCAATTCCCACCACCATTTCCATTCGATTAAAATTCTCATTTCCTTAGTTCCTTAGTTCTTTGATTTGGGTTAGCTGTTTAGTAGAAATCAATCTATTTATGTACTTATATCTCTCCATGAGATAGAGTCATATTTTATATAGTATATTTGGAAAAGAATCATCTCAACCCAAAGGAGTGAATTTTTAATAATAAAACTTAAGAAATTGTATTAGACAAGTGATGGTGGTGGTGGTGATGATGGCATTTGGGAAGGGTACAGTACAGTGCTTCATAAATTATACTCTATGGGCTTAATCCACTTAAATAATCTCCTGATTAATTTTCCAACCTTCAAACTTTATACAATACTCAAACATCCTCCTCACCCTAAAATAATGCATCCTGATAGATTAAGCTTTTTAAAACACTGATTTAATTTATTTCACTTCCATAATCAAGTTCTATAAGTCCTCTGCCTATATGACAAGTTTCTTATAGTCATATTTAAAGTCATTCATAGACTTGTCTTAATCTGCCTTTCTGACTTTATCTTTTTATTCCACCCTCATGAACTGTCAAATCTACGCAAACTGCTTTATTGGATCTGTCCTGACCACACTCATCTTTTCCCATGCATTTTCTCTTGTTATATTCCACCTATCTTTCTTCTTTCTCTCTACCTTTGGAAGTCATAGACAAAACTGAATTTCTATTTTTTTTCATCATACCACCTTCCCTTTACCCCTGAGTTGAACGTGATTTTTTGATCCTCTAAATTCCTAACTCAGTTGTTATCTTTTCAGTTTACGCTACTATCATGTAACAACTATTATTTCATTGAATAGTTATTTAAGTCATTTGGTATTCAGGTTGCCATTTGCTTTTCTTTCTATCATCTAGTTTCTGCTACCAGGTAGTGAGTTTTCTAGGGACTGGGACTATGTTGCAACATTTGTATCCTCATCATCTAGCCTTTAGTATATTTCGCACCAGTGAGCACTTAATGATTTTATTTGATTTGAAATACATTATGTAGTTGTCTTAGGTGTGTCCAACATAACTAAAATGCATGAACAATAAATATGTCATTGTGACTTATGGATACGTCTCATTAAGCTATAGTCAAGTCTTGTCTATATTTTAATATTGGCATTTCAAAATAAAGGAAGGAAGAAAACTGGAGAATGATATGGGGGTCTAATAGCAACATAACCCCTTGGCTCCCAAGCTTCTCCCTGAATAACATTGCCAAAGGGGTATTAGACTCCAGAATAGATGGTCCCAGTGTTCATCCATTTAGGGACAGCTTTCTGAAGTTGCCTGTGGGAACATGTGGGCAGAAGAGATTTACTATCTTGTGTGTGTGTGGAAAAAGGGCTCAAGACAAGGTTTAAGAATGTGTATCTGAGGTCTGAAAGCCTAATCTTTAGCTTCTTTTCTTCCAGGACTCTGGTAGACTTCTGTTGCAAGATGGCAACAATGGGAACTAATGGGACTCTTGCTATTGGCTCCAGTTACCTGAAGGAGAGACAGGAAGAGACACCAAGAGACTTTCTTGTCTTCTAGCCAAAAGTGATCAGTCCTTCACTTATATTGCTTACTTCCCAGCTATATTTATGCACTCTGTCTCTCTCTGTCTCTGTCTTTCTGTCTGTCTCTGTCTCTCTCCAAGAATACACACACACAAACACATAACACACACACACACATGTGTGTGTGTATGACAAAAAAATCCACCAAAATAAAACAATGGGGTGCTAAGTTTTTCTAAGTGAATTTAAGACTTGGTGTGGATAGATTTTTTGGGGGAAATCCTTTGATTCTATAAACTTTAAATTTCAAAGGAAGGGATACATAGGTGGAACAGTGGATACAGCACCAGCCCTGGAGTCAAAAGGACCTAAGTTTAAATCTGGCATCAGACACTTAATAACTGTGTGAACCTGAGCAAGTCACTTATCCCCATTGCCTTCCCCCAGAATAAAATATCAATGGAATAGAACATACTAAACCTCCTTTAACATGAGCTGAGGCTTGAAGAAGAGCCTTCTGTTGGATATCCCACAACCTATCTGACAAGCAATCATATAGCTAATGCCTGACGACCTTCTGTGAGATGCCCCACTACGTACTCTACAATGAGGAAACCCATTCCACTTTAAGAGAGCTCCAGTTATTAGAAAGCTTATCCTTATAATGAACTAAAATTTGTATTTTGCTTCTCCCACCCTTTGCTTCTAGTTTTGAGCTCTGAGACAAAGCAGACTGTTCCTAAACCCTCTTTCATGGTAACCTTCAAATACTTGAAGATAGGCATAATCTCTTCTAATTTTTTCTCTTTTCCAGACCAAATGCTCTGTTACCTTCATTAGATATCCATATGCAAAAAGGCAATTTCCTCCTTATCAACAGCCTTCCTAAAATGCAGCTCCCATGACTGAACATTATGTTTCATGCATGGTCTACCTGGAACAAATAAGGCATTAATCTCAGCTCCCTAGTCTGGGACACAATGCCACCATTGATGTACCCTGAAATCCCTCACTTCCTTGGCTGCCACAGAGCACTATTTCTTATGCATAGGGAAAGACTTCCATGGGAAAGGAGAGGATGAAGTCTCAGGTGATGCAGAGGGGACCCTGGGCTGTGGGAATCTCTGCCAACTGTATGGAAATTAAGGCAATTCCAACCAAGTAAGGTGAAAAGGCTTTAGCTATATGCTTAGAAATATCAAAATGTTAAATAGAAAGACTATTTTGTTCAGAGCATTGCCACATTCCATAACTGGAGACAGACACTCTGTATTTGAATATCATTTATGATTCATGCCAACTGGGTGACCTTGGACATGTTAGTTAATTTATGTCTTGAGCTGTAATAACTTTCTAATCCATCTACTAAGATGAAGATGTTAGAAATCAGTGCAGGGGCTGTCCATACAGGTGAAAGTGTATATATACACATGAAAGCCTTCTGCAGTATTGAAGACATGGGACGATCTTTCATAAGAGACAAGAGAACTAGTAACGAAAGAGGTTTCAGAATCAGAGATAACAGAGCTAGGAAGTAATCCCCCCCATAACCCCAGGCCTGGACATCATGTTGCCATTAATGCAAAGCAAGATCATATTAACTTTTTTTGGAAAGTCATTTTGGTTATCTTCAAAAAAACTGCCAACTCTTTTGGTCTTTTTTTTTTCCTGGATATTGCTATACATTTGACTGTCTTCAGCTTACTGCGAATCTCCCCTGTTGGAGACCATGAGGGAAACTAAAAGTGATGGAATTAGAATTATTGCTTATTTTTCCTTGTTAAAAATTGTGATCAAACCTTTGTTTGGAAGAGGTGGTTGAAATTATTGACATAAATAACATTTGGGATTTGTTTTGGGATTTTGATTATCCATGAGATCTCTTTCTCCCATTACTATTATATAATTCACAGTAACAAAATCTGCATACAAATAGTTTTCTGGTGATCTGGGAGAGAGTCTAATTTACTCCCAGAAACTATCTTAAAAATTGAAAGAATCCATTTCATTATATGAATTTATAATGACTAGACCATGCTTTCTTTTAGTAACAGAGTTGAGGAGCCAGTCTTTGCATGCTCTCAAGTTGACCCAGTTTAAGAATCAGCATATATTATTTCAACATATTCAATAAACAATATACTTCCAAATTGCCAAATAGTGTCTAAATCCCGAAAGATGAGGTGACAACAGTACTATGAGGAATTGTATTGCTGGTCAAGAGGTTGAGAAGTGTGGCATCAACAACAATACAGAAATGCATAGTGCAACATTCAATATTTAAATGTAAGGGGTATTGCTTCACCAGCAAAAAGGGTCTTTCTCAGGCTTCTTTTGTTACTATTGCCATTAGAGTGTACAATGAATTTTCTTACTTGTCTTCCTTATACTTTTCAAATATTTGATGGTGTCACTTATATCGGAGATAATTAAGAGCTGTGAAAGAAGTAGCAGCTAATATGTGTGATTAAAATATAAGCTTATTTTTGAAAGTATTTACACAAGTAGAATTGTTTTAAATTATTTGATCATTTCCCATAGAAAATTTTCCATCTCCACCCATTTGATTCAGCAAATAGAAACGCCCTAAAGCCTCTTTATGCCTCAAATAAAGAGGTTTAAAATTGCCTGCTATATAAATCATACCCATTGAAATGTAGAGAACCATAATTATTTTGTATTTGTAAGAGTGAATTCTGGATCTTCAGGTGTGTCATTTTTATTTTAGATTCTTTTCAGAGGACATGGATTTCAGAGGGCATGGATTTGTTAGTCCTCCTAGTAAGTAAAAGTCATACAGAAAAATTGTGCTTATTCATTTTTATTTACAGGTTGTCTTTAAAACGGTGGGGTTAGTGTTGGTGTGATAGAGTAAGACAACAAAGTGTTTTTATACAATGTACTACAATTTTCAACTTCATTCAGATGCAGAGGTAGAGAAAAATAATCACTTTCTACTTTGTACAATTTGTTATTAATTGAAACCTGACAAAGAAAGTAGATTTTTAATTATGATCAAGAGTTATTGCTTAACTATTAATGTGTGTGTGAGAATTTTTCTGTTCATGTGCATATACACATACATGTATACATATATGTGATGTAGAATTTTCTTCAAATATGTGTGACTATATATATATATATATGTATATACATGTATGTTGGAGAAAAGTTTTGGCTGCAAATATTTCCTGAATAATTTGTCATTCATTCTTTTTTCCTTGTCTAGCAAAATAGTAGCTATGTAAGACAAATATTTAAAAAAAAGTTGTTTCTAGAATGTTACCTTCCAACAATTTTTAAAAATTGCTGAACTTTAAGGTTCTGAGTTATTTTATTCATTTTTTTTCTAGTTGTGAAACCCAAGAAAACCAATTTTGTTTCCCAAACAGTTACTGGATATCACATAGGCATGAGAAATTTATCAACAAGGTCCAAAGGTAAGACAAATTATTTGAAAATGCACTTCATGCTTTAAATTTGGTCATCTTAAGAATTTTCATCATAATCAATAATACATATTAAGTTAAGAATAAAAGAACTTTTAGTTTTAAGAACTAATGATGAAACACTACCTGTTCTTTACCCTGATGCATAGTAAGGGAGATGAACTCCACAAATGGGATCAAGTATTCAATCATCTTTACAATAGAACAAAATGAATCTTACTGAAGATCAAAGAATTATAGATACCATGAAAAATAAGGAAAGAGACAAACTTATATCATTATAATAAAGCATACTAAAAGTGGAACAGAGCAAGTCCAGTATAAAAAAAGGCCAATCAACTATCAACTGCCTTAACAAATGATTATTTCATTCTTTTATTTGGCAAAATAATGAACAGTGATTTCAGTAGAACTTTTACATCACTTGCCTTTGATAAAATATTTCAGTTATGGATAAATAATGGATTCCAAAATCATGAGTGATAACAATTGCATATAGTATTATATTATAAAATATTTGATAAACAAAGAACAATCATACTACTATTATGTTATATAGTTTAGGTCAATTTAAATCACTTTAAATAACTGAACTGTGAGATATTCCTTCACAAGAGGCTTTATTAGCAGACACATTGATCCTCCAGTTCTTAGTGAATTGGCACCTGAAATGAGTCCCCTATAGATGTTAGAGTTAAAATTGGAGGGTCAAGATAATTATGGTAAGTAAATTTAATGGAAATATTAATAACTCACAATTATATAAGACTGAAAGGACTACAATTTTTTCCCTTACAAATCCCCAGTGAGATAGGCAATGGAAGTCTTATTAGCTCTGTTTTGTATAAGAAAAAATTGAGATTCGGAGAGATCATGATATTTCTGAGGTCCCACAAATTGTAAGTGTGGATTGGAGTGTATTTAAAAATAACATAATTTTCACCTTAACAATAAAATCAGAGTCACATAATGACAGCTTTTCAGTATTAAAAGGGATTCAGGAAGCTTTAAGTGTAGTACATACCTAAAAAGGAATCCTGTTACAGATTATCCAGCAAGTGAGGGAGACCCTCATGGAGCAACCTGTTTTTATTTAGGCAGTTTTAAATGTTAGGAAGTTTTAGTTTACATTGCCTAAATCTGGAACCTTTCAACTTTTACGCTTTCCTCTTAGATTTTCCATCCAAAGGCAAGCTCAAATGGAATATTACATGGAAAGTGTTTAATAAACCTTATGGCACAGGATAAGTGGTAAGAAGAAAGAGCAATTCTCAAGAATCAAAATTGATGTGCAAGGAGAAATAATTTTGCTCATTTTGACAGATAGTTCCAGAAGATGTCAAGATACTTAAAGTCCTTCATTACTGTTCTGTGTTAGGCTCCTGATCTGTTTCCCAAACTCCTCATCTATTTCCTTTTTTTCTTGTCTGTAGTATATTGTGATGATAATATTATTTCTCTTTCTGCCTCCATTGGTTATTCTTCAAATGTTTTCCACTGTGATTTTCTCACAGAAGTATATCTTCTTAATACATAATTCTGTTCTATCTCCCTTTTTATTTGTTGCTTCTGAAGTCCTTCATCTCTGTCCTTCAAACAATGAAATTACAGCTGTTGATCAAACAAACAAATGAATAAAACAAAACAAACAACCTCTTCCAGAGCTCGAGTCATATTCAAGTCCTGAGAGGCATTTTAGAAAGTCTTCATAATAAACAGGTTAAATTCATTGCTTTGCATTAAGCACTATAATTCCCCTTTGTGGTTACTTCCTTCCTTCTTTCCTAGTCTTCCTACATGTTAGCTATTGTGTATGATTGGATACATATAGACTGGTGCGTACATATAAACTGGATTCTCCTTCTCCCTTTCTTATCAATTGATATTTCTCTCTGATACACTAAAAATAATAATTTTGAAACCACAGATACGAGGATTAATAAATTAAATTTAACTTAAATATGTTTAACCTCCTGGGAAGAGATTTCTTTATAAATATGAAATCATCCTCTCATCACAACTCATTTATTCCTTTTATTTAAAAGAAAGTCAATATAACATGGTCTGCTTGAAGAAAAAAAAAGAACATGACAAAGCAAATTCAGGTCAAAGTATGAGGCTTTTAAGGCTCTGTTTTAATTTACCTTGTAGTTGTGAAATTTTCATTTAAAGAAACCAACAACACTTTTCATTTAGATAGGCAACATGCTACTGTGGAAAACTGGCTGTACCTAGAGTCAGAAACAACCTTGATTGAAACCAGTGTGTTGACCTTACTAGTTGTGTGGTTAGTGGCAAATCTCTGAACCTCCAGGAACCTCAATTTCCTTGTCTCTAAAATGCAGATGATGATGATGGTGGTGGTGGTAGTGGTGGTGGTGGCTGCTGCTTATGTTTATATAGTGCTTTACTTTTTGTTCAGCATGTTGACTTCACAGTTTTCTTACTTCTTATAACCTCCACCCCAGCCCCATCTCTGTATCTACTCTTTGATCCAGTCACAATGGACTGCTTTCTCTTCTTCCCATATGACACACCATCTCCCGACTCAGGGCATTTTTAGAGGCTGTCCCCCATTCCTGGAATATTCTTCCTTCTCATTAATGCCTCCTGACCTCCCTGGCTTTCTTCAACTCCCACCCAAAATCTCTCCTTTACATGTTAGCTACACAATAGATTGGGAACTCCTTTAAGGAATATCTTTTGCTTTTCTTTGCATCCCAAGTACTTAGCATTATGCATGATACATAATAGACACATAAAAATGTTTATTTTCTGATGGCAACTATTAATTTATTGTCTCATTTTTCTATAGTCACAATGGACCTAATTTCTATCAAATGAGAGAGTTTGGTTTTCAAAATTCAGTGCTTTTTATAAATGTCACTTTTTATTATTTGGTTTGTTAGTTATCATTTAATGAGTGGTCACAACTCAGTAAGTATAACATATAGAATATCAATGAGATGGTCCCTGACTTAGGACATATCTAGGGAAAGCATGTCTTTGAGTATTATCTAGGTTGAGGTGACAAAAGCATCATGTCAGATCTTACTGGCTCTAAAATATTACTTTTTGCAGATGATCATGTTTGCACAGATAGCTGCAAAATGGTTATATCTTTGAGTTTAGAGGGCAGAAGTCTCCAATTGAAGAAACCCCAATCTCTGAGTCTATGCAAAGCTCTTAAACTTCGTACTTTTGTAAAATGATGTTCTTCAGCCACTTCATTTCATGTATTTGCAGTGCAATCTTAGAATCATCATTGTGTAGGGATTATCTAGGACCTGCCTATGATGAATTTAAATTAAGATTCCTCTTAACAGTGCTTATTATCTCTGATTCTGAATTACTTTTCTCATTGCTGATACTCTTTTCCTATGTACTTATATGTTCATATGTCATTCTCTACTTCCCAGTACAATATAAGCTTATTGAGTACAATGGCTGTTTTTCTTTTTATTCTTTTTTCTTTTTGTAGTTGTATCCCAAATGTAGGGCCCTACCCATAAATTTCTGTTCCTCCTGACCATCCTTGATTAGTATTGAAAGAGTTGCAGCTTGGTACAGTAGAAAGAGAACTGGCCTTAGAGCCAGAAAGACTTGAGGCCAAGTCTTAATTCCAACACAAATAGCTCTTCAGCCTTGCACAAACTGCTTAACTTCTTTTGCTTTAGGCAAATCTCTAAGGCTATAAATTACAGACAGGATGCTGACCTGCTTCAATGGAGGGAGTTTTCTTTACCAGAGAATTCCTTATACCAATGAAAGGACAAGTCTAGTTCATGTCCCTATCCCTTATATAACTAAAGGATAAGATTAGATATGAAATCAAAAAGCCTAAACCATAAAACCCTGAAAAGCTTATTATTACAAAAAGCCTTCCATCTTGTATTTATCTTTTCCACTTGAATACAATTGGATGGGAAGAAAAACTGCATTGTTTATCTGTATATTTATAGGTATATATTATATAATATTTACATATAGAAATATATACATAGACCATATATAATATTATAGTATAATTATATGATAAATATCTAAATATATTGAATATTTCGTATTTATATAAATGTTCTATACATTTATATAATATTTATATATTATATATTCTTGTTTTTTATAGGTATAACTAATAATAATAGACTTTAAGGTTTGTAAAATACTTTACAGAATATAATGACATTCTCAAGTATAAGAATTTCCCCATAGCTACCCTGAGAAGTACGTGCATTTTATAGATGAGGAGACAGGCTGAGAGGAGTCAAGTGACTTTTCCAGGACTACACAGGTAGTAAGCATTTGAAGCAAGATTTGAATTTAGGTTTTCCTGACTCCAAGTCAAATAGTCCACTGAACCACCTACTTGCCTAGCTTGTTTTGCTATGGACTTTATCACTTAAGCCCTATGTTCTCTAAAATTTTAAAATATTTTAAATTCAACATAGCCAAATCTACAGTATTATGTTTTTTTGCCTTTTAAAGTAAGGGCAAGGATTGTGAAACAATAGGAAAAAACAGTAGAGCTGTATTTTGGGTATTTCAAAGAACAGAAATTCAAAATTTTCCAATATATAATTTATTTGTGAGATGGATGAAAATTGGAAAGAAAGAGTTTCTGGGTAATTAATGACAAATTTAGTCATTAGGCTAGCTTATAATCAATAAATTGATGGTCAGTGTTTCTCTTGGTAACCAAAGACACCTAATAGAGATGCTGAATGCCTTGAATATTATTTTGAAAGGGAATTCCCCTGACAGGAGAAATCAACCCTGGTGAACAATTAATTAGAGGAAGGGCATATAAATGAGGAAGTGGGCTAAAATCTTTAGCTCCTCCTGCTGAGAACTTGGCTTGATCATGAGACTCAACCACCTCTAGCAATCTGGACAAAGGAATCCATCCCTAACAGACCACTCAGGTTGATTTTCTCCTTCATGAGCTGGGTTACCCTAATTTTCAAGGGAGGGGTACAGGGGCATGGGCTTAATTCTTTGGGGCTGAATTCATTTAGATTAGGTTTTGTTTATACTATTAACAGAAGTAAGGTGTCCTAGTTGTGTGGGGGTCACCCAAGACTGAGGATGATGTTCCTGGAAGATATGGGCAATCTCATCTGTCAACCTTATTCTTCAGAGACTGGCTGACTGACCTACAGGGACTAGTCCCTGAATAAGGGAGTAAAAGTCTGCATATTAATTAATAATGGGTTATTAATATAATAGAAAATAATTTCTCTCATTTGAAATATTCAAAGTATATTGATTATTCAAAATATTCAACAAAATTCAACAAATATTCAAACTATTAAATAAAATCCCTGAAATCTGAAAGGAAGACAAATTTAGGAATACTAGAGACACTAGAACTTATAGCCAGTATAACTTTGATTCCAATTTTCATATAGCCAACTGCCGAGTGAATTAAATTGTTTCTAAGGCAGGCCCTCTGACTTTACAATCTAAAGGTAGAAAGATTGATTTGTTTCTCATTCTCCAGTATTAAAGCCAAAGAAGATGTTCTAGTCTTCTAGCTCCTTCCCTTCTCTAGATACATTCATTATTCTTATAGCAGTCAAATGTTAGAACAGGCCCAAATCCTAGAGATCACCTATTTCCTCAACTTCATTTCATAGATGAGCAAACTTTGACCCAGTGAGGTCAAGTGACACAGTATTCAGGGGATCAAGATTTATCTTTATTCAAATAAAAATAAAACAGAAAAAAAGTTATTTGGGGCAGTGATGGCAATTCAAACTATACCAAAGTTGTAATTATAATTTTAATTATTCAATATCAGTGCAACACCAAGATTCTTCATTAGCAGAGGGAATCATATACATTGTTTTTTCCAAAGTCAGACCTGATTAGTACTCATTGTACTTTGAGATGTGAACATTATGGAAACCTCTGCTGTCTATGTCTAGGACTCATTGCCAGAGAAAGGAGCGGTAAATAGATAGAGAGAGAAGAGGAGGGGAATGGGGGGAGAGGAGGGGAGAGAAGAAGATTGTTGGGTGGGAAGGGGATGGGAGAGATGGACAGGAAAAGGGAGAAGGTGAGAGAGACAGAGAAAGACACAGAGAGCTACAGAGACAGAGACAGAGAGACAGAGAGAGACAGAGACAAAGAGAAATAGAGATAGAAGGGATGGTTTGTTGGTTAGAGGGTGCCTTGACAACACAGAGATATGGGTTTAAGTATTGCATTTGATAGATGCTGGCTGTGTGACCCTGGGCAGACGATTTAACCTCTATGTTCTAGGTAACTAAATTAGAACTATAAGTTGCGGGGAAGGTGTCAACTTTCATTTGTAGAGGGAATTTTCTTACATGGAAGTTCCCTACCAGAATGATGTAGCAGTTCTAGTTTCCGACATTAACTTTTCAAAACTGTCCACAAGGCAAGTATCCATTAATGTTAATTGATTTTTGATGCCAAAATCAGACTCCAATGATCATTGATTAGCTGATAGAATTTTTTTAAAGAAAAAAACATGTTTTTTTCTTTAAATAAGGGGTAAATTCATATAAGGTGAACTCTTTCATAGCCTTTATTATTATATTATTATATCTGTGTTTTGTATTATGTATACAGTGCTTATATACTATGTAATATTGCATCTTTTAGTTCAGATTTATTATATGCAAATTTTACACATAGTACTGGATGCCATGGGGGAGAATGGGTGTAGGACACAATCTTGCCTTTAAGGAGCTTCCAATTTAGTGGGAGAGACAAAAGACAGATACGTGGAAAGTTAAATCATAGTGAAGAACTAATTCATAGGCCAAGATAAACATAGCATGCAATAAGTTAAGAAGTGGATTTTACTGAAAATAATGTGGTGAAGTTTTAAAAGGATTATTACCATTATAGTTTTCTTTTATGAGATTTATGAGATTTTCAAAATAACCCCACATAAGTGACATCTGAAATTTTTTCACAATCACAGAACAAGCTTCTCTCAAAATGTTTTTGTCCAGGTGTACAGGTGCATGAAGTACAGAGGAGAAAAAAATACATTTATGGTGTTCAAGGTGATGAAGAAGACAAGGGAAAATTTGATAATATTGAAAGTTTCATGCCTGATTTTTCAAATGTTTATGCCTCAGGTAAGAATGAAGGGCTCACATACCTTTCCCCTTTGTCATTTTTTGTGTTATAAAAGAATCTCAATGTTTTGATGTATACTGCTAAGAAAAAAAGAATATATTTCATGTAAAATCACAGGGTGCTCCATCCATTCCTTGCAGAGGGGAGGGGGAACTATGGGTATAGTGCATTGCATCATACTGTCAGATTTAATTGCTGTGTTTTTTTTTTTATCTTCTCTCTCTCTCTCTCTCTCTCTCTCTCTCTCTCTCTCTCTCTCCTCATTTTTTCTCTTTTTTCTTTCTCTCTTCACTTCTTCTCTCCTTCCTTTCTTCCTCTTCCTTCCTGCTTGTCTTCCTTCCATCTTGCTTTTCTTTTCTTTTTATAGGAGATGGCTCTCTGAATAGGGAAGGAAGCATTGATATATTTGGAAATTGAAAAAATCTGAAAAAGTTATCCATAAAGATTTTTTAATTTAAAAATCATGGTTTGCAAATTATTTTAAAAAGAAAATCAACAAAAGTTTCTTGGAAAGTCAATGAAGAGATAATCTGTTCTCATATTCACCTTTTCACATGTTGATCATGAAGAGCCAATAATCCCTGACTCACATTCAATTACTAAATAAGCATCTATTAAGTATCTACCATGTGCCAGGCATTTGGATGGGTCAATTATTCCAACTGCATGGAGTAGACAGAACACAATGGATGGGCTGCTCGAATGTTGGTCTCAGACTAGTTCTAGAATTCTTCTGTTACAGTATGCTGACAAGATCAGACTGCAACAACGAATGTTACAATCCAGAATTTCCCTAAACTTTTGGTCTCCACTTGATAGTTGATTTCCACATTATCATAAACTATGTTTACTAGTACAATTTCAAGGAATCCCTGATGGATTTTTCTTGGAAACTATTGTTTACCTAAGTCTGAAATAAAATCTTGATTCTTCTTTGAGTTTTTTTTCTTTTCTTAGATTTATTACCATCTCAACATGGAGGTGAATTCACAGAATGCTTTCTGCTAGAGGTGGTCGACATTCTCCTGTGTTATATCAGAAAAACTTTTGATGAGAAAAGTAAAATACTCGACTTTCACCATCCTCACCAACTTCTTGAAGGTTTGGATGGGTTCAACTTAGAACTGTCTGAAGAACCTGAACCACTGGAACAGCTACTTGTTGATTGCAGAGATACATTAAAATATGGAGTTAAAACAGGTGATATGTAAAACAGGAAGGTACATTTTCATATTGAGAAGTGCTTTTTGAGAGTAGAGTATACCTAAAATGGCATACTACCACTGTAAAGCTTATTACCAAATGTACATTTTCAGGAAATCTGAGTACGGATGTATAGGCATATGTAAATATATGTGTGGATATACATGTTTGTATATAATTTCATGTAGCAAGGAAAGAATATTACTTGAGTATTTTGATGGAACCATGGTTTTATCAATATATTTACTTACTCCACCATATCTACTTATTCCATTATAGACCTTTCTAACCTGTATTTTTGTTTAGAAGATCATAACGATGACTTTTCTGATTCTTTATGATTATTATTCATCATTTTTCATAAATCTTTTATAGTGAATCTACCCAATATTCTGAGTTTTTTTAAATGTATATTAATAGTTTACAGAAGAAATGAAGTACATGAGCTGTGTGTTTTTTTAATACCCCAGCTATCTCTGCTTTCATCATTGTAAAATACTTCCAACATGGGGACTACCTACTTAAATACTTGTTGCAATCTCTTTACCACTTGTTAGCTAAATCTTGTTGAGTTGAAAGAGAACCACAGAGGCTAAGTAACCCAATAGCTAGTCAATGTCAGAAATCAGACTTTTATTCAATTTGGTTTTTAAAATGGAAAGCTAAATTATATATAAACCCCTCAGTTAATAATGGTGCCATAATGGAATGTTCTCATTAAATGAATTTATATATTTATATAATGGGACCTCCTAGAGAAAAGGGCTCTTCTAAATCCTCTCTCAATTCTGTCAAATGTACAGTGTTATTGATAAAAGTCTCAATAATCTGATTTTTTCCAGTGAGATAGCACTTTCCAAAAAAAATTTCAATGAATAATTTTTATTTGCTCTCCTTTCTGCTTCCTGCCCTCTTATCCTCCTACCCCTAAAAGGGAAAGAAAAAGAAATGTAAAGCACTTATAACATATGCAAAAAAACCTTCTAATATATAACATATGCGTAATCAAACAAAACAAATTCTCATGTTTTCCACATCTAAAAATGTATATTTAACTTTCCATCTTGAGTCTATTACCTGTCTCTTAGCATGTGAATTTTAATTTATTGATTTAATCTGTTGGTTTAGTTTGAATGGTTTTTATCCAGTTTTTCATTGAATTTGTCTATACTCACCCATGCTTCTTTTCTTCCCTCTTAGCTGTGTTTAATTAAAAATTTTTCCACCTCTACACTGTATTTTGTTAGATTTTTGCTTTTTCTGCACCTTCACAAGGATTTCTTTTCCTTTTCCTGTTTTTTAATTCTCCTTCTCCTCCTCCTCCTTCTTCTTTTTCTTCTCTCTCTCCTTCTCTCTCTCTCTCTCTCTCTCTCTCTCTCTCTCTCTCTCTCTCTCTCTCACTCTCTCTCTGTCTCTCTCTCTCTCTCTGTTTCTCTCTTCCACCCCCCCCATCAATTCTAAATATTTATTCTTGGACTCATAGTCTGGATACATATTTATATGGACCTTTCTCACAATAATGTTTTAAATGCATAGAATTACAAAGAAAATGATTATTTTAAGTTCCAGTTAAGATATTTTAAAAACTGCACAAAACAAACAACCAATAATTCATTGGTGAAGAAAAAGGTTCTGAAAGAGGAAAAACCCCTGATCTGAAATAACATTCTAGCCTTTTCTCCATGTCTTTGCACTGGCTATACCTCAAGCTGGAGTGCCTTCCTTTTCACTTCGACCTTAGTTTCTTGAGCTTCATTCAAGTCTCAGATCAAATTGCAACTTCTAGAGGAAGCATTTCCCATGTCCTTAGCTGTTGTGCCTTTCTTTCTCAGAATACCTTTCATTTGCTCTGTATATATCTTGTATATGTCTAGTTTTAACATATCTTCATTAGAATTTAAAATCCTTAAGTTCAGGGATTATCTTTGTATCCCTTGCAGTTAGTCTAGTATATAGTGAGCATTTAATAATGAATTCTTTGGGTTTAGTGACCAAGTTTTTATGCTTTGCCTCTTGATAACATGTGTAACGCCTCTGTTCATTGTTTCTTCTTAGGACACCCTCGCTTTTTTAATCAGCTCTCCAGTGGGCTTGATATGATTGGATTGGCTGGTGAGTGGTTGACAGCGACTGCAAATACCAACATGTAAGTGGGTTTTCCCTACCCTCAGATGCCTTACTAATCAGCTCATTGAACTGATTTCTCTTGAGGAAGTATTTTCCTGTGCCCAAAGTAGCCCCAAATTCTGAGAGGCCCCTCCCCTGGTGTTATTGGTAGTATCAAGAATCACAGTTATGATACTTGAGACACTGAAGCCCAGGAAACATGCCTCACTCCTTTTTTATTGTGGTATTATTAGAGTCACCCTATAATCTGGAAATTCTCACCATCTATTCCATAACATTCTCATCTGTCTTCTCCACAGTTTGTACAATCCATTCAGATAGCTGAGATATTCATGTGAAGTCACTGAGCCACTCAGTCACAAGATTTTCAGGGATCAGAACTCCCAGAACACAAAGTACATCTCCAGAATTGTTTAACTTGAACTTCAGTACCCAAATAACATGAATGAAAGATATTAAGTCAATTTATAGTGGTAGAAGCCAGGTGGTCAGTGTATCCTTGTCAAATGAATGAAGAATTGCTGAGTGAGTGAGTAAGTGAATGAATGAATCAATGAATGTATAGGAACAGACCATAAACATAAATCCCTTGTAATTTTGCTATTTTAAATAATCAACAGTGGTGGTATATCTCCTTTTGCTCTGAAAGTCACCATCATCGTGATTCTCCATTAAATTCAGGCTAATTTTCTACCTAAGGGAAAAATAATGCTTTATCAATAAAAACTTTTCAAAACATTGATAAATAGTTGCATGAGCTACCTGCAGAGTAAGTTCATCCATATGTACATATAAGACAGATGCTATACATGGACATTGCCATGTGTACAGGACTGAACAGAAGGAATCAAGTGAGATGGATTGCCTTTTGGAAATTGTAAGTTTTTTTTTAATGACTTCTCACTTCTCCCTGGAATAAATACCAATCTTCTTAACATAAATATTCCTTTAGAGATGGTGTATGGCTTCAAGTCATAGGTACAAAAGTCTCCAAAACTGAATTTTGAGGGGTAGCTAAAAGGCAATGGAAAGAGTGGGAGAGAGTATGCTATAACATTACCAAAAAAGAAATGCACAAGAGAAGCAGTGTGAAGGGTATCAACAGAGGGAGATATGGCTAGAAAAAAATTAGGCCAGTCATGTAGCAAAAGCAAAGAAAAACCAATTGAAAGACTGAAAGCTCTATCAGTAGCCACATAGTATTTTTAAAATTATTATTTTTTTAGATATTTTTTTTTTACTTTTAGTTTACAACATTCAGTTCCACAAATTTTTGAGTTCCAAATTTTCTTCTCCTCCCTTCCCTCTCCCATCCCCCCAAGATGGCATAGAATATGATATATGTTCTACATATACATTCACTGTAAACATGTTTACACAATAGTCAAGTCATAAAGAAGAACCATGATCAATGGAGTGAATCATGAGAAAGAAGAAACAAAACCAAAAAGCCACATAATATTAACAGGCCTAGAAGAAGACCCCTGTAATAATGAATGGTTTTCTTCTGGAGTATAAGTGAACATAGGCAAAAATCACATGGGGTGACAAGGAAGGGATGGATTGTAACTTGCATTGCTGGAGAGAATGTCCTCATACATAAGATCACAGGTCTATAAATAAATCCAGGCATACAGTAAGCCTAACTCTATGACAGTTGCATCAGAAACAATTAACAAGGAAAAGCAACTGCTGTGTTGAAGTCATTTGTAGGAAAGGGAGTCATGGGGAGTGAGTGGATAGAGACCTGGCCTTAAAACCACGAAGGCCTAGGTTCAAGTTTTGTCTGTGGCTGTATGATCTTGTGTGAGTTGTCTAACTTTTCACTGCTCTAGCAGTTCGCAAAAACAAAAAGTTTCAGAGAAAACATCTACCTGAAATGGTAGAGGGATTTTCATTACCTAGATTGTACAGCTGATAGGCTCCTGAGACTAGATTCAAGAAGACCTAAGTTCAAAACTGATCTCAGATATTTACTAGCTTTGTGACCTTGGATAAGTCACAATCTCTACCTCAATTTCTTCATCTGTATAAAGGGGTGTTTCAATAATCTGGCTAGCAGCTGTTGTGGGGGTGAAGAGACCAACACAAGCCCAACAACGAGCACACTACCAGCATGTTGCAAAAGCCCAGATTCTTTTGATCTCCTTTAGTAAGGAAAGCAATGTTAAGGGGTTAATGAGCTTACTTTAATTCAGCATACAAATACACTTATTCAGGGGAAAAAGCCAGTACTCTCAACTTTGGAATAAATACAGACAAGTTACAAACATTGACAGATAGACCCAATACAATTCATAGTTACCAACACCTAGGTTCAGCCCGGGAGCTCATAACAAGGGCTGGCCCAGAGTCACTCATGCCACCACTGCTCTGGGTAAGAGCTCTGAAAAAGAGAAAGCCAACCTCTCATTTCATATCTTTTTCAGGGTCAAGGGTGAGTCACACATGCCACTCACCCATGTGACCTAGAATCCTCACAAAGAGGCGACTTAAACCCACATGGTCTAAAAGCCTCTGATGTCCCAAACATGTCACTCAAACTCATGTATAAACTAGGCCCTCCCCTGAGGCAAGGAGGTCACAAGGACTCCCAAATATAATCAAGGAAACAAAGGCCAAACTCTTCAAGGGCACTTGGTTGAACTGAGTGCTAAGAGCCCATTTTGTTTACCAACACAAGGGGATAATACAACCTACTGCCCAGGGTAGATCTGAGATCAAATGAGATATTTGTAAAGTGCTTAGCACAGTCCTGGCACTTAGAATGTCCTCCCTTTCTCCTCCTCCCTCCCTCCCTTCCTTCTCTCCTTTTTCTCCCTTTTCTCTATTCCTCCCTCCCTCCCTTCCTTTTTGCAATATACTGCTGTAATATTCTTCCGGGCATTTTATTTATGTTATATAACCAAATTCAAAAGCTCCCAGGTCAAGGAGAAAGTATTGCAGGAAGCCAGAAAGAGACAATTCAAATATCATGGAGCCAAAGTCAGAACAAACACAGGATTCAGCAGCTTCTACATTAAAGGATCAGAGGGCTTGGAATATGATATTGCAGAAGACAAAGTAGCTAGGAGTACAATCAAGAATAATATATCCAAAATAACATCCATATTCTTTAGAGAAATTGGTCAAAGGTTTT
Source organism: Trichosurus vulpecula (assembly GCF_011100635.1). Lineage (NCBI taxonomy): Eukaryota > Metazoa > Chordata > Mammalia > Diprotodontia > Phalangeridae > Trichosurus > Trichosurus vulpecula. The sequence goes on along the minus strand of NC_050573.1, from coordinate 311,976,937 downwards.
CTTTCTTTGTTTTTGCACTTCCTAGTTTAGGTATCAGCACCATATTTGTATCATAAAAAGAATTTGGCATGATTGCTTTACCTATTTTTCTAAACAGTTTATATAATATTAAAAATATTTGTTCTTAAATGTTTGGTAGAATTTGCTTTTGAATCTATCTTGTCCTGATGAATTTTTTTTTTCATTATAGCGATGATTTATGTCCTGTTCTATTACTTTTTCTAATATGACTTTAAGTATTCTATTTTCTCTTCTATTAATCTAAGCAATTTATATTTCTGTAAATATTCATTCATTTCGCTTATATTGTTAGATTCATTGGCATGTAACTGAGAAAAATAGTTCCTAATAATTGCTTTAATTTGATTTCCATTGGTAGTAAATTTTTTTTTATATTTTTGATACTGATACTTTTGTTTTCTATCTTTTGAAGAAAATTAACCAATGGTTTATATATTTTATTGTTTTTTCCTAGTAAAACAAGATCATACATCTTTTATTTATTAGTTCAATGATTTTCTTACTTTCTTTTTTTCTCTTTTTTTATTTAATATATTTAGTTTTCAGCATTGATTTTCACAAGAGTTTGAATTACAAATTTTCTCCCCATTTCTACCCTCCCCCCACTCCAAGATGGCGTATATTCTGGTTGCCCTGTTCCCCAGTCAGCCCTCCCCTCTATCACCCCCCTCCCCTCCCATCCCCTTTTCCCTTCCTTTCTTGTAGGGCAAGATAAATTTCTATGCCCCATTGCCTGTGTATCTTATTTTCTAGTTGCATGCAAAAACTTTTTTTTGTTGTTTTTGAACATCTGTTTGTAAAACTTTGATTTCCAAATTCTCTCCCCTCTTCTCTTCCCACCCACCCTCCCTAAGAAGTCAAGCAATTCAACATAGGCCACGTGTGTATCATTATGTAAAATCCTTCCACAATACTCACGTTGTGAAAGACTAACTATATTTCACTCCTTCCTAACCTACCCCCCTTTGTTGAATTTTCTCCATTGACCCTGTCCCCTTTTGAAAGTTTTTGATTGCCTCCACCCCCATCTGCCCTTCCTTCTATCACCACTCCCCTCTTTTGATCTTCTTCCTCCTTTTTTCCTGTGGGGTAAGATACCCAACTGAGTATATATAGAATTCCCTCCTCAGGTCAAATCTGATGAGAGCAAAATTCACTCACTCCCCCTCACCTGCCTTCTCTTCTCTTCCTACAGAACTGATTTTTCTTGCCACTTTTATGCGAGATAATTTACCCCATTCTATCTCTCCCTATTTCCCTCTCTCAATATATTCCTCTCTCATCCCTTAATTTGATTTTATTTTTTTAGATATCTTCCCTTCATCTTCAACTCACCCTGTGTCCTCACTCTCTCTCTCTCTCTCTCTCTCTCTCCATATACATATATACAATATACATACATACACACTCACATATACATATATATACATAAACATATATATATATATATATAAGATATATAGATATAGATATACATATACATATTCCCTTCAGCTACCCTAATACTGAGGTCTCATGAATCATACACATCCTCTTTCTGTGTAGGAATGTAAACAAAACAGTTCAACTTTAGTAAGTCCCTTGCAATTTATTTTGCTTGTTCTTTTTTCTTGATTACCTTTTCATGCTTCTCTTGATTCTTGTATTTGAAAGTAAAATTTTCTATTCAGTTCTGGTCTTTTCAGTGAGAAACTTTGAAAGTTCTCTATTTTATTGAAAATCCGTATTTTGCCTTGGAGCATGATACTCAATTTTGCTGGGTAGGTGATTCTTGGTTTTAATCCTAGCTCCATTAACCTCTGGAATGTTGTATTCCAACCACTTTGATCCCTTAATGTAGAAGCTGCCAGATCTTGTATTATTTTGATTGTGTTTCCACAATACTCAAATTGTTTCTTTCTGGCTGCTTGCAGGATTTTCTCCTTGATCTGGGAGCTCTGGAATTTGGCAACAATATTCCTAGGAGATTACTTTTTGGGAACTATTCAAGGAGGCAATCTGTGGATTCTTTCAATTTCTATTTTGCCCTGTGGCTCTAGAATATCAGGGCAGTTCTCCTTGATAATTTCTTGAAAGATGATGTCTAGGCCCTTTTTATGATCATGGCTTTCAGGTAGTCCAATAATTTTTAAATTATCTCTCTTGGATCTATTTTCCAGGTCAGTGGTTTTTCCAATGAGATATTTTGACATTGTCTTCCATTTTTTAATTCCTTTGGTCCTGTTTTTATAATATCTTGATTTCTAATAAAGTCACATCCTCCAATCTAATTTTTAAGGTACTATTTTCTTCAGTAGTCTTTTGGACTTTTTTTCCATTTGGTTAATTCTGCCTTTCAAGGCATTTTTCTCCTCATTGGCTTTTTGGAGCTCTTTTACCATTTGAGTTAATCTATTCCTTAAGGTGTTGTTTTCTTCAGTATATTTTTCTGCATTTTTTGGGGTCTCCTTTAGCAAGTCATTGACTTGTTTTTCATGGTTTTCTTGCATCCTCATTTCTCTTCCCAATTTTTCCTCTACTTCTTTCACTTGCTTTTCCAAATCCTTTTTGAGCTCTTCCATGACCTGAGACCAGTTCATGTTTGTCTTGGAGGCTTTTGTTGTAGGCTCTTCGACTTTGTTGACTTCTTCTGTCTGTATGTTTTGTTCTTCTTTGTCACCAAAGAAAGAATCCAAAGTCTGAGACTGAATCTGAGAGCATTTTTGCTGCCTGGCCATATTCCCAGCCAACTAACTTGACCCTTGAATGTTTCAGTGGGGTATGACTGCTTGTAGAGTTAAGAGAACTATGTTCCAAGCTTGGGGGGATGTGCCAGCTCTGCCACACTAGCACTCCTCCTTCCCCAAGAACCCCCAACCTGGACTGGACTTAGATCTTCAGCAGGCTGTGCACTCCTGCTCTGATCCACCACTTAATTCCTCCCACCAGGTGGTCCTGGGGCCAGAAGCAACTGCAGCTGAAGTTCTGTAGTTGCCCCACCTCCGCTGCCCCTGGGCCATGGCCAAACTGTGAACTCCTTTCTTTTCACTCTGTCCCCAGCAGCTTTTCCCGCTATCCTTCTCTGTTGTTTTTGGTGTTTGTGGGTTGAGAAGTCTGGTAACTGCTGCAGCTCACTGATTCAGGGTGATAGGGCATGATCCCCCTGGCTCCTGGTCTGGTTGGTCCATGCTGCCCATGCTGGGCTCTGCTCCACTCCCCTCAGCTGGGTGCATGATAGACCTCACCCAGAGACCATCCAGGCTGTCCTGGGCTGGAGCTCTGCTTCCCTCTGCTATCTTGTGGGTTCTGCAGTTCTAGAATTGGTTCAGAGCCATTTTGTATAGGTTTTTGGAGGGACTCGGCGGGGAGCTCACGCTAGTCCCTGCTCTCCAGCCACCATCTTGGCCCCGCCCCCCTCTTACTTTCAATTTTATTAATTTCTCCTTTGATTTTTCAGGATTTCCAATTTCATGTTTAATTGAGAATTTTGAATTGGTCTCTTTTCTCATTTTCTTTTTAATTGTGTCCCGAATTCATTGCTCTACTCTCTTTATTTTATTGATTTAAACATTTAGAGATATAAATTTCCCCCTAACCTCTGCTTTGACAGCATCTCACAAATTTTTGTATGTTGTCTCATTGTTGTTATTCTCTTTAGTGAGATTAGTTATTGCTTCTATGATTTGTTTTGGACCCACTGATTTTTAGGATTAGATTATTTAATTTCCAATTAATTTTTAATCTGTGTCTCTGTGGCCCTTTATAAAATGTAAATTTTATTCCATCATGATCTGAAAATGATGCATTTCATATTTCTACTTTTCTGTACTTGTTTGTGAGATTTTTATGCCTTAACACATGGTCAATTTTTGTAAACATACTTTCTACAGCTGAGCAAAAGGAATAATCCTTTTTATTCCCATTCAATTTTCTCCAGAGGTCTATCAAACCTTTTTTAAAAATCAATCTATTTTTTAACTTCTTTGTTGTTTAATTTTTTATTAGATTTTTCTGGTTCTGAGAAGGGAAAGTTGAGGTCCTCCACTAATATAGTTTTACTCTTTATTTCTTCTCCTAACTCACTTAACTTTTCCTTTAAGAATTTGGATGTTAGATTATTGCTGCATTAGTATTGATATTACTTAGTTGTCTATGGTACTTTTAGCATGATGTAGTTTTTCTGGCTGTCTCTTTTAATTAGATCTATTTTTCCTTTTATTTTGTCTGAGACCCTGATTGTAACCCCTGTTCATTTTCTGTTTGTTTTTGTTTTACTTCAGCTGAAGCATAATAGATTCCACTTCACCTACTTATTTTCATTCTGTTTGTGTGTCTTTCTGTTTCAAGTGTGCATCTTGTAAATAACATTTTGTCAGATTTTGGTTTTTAATCCGTTTTACTATCAGCTTCCAATTTTGGTTGTTCATCCCATTCATATTCACAGTTATCTATATTGTGTGATTCTCCCTATCTTATTTTTCTCCCTGTTTATCCTTTTTCCTCTCTTTTTACCTTGCCCCTCCCTCAAAAGTATTTTGCTTTTGACCACTGCCTCCTTTAATCCTCCTTCCTTTCTGTCAGCTGTCCCTTTCTTTTGTCCCCTTTTCTTCCTACTTCTCTGTAAAGATTGAATTCTATATCCAACTGACTGTGTGTGTGTGTGTGTGTGTGTGTGTGTGAGAAAGAGAGAGAGAGAGAGAGAGAGAGAGAGAGAGACAGAGAGAGAGAGAGAGAGAGAGAGAGAGAGAGAGAGAGAGAGTGTATGTGTCTCTTCTTTGAACCAATTCTGATCAGATTAAGGTTCCAGTGTTGTCAACCACACTCCCATTTTCTGCTTCACTCTAAAAGAGCTTCCTTTTGCACATCTTTTATGTTAGATAATTTCCCCCATTCTTCCCCCTTTCCCCTTCTCCCAGTGCATCCTTCTTTCTTGTTCCTTAATTTTATTTATTTTTGGAAACCATCCCATCATCATCAACTCACACCCATGTCATCTGTCTATGTAGACCCCTTTTAGCTTCCCTACTAGTAAGAGCGTTCTTAGGGCTTACTAGTATCATCTTCCCATTGAATAATATAAACAGTTAAACTATATTTAATCCCTTATGATTTCTCTTTCCTGTTTACCTTTTTATGTTTCTCTTGGGTCTTCTATTTGAAAGTCAGATTTTCTATTTAGCTCTACCCTTTTCATCAGGAATGCTTGAAAGTCCTCTATTTTATTACTTTTTTCCTCTGAAGAACTATATTTCATTTTTCTGGGCATATTATTCTCAGCTGTATTCTTATTTCCTTTGTATCCCGGAATATCATATTCCAAACTCTCTGATTCTTTAGTGTAGAAGCTGCTAAATCTTGTGTGATCATGACTGTGGCTCCACAATATTTTTATTGTTTGTTTTTCTGGTTGCTTGAAGTGTTTTCTCTTTCACCTGGGAACCTGGGAATTTAACCATAATATTTGTGAGAGTTTTCTTTTGGGGATCTCTTTCAGGAGATCAGTGGATTTTTCAATACCTATTTTGCTCTCTGGTTTTACAATATCATGGCAGTTTTCCTTGATAATTTCTTGAAATATGATGTCTAGGTTTTTTTTTTAATCACAGTCTTCAAATAGTCCAATAATTTCTATTTATTTATTCATTACTTATGGAATAAAAAAGCATTTCCATAACATAGCAAGATAGAAAAGATCATTGCACATGAAACTGCAAATCTACTATGCAGAACTTGCTTTTCCTTTTGAATATACAACAAAATTGTCATGTTAATTTCTCCCAAAGTCCTCCCCACCCCAAGATGGTGAATACTTATCTCTATCTGTCTATGTAGATATCCATAATTAAAATTATTCTATCCATTTATTTATCAGTTCTTTCTCTGGATAGAGATAGCATCTTTCTTCATATGTCCTTTATGGCTAATTTGGGTATTTATAACAATAATTCATAAAATTAATAAATATTAAATAAATATTAAAATAATAATTCTTAATCTCTCTTCAATCTATTTTCCAAGTCAGTAGTTTTTTAATGAGATATTTCATGTTTTTCTTCTGTTTTTCTTCTTTTGATTTTGTTTGTTTCTCAGTGCCTCATAGTGTCAACTTTTATTTGCCAAGTTTTCATTTTTGAGGAATTATTTTCTTCAGTGAAGAAAACTAATTTTTGTGCTTCTCTTTCCATTTTGCCAATTTTCCTTCCTAAGGAGTTCTTTTCTTCAGTGGATTTTTGTGCCTCTTTTACTATTTGGTCCATTCTGTTTTCAAGGCATTATTTTCTTCAGTATTCTTTGTGCCTCTTTTACCAAACTGTTGACTCTATTTTCATAATTTTGTCACATCACTGTCATTTCTTTTCCCATTTTCCCCCATACCTCTCTTTTGATTTTTAAAATCCTTTTTGAACTTTTCCAGGATTTTTTTGGGGGAAATATGTCCAATTCACATTTTTTTTTTTCTTTGAGGCTTTGGATGTGTGTTTTGATTTTTTTTGTTTTTTTTTTCTAAGTTCATATTTTGATCTTCCATGTCACCACAGTAATTTTCTTTGGTCCAATTATTTTGTTGTTCCTTGCTTGTTTTTCCAGCCTATTTCTTCCCTTTCAAATTTATGTTAAGGTGGAGCTTTGTTCTCATGGTGGAGAAGGCATTGTTCCAAGTTTCAGATTTTTCATGCTGCTGTTTTCAGAGATAGTTATGGAGGTCTTCAAGTTTTCAACTCCTTGTGGGTGGGATGATCTAAGGAGATGTATTATCACTGCTCTCCTTGCCTGTGTTCTGATCTGTGATCAACCACAAGAACTATTCTCCACATTGGAACTGTGACCAAAGTCCCTACTACCCTGGGGCCAGAAATGGTAGTGTACTAGTGTTCCTCTTTACCCTAGGCCTATGACCTGAAACTCCGTTTGGGCAATGTGACAGAGTACTATATCCATTACCAACAAAAGGTGCCCTGTAATCTTTGTTTGGACAATTGTCTGAGCGCCTTACCATCTATGGGCTGAGTACTCTGAAAGTTGTTGCTGTCACTGATGCAGCTGCCTGCAAGGTCTGCTGCTGGCTTGCCAAGGTGGCCCATGCTCTATTGCACTATAGGCCTGACCACCACCCCAGTGAGACAGACCTTTCTTGCTGACATAAGTTGCCTTAGTCTGGAAAACTTTTTAACCCTAATTTTTTGTTGATCCTGCAACTCCGCAATTTGATTTGAGGTGTTATTTTAATGTTGTTTGGAGGGGAATTTGGGAGAGTTTAGGTGAATTCCTGCTTTTACTCCACCATCTTGGCTCTGGTTCTATTCAGCTGCTTCTGAGTGAAGAAAGGCACCTTTAGGTGTAGAGCATATTAGGGGCCACTAAGACCACTCTCTAGAGAATCCTCCTTCTTTGTCTCAATATTGTGTCTATGAAGATCATAAGAGGCTCTCCTGTGATTTTATAATGGTGCAATTTTCAGTTAGGTGGCCATCATTCTGAGGCAGCCTGTTATGCCTAATGGCTATCTATCTTTCATAGTTGAAATTCAAAAAGAACTTAAGTCATAAATCTATTCATTTGTTTCCTGTGCAAAGATCTGGTACTTGATTTTTACATATCTTTATATAAAGACCATTCACTTCTTATAGTCTGAGGTTTGTGTTAATTTTTTGTTGTTGTTCAGTCATTTTAGTCATATTTTCCTCACTGTATTTAGGCTTTTCTTGCCAAAGGTACTGGAAGGGGTTGTCATTTCCTTCTCCAGCTCATTTTACAGATGAGGAAACTGAGGCAAGCAGCCTTAAGTGATTTGCTAAGGGTCCTACACCTATAGTAAGTGTGTTAGGCCAGATTTGAACACAGGAATATGAGTCTTCCTGACTTCAGGCCCAGAGCACTCTATCCACTGCACCACCTAGCTGCCTGCTTTTGGATGGGTTACAATATGCAGAATTTCTGCTTCCTTACAAGCTAATATAAAGTGAAAAGGACATAAAAAGCAATTAGTGTAGTTGATAGATTCTGTACTTTGAGTTGGGAATATTGAGTTCAAGTCCACCTCAGACTGTTACTAGCTTTGAAGATGTTACTAAAATTCAGCCTCAGTGTTCTCATTTATAAAATGGGGATAATAGCATTTAGTTCTCAGGTTTGTTCTGAGCACCAGGTAAGACTAACTTTTTAAAGTACTGAATTCACATTCACTGTGAATTTCTTTTACTATGTCCCTTTGCCAAAACAAAACTTTTGATAATCAGAAAATTAATCTCCTGACTCATGGGCTCTGCTGCCAAGTTGTTTTGAATCAAATCATAATTTTTTTTAGGACAGTGCCTTTGGCAATTAGGAAATGCGAGGTGATGAGTTAGACAAAAATGAAAGTAATATGTGCTGTCAGAGTTCAGGAATATATAGGTAGCAATAAAAAGAAATATCTCACAGAAATGAATCTTAAAAATAAAACTGAAACAAGTAAGCTAGACACTCATTTACAATTTTCTCACATAGCAAAAAGAAATTTCTTTTTCTCTTGAATATTTTTAATACCTTTGGAAAGCTTATTTTTCTTCTTGACATTCCATAAGCAGTTAACTAAAAATAAGTAGGACTAAAACTATCATGAATTCAAAAAATATGATTAAAATCAACTAGACTAATGACTGCTACTTATTTTTTTTCCTCTTGAGAGGCAGTGCAGTGTTGTGGAAATGACAGTAAACTTAGCATCAGGTGATGCCGTTTTGAATTTTCTTTCTGCTCTTTGCTGTGTAAGAGTAGGCAACTCACAAGAACTATTTAAATGTTCACTTCCTTATCTATTAAAGGAAGTATGATAATGCCTATAGAACTACCTCACATAGCTGCCATGAGCTTCAAATGGGATAATGTATTTAAAATACGTTGTAAAACTTAAAATATTCTATAAACAAGGCATTATTACTACTTTGTCAGTGCTAATTTTGTGGTGTTTCTTCTATGATCATTTTAATGCCTCTTTTAAGATAGTAGGAAGCATTTTAAGATTGAAGCACAAGACATTTGACAAGACTAATTCTGTAATTATACTCATAAATCTGATGTAGGAAGCATACTTAGTAGTTTAGAAAATTACTGTTCTTAAAACCAGCAATTTTGTTTACACATGTAGTAGGAAAAGAAAAGAGACAGATTATTGGGTGATGCAGTAATGACAGGACTTATACATTCAAAGAAGCTTCATAGCCTTTTAAATATGAGATAATGTGATATTATTATCATTATTTGATATGTCAAACCATTCGTTGTGTAATCCTGCACAGTCAATGCAAGAGGCAGTATGGTATAGAGTAAATAATATTGGACTTGTAGTCAGGAAGACATAGGTTCAAGTCCTATCTCAGACACTTATTAAATGTCTAATCCTGACCAAGTCCCTTCACCTCTTTCATCCTCAATTTCCTCACATGTAAAATGTAGTTAAAAATAAGACCAACTTTACACATTGCTGTGAAGATTGAATATTATAATTAATGTAAAATACCTTGTGAATGTTTAAGTGTTATGCAAATATTAGCCATTACTATAGACAGTACTTATTTTATGTGTGTACAGCTTTTAATGCTACCTGCAATTCAATTTATATCATATGCAGGTTTACATATGAAATATCCCCTGTGTTTATTGTCATGGAAATGATCCTCCTCAAGAAAATGCATGAAATAATTGGCTGGGGAGAAACTGAAGCTGATGGAATATTTTCTCCTGGTAAGCAGAATTTTTAGGGGCCAGATTAAATCATGTGTAATGAGATATAAAAAAGAAAGACTTGATTTTTATATTTAAAGAGTGAAATTTAGATATAGCTTTCTTTTAATTTTAATAGTGCTTGTCAAGTTTCAATTTATTTCACTGGGCTGTTTTCTCTTCTTACTTTTCTTTCTTTTCTTTGCATTGGAAAATTATAATTCATTTGTATTGATTACAATATATTGATTATTTTTTGCTGACTTTTCTCTTCTTATTTAAAAATTAAATTGTCTTCAAAAGAATGACTCTCAAGGAGCAGAGAAAGGAAAATATACATATGAAATTCTAGGCAATGGAAAACCATAAAGTATAAGAAAAAATTGCTTCAAAAAAGAATAAGGGGAATGCTTAGCTGTTCTAAATAAATCCAAGTCTCTACATTTGAATGATTACATTCTCCAATAACAATAACTCTAAATCTATGATCCTACTTAGAATCCTATAAGTTTTGGCAGATGGGATTTTTGAACCTCTGTTGATCATCTCAAATATTGTGGTGAGTAGTTGTGAAAGCAGAGATGGGAAAATGACTTGATTTTCAAAAACAAAACAAAAAGTAAAAATAGATTTTAAAATTATCACCCAGTAAATTTTTCATTAATATCCTGAAACATTCTAGAATTAATTAGTACACTAATGGCCTGTGTGCACTTAAGGAAGTAACGGTCAGTAAAGAATCTGTATGGTTTCAACTTAAAATGTTATACAGATTAGCTTAATTTTCTATTTTTATCAGAGTTTCTAGACTGATAAGCCTAGACACTGTTATAGACTTAGAGTCATTTAATTTAAGAAAACATCGTGGGTTAGATACTTGACTAAAACTCATGAATTCCAGCTTTGGGTGCCTTTTCTATTTTAGCTTTACTCTTTGGCATCAGAACTTCACTTGACATGCCTAGGTTTCAGTATCCTTATCTGTAAACTGATGGTGTTGGACTAAATGATTGCTAATGATCTTTCTAGTTATGATAGCCTATGAAGCTACATTTACCTGCCATTTCATGATTTTGCAGTCTGTCAAGTTATTTTCATGTATGTATATTCAATGATAGCTTCAGGTCAAGTGTTCTTTGGAGGGGATTCCTATTCAGGTACCAGTCAGAAGAGATGAACTCAGCTCTTCTCCAATAAATTAAATGATTCCATGAAAGTAGATAACATTAAAATAATTTTTACATTTCTCCCACAGGGATTTACTTATATTTTATTAGAGAACTTCAAAAAACTAACTTATGGTATTAAATCTTTCTCTTAAAACTTTCTGTGAGAATATTTTCAAAATAATATCAAATGACAATAGATGACTTTATTTTCAGTTGGGTGGATTTCTCAATTTAACAATATTTTCTTTCTCCATTCCAATTTATTGGAAATTGGATTATTGATGTCCTGTTTCTCCCCTTTCCTTAGGTGGGAGCATATCAAATCTATATGGCATATTGGTAGCTCGTTACAAAAAATTTCCAGAGGTTAAAACCAAAGGGATGGCTGCACTTCCACAGATTGCATTATTTGTATCCGAACATGTAAGTAAAGTTTTAAATGAATAAAGTCTAAAATGTATAGCTTAAAAATAACAATAAACATTGATAAGACCCTGAAAAGACTGCTGCCACTCCATGTAGCAGATAGATGCACATTTTTCTGGGGCAGGTCTATGTAGTCATACCATAAAGTGCTATATGTGGGGGAATGTCAGTTTTTGGTGATTTGGAACTGGGAAGATAGCTGACACAAATAATTCAGTATGGAAAATATCCATTTTAGCTGGTTAACATAAAGATGCAAAAGGAAAGAAAGACATAGTATTCCATTTGCCTCAAAAAAATAGAGACATGTAATATGTTTAAAGCAAGCTCATTTTGTCTCTTTTTAAATGAAATAAACAACTGTGAAGTCAATAATAGTAGCAGTATCTTAGTTTCTGATTTAGGGACAATGACATTAATTGGGAAGAAAATTTTGATTGAAAAGCTAGTCTGTGAAAAGATAATGCATCACAACAATCCTATTGCAGTTTTTTTCAAAAAAACTTAAAAGGATGCATTGACTTTTAGGACATTGTGTGTGGATGTATTTGCACACAGAGTTGATATGATATAATATGATAAGACATGATATGACATGACATGATTAACTTTGTTGTTGTTCACTCCTTTCATTCATGTCCTACTCTTTGTGATCCCATTTGGGGTTTTATTTGCAAAGATACTGGAATAGTTTCCCATTTCCTTCTCCAGCTCATTTTACAGATGAAGATACTAAGGTAAAAAAGATTAAGGGGTTTGCCCAGGGTCATGCAGCTAGTATATGTCTGAGGCCAGATTTAAATTCAGGAAAAAGAGTCTTCCTTCCTAACTTCAGGCCCAGAACTTTATGTGCTTCCCAAAATGATTGGTATAAAATAATACATATTTAAAATAACCACTGAAATATATTTTAGTCTTAATTTCCTGAGTGAGTACATTACATTAATTTCACTTTCTACTTTTGCTTTCTTTCATTCTTTTTTTAATAAATGAATTATTCTAATTGCCCTGGTTTTCCTGTACTTCTCTACTGCCACATCATTTGAAACCAAGTGCCCTCATATTGCTAACTTTCAAGTTCAACCTATACAAATTGTGTTTCCTTTGGGATACCCAATTTGAGGAATGGTTTGTGTTTTCTAAAGCTGGAGAGCTAAATCTAATGGGCTACAGTTGGTTAATTTAAATGGACATTTTATCATTTTACTTTAATTGACACATGTTGAAACTGTTCTGTTTCATTTATTTTCCCCAGATGGTTAATATTCTTCCATCTAGATGTAATTTTGGCACCAAAGGTGTAATATAAAAATGTTAAATAAATGAGAATTCTGTTATTCTGATTGACTATATATCCCTTGCTATTTAATCACTCTACAGAAACACTTTTTATTTCATTCTTTCTCATTCTAGCAGGGGGAAAAAGAGTTCTCCAACCTTTGGGAAGTGCTATGTTGGTGTAATAAAAGCTCTGCTGACAATTACAGTAGAATTTAGGCTAGTAGGTTTTTACTATCACCTGTTACTACCACCTCAGTGACCTTCATGAGATGAGAGAGCATGTGCTAGTTGACAAAATGTAGACTGGGGGGTTGGAATATGTGTTCTAGTCCTGACTCTGTTCCTGTTTAAGTTACCTTAAATGAGTCACTTATTCTCATTCTCTCATGTATAATATGAGAAGAGATTGGGAAAGATATTAAGAAGGACCTGAGTTGTGTGGCATGGGCATATCAGAGGTCGACAAGCACAAAAGAACATAGGACAGAACCGCAATCTTACCCTCAGAGTCAGAGGTGAAGATATGAAAATGAAGGTTACCAGTGTAAATACAGAGGAATATCCATAATCCTAGAAAAAAACAACTATGTAGGTAATAAACATATTTTATTATAATAAATACTTTCTATACATATAAATATAATAACCAGAAATATATTATCAATCCCTGCCATATATATGGATGTGTGTATGTCTGCACACACACACACACACACACACACACACACATAAAGCTGAGAGTATACTTCCTTTTCCCCTTTTATTCAAACCAGTGAGATCATCAGTACAGGAAGGACCCTGTGGAGAACTTCTTCCACTGCTGATGATCTACAATTACTCTAAAATTAATAATATTAAGGATTTATCAGGAGGACAGAGAGGTTAAGTGTATTTTTAGTGTTATTTAGCCAGTATGTATCATAAGCAAGATTTGAACACAGATCTTAATGACTTCAAGTCACTTCTCTAATCATAACACCATTCTCTCTGCCTCTCTATCTCTTTGTCTGTGTCTCTTTTTTTCTCTCCCCTACTTATATGGTTCTTTCACAGTGTGGAGTAGTATACAGAACATTAAAGAAGTATAAGATACCATGTCTGTTCTAAAGGAAAGACATGTGTAAATTCCTGATTGTCTGTCTTTCCACTAGGCTGTGCTACCACTCATATATCTATACATCTATATCTTTTTTTGTCAAGAGTCATTATTCCATAAGGAAAACAGCAGCAGTCCTTGGCCTTGGAACTGATAATGTGATTGAGGTAAAATGTGACGAAAGGTAAGATTTAACTCTCCTCTTCAAAATCTATAATTAACCTGACTTGGTTTCCCTCAGGGTTCTTAGGAAGACAACTAGTTCAAACCAGCTTAGGCATCCTATCAATTTCTTTCTTTTCCTATTGTCTTTAAAGATACATAAGTTTCCACGATCCTTAAGAAAACTCATGCAGTAGATCTTACCATTCATTCTCACTACTGTCCTGTATCTCACTTCCCTTTCTCAACTCCTTGAAAAGTGTCATACACTCAATGCCTATACTTTTTTCACTCCTCGGCTCTTTGAAAACTGCTTTCTGACCTCATTACTCAATTGAAACTTCTCTCTACAAAGTTTCCAATAATATCTTCACTGTAAAATCTGATGTTCTTTTCTTTTTCCTAATCCCTTTTGATATACCTGATACATTTGAGCCTACTGAAGACCCTCTCCTCCTGAATACTCTCTCTTCTTTGGATTTTCTTTTTATTATTGATTTGCCTCCTGCCTGTCTTCCTGCATCTTCTCAGGCCCATTTACTGCTTCATCATTCATTTCACATCTCTTAATTGTGTGTGTTTGCCAAGGTTACGACCCAGGCCATTTCCTCCTCCTCCTCCTTCCTCTTTGTCTTCACCTTCATCTTTGTCTTCATGTTCTTCTTCCTCATTTTCTCTTCTCATTGAATCCTGTAAGTTCTAGTGTCATCTCTATGTAAATGTTCCATACATTTAGCCTGACTATCCTAAGCTTCAATCCCAGTTGCCCATTGGACATTTCTTACTGGATGTCCTGAAGATATCTTAACTGGTCTAAAACTGAACTCATTTTCTTTCCATCTAAACACTTTCATTAAGTATTCTCATATATCATATACAATTTTCCCAAAGTAAATTTCCATAAATAGAGGTATAATCATTTGATTCCCCTACTCATCCAACTCTAGTGGCTTCCTGTTAACTCTAAAATGAAATTTCACTCCTCTACTTAGTTTTTAAGGCCCTATGTAACCTGTCTCCAACCAATACATCTAGTAAAATTGGAAATTACTTCCTCTTCCCTATTCTGTAATCCAGGCAGACTGGCCTTGTCTCTAGTCTTCACACAGGATTCTCTATCTCCCATCTCCTTGACTTTGCACTGGTTGTCCCTCTTACTCTGAATGCACTTCTCCTTTATCTCTACTTCATATAGTCCTTTTTCCCCCCTGCAGCTCAAATGCCATCTTTGGCATGAAGTCGACTATGATCTCCCTAATTTCTCACATCTCCTTTCCAAACTACCTTCATCTCAACTAATTTGAATATGCTTCCATTTTTTGCCTTTGTATTTAAGTTACATATATTTTATAGGCACTTGCTATTTCTGCCATTAGGATATAAGGTCGCTAAGAACTGGGATTGTCTCAGTCTTTGTACTAGTATATACTCATGTATTGTAATATCTGACATATAGGTATGCTGATTGTTGATTCTTTTGATTAGGCTTAGTAAAAAAATAGAGTTAATTAAGTACTTTAGGTTGGGTGCAATGCATGGAGTACTAAATTGTAATATTTGTATTGCACAAAATAGCTGCTGTAAGGAAAGAATTGTGGTTTAATGAGAAAAAATACCAAAAAAATTTGGACAGAGTCAAGATGCCTGTATTCAGGTACCAGCTTTGCTATTGACAAGCTCTGTTACTTTGGGCAACTCATTTCTTGGGCAACTTATCTTTAGGCCTCAATTTTCTCATAAGTAAAATGGGGATAAAATGGTGTGCTCTACTTACCCACCTTCTGGGATTGCTATTCAAATCAACTACATGTGAATGACTCTATAAACCTAAGGCACTATGGGGCTATAAAATAATAGTGTTGATGCTGAATATAATTATCAAGACATTATCGTGATTACCTTTGGGTAACTATTACGTACAGGGCACTGTGCTAGGTTCAGTGGGAGATACAGAAGAGTTATATTGAAAGGTGTCATATCTTTAAGAAGAGTAACATCTTCTTGGGAATATAAACCTTAAATATTTAAAAGTAAATAATACAAGAGGTAAATAAGTTTAATACAATAAATACGGAATGGTTTACTTTCCCAATTCTAGAGAGCCCCCAGGCTCAAGGTCAAGAATACATCTTTTCAATTTGATATGGAATCATTAACAACATGCTACAATATACCATTCTCTCTTATTTCATATTCTTTATTTATAAACTTATTACACTTCCATACCTCATGTGAATAATTGTGAGATTAACTATACAATGAGGGCCATGTGAATGAAAAAGAAGGAAATATCATTGTGGGCTCATATCTTCTAAAAAGTGATAGAGAAGGAAGGCATTGAGACTCCCTGCCTGTCCAAATGCTTTAAGTTTGTCAAGGTGATTCAACATATAGAGTACATGGTACTTGCTGTTAAAAATCTAGACTTATAGTGGTTGTATCAGGTGATATATATGAAACTTTAATTAAAAATTTCTTCATAGTACTATTAAAATTATTATTGCAATTCTAATTTCCTAGATTGCAGGCAACACATCCTTCCTGCAACATTAGTACTCACAGAAGTTTGGAACTGGTGTTACTTGATATTGAGCCACAGGGAGTTAGTGAATTCTTCTCAGAAAGCAAGCATATTCAGAGTTCTGAGCTATTTTTAAGAAATAGTGAGCTCAAATGATGGCCAGTTTGATTGATTTTGTTTTTGAATAATATGTTCTTGGATATCCAAGTAGGCTAGTGTCAAAGAGAAAAAAAAAGAACCAAAGCAAACCAAGAACAATCAATCCACAAGCATTTCTGAGTACCTACTATGTGCCTTTTATTAAAAACTTAGAAGACATAGTTACTGTACTATGCCTTGTGACTTAATATACTAATAGTTCCACCCTTAAAGAAGTTAACATTTTGTTGAGGAACAAGTGGAAAAATTACTGCAAAATAAAAGGTTCTCAGAGAAACCTGATCCCCACTTTTCTCAAAGCATTGTATATCATGGAGCTATAGATTTGTGACATTGGATAGGTTACTTACTCTCACTTGGCCTCAGTTTCCTCAAGTGTTATATAAGGAAGTTTGAATAGAAGTCCCCTGAGATTCCATTCAGCTCAAGATCTATTAATCTATAATCACAGTCTTGAAAGTTGAGTGGCTCACACTTTCAGAGGATTGCGAAATTGAATTTCTTTGCCCTATTTTCCTCTGCTTTCGTTGTTGTGGTAATCCTGGGATATCTGAATGAGTAAAGCAGCAGTTTGGCATTACAGGTAGTGTACAAGACTTGGAGTCAGGAAGACTTTGGCTTAAATCCTGCCTCACATACTTGCTAACTGAGTGACTCTGAACAAGTCACTGAAGGCTCCCTGGAATCTCAGATTTTTATGTATAAAAGGGGAAAATTATAATACCAGTGCCACGAGATTGTCCTGCGGAAGAAATGAGATAATTTATGTAAAGTACTTTATAAACATCAAAGCTCTATTTTAATGTAAGATGTTAGATGATTATGAAAGAATAGCAATGTCATTAACTAAAAAATGCTAAATATTTCCAAATACGTATATGTGTAACACAGTTGATTAAAAAGAGCAGTTGATAATCAGAGAGACAATTTTGAGCACCCACTGTGCATAGGTCAATTTGCTATATAGTTAAGATATTTCTCTTAAAATTGATATCCTTTGGCAAATGCCATACAAAGAATCTGACCTTCAAAGTTTATATGAATTCTTTACCTTTTATGTGTTCCCCAAAACTAACTGTGTGTCTTTCCTGAAAAATTGCATTTTTAAGGGGGAAGATGATTCCATTAGAATTAGAGGAAAATGTACTACGAGCCAAGAGAATGGTATGTTTTAAAATGTCTGTGCATAGAATATTAAGTGATTCAAAAGTATGGCATTTTCAACACTGTATAATTGAAAAAGAAACATAAGAAGCAAAATTATGCCCATAAGACCACCCCAAATAGAGCCACACTGTAACACATGAAAGCTTCTCCACTGGCTTTTTCCTGGCAAAGGTCAAAAAGACAATCAGCAAATCGTCAGCCTGTATCCTATTCTGTGGTAATCTTTGTTCATATGGTAGCTGTTATTTTCGGTCATACAGATGGAAGGTTAAAAAAAACAACAAAAACTTGATACTTTAAGGGACACATAATAATTATATGAAAATTTTGAGTAGGAAAATAAGTGTTTGGAAAAGACTATCAAGTCAAAGTTTGAGCTTAAAGGGTATAAGAATCTTACTTCCTCACACTTGTGCCAGTGACCTTATATTCTTGACAGGGACTTACTCCCTTCTGTGTCAGTGCCACAGCGGGTACAACAGTGTATGGTGCCTTCGATCCTCTGGACAACATTGCTGATGTTTGTGAGCGGCACAGCCTCTGGATGCACGTGGATGTAAGGCATACACTTGTGTCTGACTTATACATTTCCTTAAGAAAAAAAAAAACCTGAATATAAGAAACAATCATCAATGATTCTTTGTGTGCCCCAAAGGCAAGGCAAGCAATTTCCTTCAAACCTCATTTACTTAAATGAATGCATGTGAGCATGGAGTTAAATTGGCCTACATTGCACAAAAACAGATGGAAGTGCAATTTTGAAAAATGCTTTTAAAATGATAATGTAGATAGCTGCCATTTTGTTGATTGGTAGATATCATGCTCTAACTTTCCTCTTGGTCTTAAAAGTCCAAATCCAAAGTGTTCATAATTTTGTGTCTGTCTGCTTCATTGGCGATCTCATTAATAATATCAAGAAGTAGTTTACACTCCTTTAATTCAAAATGATGCAGTAATCAAGAGTCATTTAAGAGGATCTAAACACTTGGAAACTAGAAATTCAGAAAACTGTTCTTTAGCAGTGTTCCTCCAGTCTTTCAGTGAGAGTTTTGCTGAAATAAAAACTAACAGAGCAGAATTTGGGTTGTTGGGTATTATTGCCAAATTCCATAGCAAAATAATTATTTCATCTCTCTCTGTTCATTGCCCTCAAGAATTCATTTTTATTAATTGAAAAACTTTAATTTGTCATACAATAGAAGTGTACCCAGAGCAATGTAAGGAATTAGGGTTACGCTTTTGAAAAAACGGATTATTCTACCCCAGTTTAAAACTGATATGCTAGATAGAGCTGATAAATAAGACATAAATGGAAGATTTAAACAACTAATGAGAATTTATATTTTTCCCAAATTTGTTTTAGGCAGCATGGGGAGGTGGATTATTGATGTCCAAAAAGCATTCTTATAAGCTTCGTGGCATTGAAAGGTGAATAGACTCTATTAATGTTGTTTTGGGAAAAAATATCTTGGCCATGAAAGAGTAGTAGGTATTAATCAAACAAAAAATAATTAGCTTTTATTGTATGTAAAGCATGGTACCAAACTCTGGATATATACTAAAGGGCCAAAATGTAGGGGAGATGATACAACATTTACATGTATAGTCATATACAAGATGCATACAAAGTTGACTGAAGGTAAGCAGAGAAGGGGAAGAATCTAGTAGCTGGGTTAACTGGTGGCATTTGAGCTGAGTCTAGCAAGAAGATATGGATTTTAAGAGATGACAGTTTGGAATGAGAATGTTCTAGGCATGTTGAATAGCCAGTGCAAAGGCATAGACGTGGGAGATAATGCTTGGTATGTGATAATCAGCAAATAAACCACCATCATCATCAATAAGCAATTATTAATCAGTTACTATGTGTCAGGCATTGTACTAAGTTCTGCTAATACAAAGAAAAAACAAAAATTGAGCCTGCCTTCAAGGATCTTACATTCTACTCAATAAAAATAGCATAGACATGCTTGGTATATACAAGATACATGCTAATACAAGGTAATTTTAGAGGAGAAGGTATTAGCACATGGAGTGGTGGGGTAAGAAAGGCCTCTTTACAGAAGCTATCACTTTTGAAATAAACCAGAGTTTCTAAGAGGCAGTAGTGAGGAGGAGTAATATTCCAGGTATGAGAAATAACTAGTGGAAAGGCATTGAGATAGGAGATACAGCATTATATCTTAAGTTCAGCAAGTTATCCATTAAGGCTGGGCCATATAGTACATGGAGGGAAGAAAATTAAAAGAAGATTGAAATGGCAAGAAGGTGTGAAGTTATGAAAAACTTTGAATACCAAAAAGGAGAGTTTATATTTTAACCTAGAGATAATAGGGGGCTGCTAAGTAAGGGGTATGGAGTGCGTGTGACATGGTCATATCTGTGCTTTAGAAATGTGCTAATATTCTTTTTGGGCTTAATGTTAGTTCTATCCAGTTCACAACTGATTTGTCACCTAGGGCCAACTCTGTGACCTGGAATCCGCACAAACTGATGGGAGTTCCTCTTCAGTGTTCTGTTGTCCTGATTCGAGAAAAGGTAAGTTGTTTACATTGCTATATTATGAACTTCCTTACATTGTGTTACAAGGCTCTCAATGTGTAGTAAATGTCCGGGTTATAAAAGTGTACATGCAGAATCACAATCTTTGGGAACCTTGTTTTGATTATCTAAAACAAAATGATGATAAAAGGGACAAAGTTAGCTCCTTATGAGTGAATGATTCCCATACCTGACCATAATTTAGTTGTGAGCTGATGAATAGTAGTTCCATAACTGTGGAGGTTGATGTTATTTCAGGCATGGATTATTGACAGTGCTGGAAATATAAGCAATCTGCCGATTACTACTAACAAGAATGCTTATCTGTATTGGTAAAGGAATTTCAGAAATCATGGATTTTTATAAATATCAGTGATATCACTGGGCTTGTCTTGATCCCTATGAATGAATAATTATTTATATTTCTATCTGATGGTAAGAGGTTACACATGTTTTTGGACGCTTTCTTCATTTTTCCACCTCAGTTTTTTTCTTAACATATGAAAATGAACTCTATAGAGCAATTTTATTTCCCCCTGTTTGCCCTGTTGCTTCTAAAAGAAGTTAAGAGAGTTTATCTTAAGATAATCATTCTTACAATCATAAACAGAGAGAGCTCTGTTGCTCAATAAGTATTTAGGAGGAGTGAGAAAAGACTCTGCAAAGTAGGAGATAGGTACCCATAGATGGAAGTGGTTGGGATTCTCAAGCTAATTGAATATATTACAGATTTTGCATAGCTTTTAATCTCTGAAATAACCAAGAGGATAGGGAAAGCCTTGTGGTTCTATTGCTCAATTCTTTTAGTTCTCAAAGTGCCAACATTTTCACTATGTATACATTGGCAATATGTAACATTGTGTATTGATAACATATGGTATGTAATAATATATGTAAGGCACTTTGCAAATATTAAGGTATTATATACTCATTAGCTATTATTCTCCCACAAATATCATTGTAGAAATTCACTAAGAATGAAATATATCTTTGGATTATCTCAGTTCAGATGACATATAAGTGGGGTAATGTAACAAGGTAGGTAGTTTATAAGATCTTCTAGTAATATTTTGATCAATGGCATTTAAAGAGCTAACATACACATTTTGCTCTTTTAATTTTGAAGATGAATTTGTTAATGATTGTTTTTATTTTAAATTTGGAAAATGATGGGAAAGATGTTAAGGAAAACAATTACATTCAACATAGTGCATTTTATTAGTATCTTTCAGATGGTTTTAGATCATTGTCAGACCATAGGTTATAATTCATACATTTAATACTTGATTTGTTTGTCAATTGTGTGTGGGGGGGGTTGTGGCATGAGTGATAGCTATTTAACATTAAAGGAATAAAGCTTATTAGGCTGATCATAAGAGCAAAAATTTCTCCTGTGCCAACTAGTAAACTGAAGATATGGGTATGTGGGAGAGAAGGTATAAGGAAAGAAGTGATTCTTCATTTCTCATGCACCCTTCCCAAACCTGAGCTCTTTCTGGTCAGACAACTTAATAGTACAAAGAAATAGCTGATACTGGAAGTGGTGGTTCATACTAGAGAACATGATGTTCTTTGTAAATGTTTTACTTGTCTTTTGTGTGGTGATGGAGACCAATGAATGGGTCTAAGTAAAAGTCTCCCTGCTCTGTTGATGGGTGAATGTGCAAGATTTTGTTATTGAATAACATTTTCCTGAACCAGCTTGAGCTGACTCATTCACTGACCTTTTAATGTGGAGAGGAATGTATTTAGTAATGTTTTGGATGGGAAGATCAAGTTTGATTTTGAATTCTGGGCAAAAATAAAATATAGAACCACAATGTTTTTATCAGTGGAGGAGCCTTAGGTCTTATTGACCTTCTCTATGTATACCAGTTTACGTGATTGGTATTTATACTGTGATTCATTGTTGTTTTCACTAGTCACAGGAAGTAATATTTCACCTGCCATTAAATATATTCCAAATACAATGTTTCTGTATTCTAAACCTAATTGGAAAGGGACAATCCTTTTATTGTGCTTTTAAGTTTGAGGTAGCTGTTTTTAAGTCATTAGTGAAGTATTATCCCAGTGAAACCATCTGCTTCAAGTTCCATCTAAATATTTCACATTTTTCTAAATGAGTTAGATTTCTTTGGATTCCAAAGTCAAAATTATTTAAATTACATATTCACTATTATTGTTATCTATTTACCGTTATATATTGTTATTACTATAAATGACATTAGGGAGAGGGACCTGGAATATGAATGCACTTGTGATTTCGTTGGTATAGGGTACTTCATGGTAGCAAATTCTATGTCAGTGCAAGTTGTCACCTTCTCTACATCTAATAGTCTTAAAAGTGAGCTAGACCTGTGAGGTTAAGCGACTTTCCCAGGGTTCTACAGATATTAGGGATAACAATTACAATCAGAAAAGGAAGGGGGTCTGTCAGTTATCAAGACCAAGTAACAATACATAGAGAGTTCAAGTGCTGCTAACCTTCTAGCATGTTGGTTTTTTCCTCTATGGAGGATTTTGAGAGAATTGTATCACCCACCCATGCCTTTGCTTTGAATGACACTCCTCCAATTTCTTGAACATGCCATTGAATCTTAAAATTACTTGAAGTGCATTTCAGATACTACCTTCTACAAAGAGCCACTCCAATTACTCCATTTATTAAAGCTCCCTGCTGTGTGAAATTGCAAATCATATGCAGTTGATCCTTGTCATTTGCAGTAGTTATATTCTGAGAATCCACCATTGAAACTGAATTAATGAATCTTGAACTATTGATCCTAGTGGAAGTATTGGATTAGGTTCACTCAAGACTCTGGTCAGAGCAGTTACTTGATGCAGATCAGCAAACTTCCTCTCCCTTTTTCTGGATGCATGGTATTGTTCCTTCATTAATGATGGATTCAGGGCCAACAACATTATAACTCATGTCAGAATGAAACTTATCTAACAGAAAAGTTATCTAACTCAACTAATTTCTCCATAAGGCATACCACAGCCTTCTTGTATTTAGGAACACTAGACAGAACTTTAGCACTATATTTGGAGGATACTTTAAACAGGAAAATCACCAAAAAAAAAGCTAAAAATGAAAAATTACAACAAATAGAATAGGAAAAAGGCATTCGCTTACAATATAAGAGCTAAAACAAGGAAGTAGAGCTTTACCTTGTTTGACCTCGGCTGGGAACATGCATGTTGAGTGACTATAATTTTTCCACTTTCCACATGTCCATTAATTATTGGAAAAGTTCTACAAGTGTTGCTTTTAATGTTACAAATAAGTTTTAGGCAAATTTTCCAATTTCGAATACGTGAATAGTGAAGACCAACAGTATGTTTTATATTTATCTGTGAAGGTACATATTGCTAATGATCTGTACCTGTGAACATACTCACACAAGTGAAACTGAGTTCATTGAAACATCAAACAATTTTGTGCAAATATTAAATCAATAGAAAACAATGAATTTTAAGATAGTTACAGTTTATTTACTAAATATATAATTCTTTTTCCAGGGTCTTCTTGAATCATGTAACCAGATGTGTGCTGAGTATTTGTTCCAGCCTGATAAACACTATGATGTAGGCTATGACACTGGAGACAAGACAATTCAATGTGGCCGACATGTTGATATCTTCAAACTCTGGTTAATGTGGAAAGCAAAGGTAGGACTTCACTATCTATATTGCTTGGACTTTGAGTTATTTGGCAAAATGGTTATGTCAGCTTATCACAACTTCTCAGACACCACTATCACTTTCAGACTCCCAGAATATATGTTCTAAAAAAAAAGGAGCTCCATGGATCAACACTTAAACAAACCAATGTTCATGAACTAGCAGTAATGTCTTTACTTTTACTATCCAGTTGAAAGAAACATTCATTTAAACAAATGATACTCCATTAAATAACATAGCAAATAAAATAACTAAAGATTTTTCCATATACATGTTGGATATACTCTACCATTCTCTACCATATTACTAGTAGAGAAGGGCATATAATCAGAGGACAACTATATTCAAAGAACATGCATGTAAGGGACACACACATCCAAGGAACATGACAAGAACCCATATAAACAGAAAACATATGTGGAGAACACACACAGTGGGAGGGATGGAAAGGGCATATGACCAGGGCAACTCATACCTCTGATGTTGAAGAGCAAGCAATGTTCCCTGGTAATTCTACCACACTGTTCTCTACTAATATATACTGGGGACACTGTCTTTTCTTGACATGCCATTTCTGTTCTAGATAGTGCATGATGGTGTCATATTATCTCAGTTGAACACCCCACCAACCCAGCTACTCTCTGCCATCAAGTACTTTAGCTTTAAGTTCCATTTAATGCCTTTTCTCACTACCACCTACTAAAGCATGGTGAGGAGAAAACTCTTCCTAAACAAGAGTGGATTGAAATCTTTTTAGTGTGTAGCCACTAGGATGATGGGACAACACGTCTACCAGGCAGCTAACAAAACTGAGCCACAAAGACTACCGGCTTATAGAAAATCTATTCTTTTTGGCCGCCCATGTCTAATGCTAAATAAGTTTCCAGTCTGAGACAACTACCTGATTTAAGGTTTGAAAATAATTATAACTCACCACTCCAACCCATCTTCCACTCAGTGACCATTTACAATTTGACGAATGCATTAATTTAGCTACTTATCCTCTGTGAAGTCAACACTACATGTTGAGGTTCTACTGTTCTGGGACACTTAAAGTAGTAGAATAATGTGAAACTTAAAATAAGTTATAAAGAACAAAACCAGAATTTCTGAAGGAAATGTAGAATTTTTCGGATTTTGTAACAGGAGTCAGTGCTTCAAAAATCTATGCAATGAAATATTAAAGCTCTTTATTTAAAGCAAAATTTCTTTGTGAAAGCCCATGCCTATTCTGTTTCAAGGTTTTCCAAGGCTTTCATGCTATATTTACATATATGTATATATGTATATGAGTATAATTACACTATATAATTATGTATAACATCTATGATCTATATATATTTAATTGCAATGTCATTACAAATAGTTATATTGTAGCTTTAGTAATAGTTTACTTTTCTCCATAATTTTAGATCATTTCAAGGATAGAGTTACGGATGGAACCTGTGTTTTGGCAGTAGAGAGAACCACACAGTGAGGGAAGTCCTCCTTCTACCGTTTCATGTTTACACCTTCTTGTCTTAGATACTTTCTTGGAGGGGGGAAGGGCCACTAAGATGTTAGTAACTTGCCAGGAGCCACAGAGCCAGAATATGCCAGAGGAGAGATTTGAACCTAGTTGTGGATTTGCATTACTGACTATTGTACTGCTGCCTCTTTTATTTCAAATCAAAATGAAATAGTTATTATGTAGAATTCAAAAAATGGGGGCAGTGAGGTGGCGCAGTGAGTAGAGCACCGGCCCTGGAGTCAGGAGGACCTGAGTTCAAGTCCGGCCTCAGACACTTGACACTTGTACTAGCTGTGTGACCTTGGGCAAGTCACTTAACCCCAATTGGCCTGCCAAAAAGCAAAAAAAAAGAGATTTCAAAAAATACTCATCTAAAATATGTTTGAAAAAACATCATTTTGTGATAATTTGAAGGATTAGATTTGAATACACATCTTTCTGACATGACATCTGGCACTAGCTGCTATGAAAAGTCATCATTTGTTATGTGCTGTAGCCTGCTTATTACATCTGTGCATTCTTTGTTGCCCTTTTTGCAACCCTTGACACCTTGATTGTTTTGAAAGTGAGATCATATAAATGGTTGGAGAAATTGAGCATCGGAGTTTTAAATTCACATACAAAATTAGTTCACAAAGCCATGGCATTGAAAATACCATGTGACTCTTTACTGTGTTCTTTGCCTTAATTGACTAGAACTTATTGTTTATTGGGACAAACTCATGAGTTTACAGGGAGCTTTCAATAATAAGACTTCTTCCATAGTCACAAACTCACCCTTAACTCATTCTTACAAAGGCCTATTATTAGTGAAAAGAGAACCTAAAAAGAGTAAGAAAGTTTTATTGCCCCTCCGGAGAAAACACATGTGGAAGGAAGAAGTCCACAGACAGAGAGCTAGCTAAATTTGTGAGAGTATAGTTGAAGAGTTTGAGCAAACAAAAAGTTCTTCTTCATTGAGGTAGAATGAGCTACAAGGTGACAAGAAATGACATCTAAGTCCTATAAAAGTGTACACAGAGACATTGTGTGCAGGACTAGATTTCTGAGTGGAAGAGAAGACTGTATCCTAGTGCCCCTCCTATAGCACTATATATCAAAGAATACCATATATCAGAACAAATATTGACACTGAAAGAAGGCTGACTAGGTGTATAACACTTATCTGAAAGGTTTACTTTCTGAATACTTCTAGTTCTATCTTGGGAAAAGCTCCAGGGTGGAGAGGGAGGTGTCACAGAGACATTCATGACTGTAAGCGACAAGTTCATGACACCTGCAATGTGGGCATCTGAAAGAAAAATAATTTATAACCATTAAGTATGACTTCTTTCACTTGAATCAAAAAAAATTAGGTGGGATAGAGCTATGTGGGATAAATTAAACTTCACAAAATCAATCAATCAGCAAGCATTTATTAAAATCTTACTATGTCAGCCAGGACTGGGATAAGCTCTTTAGATACAAAGAAATACAAAAATATGTTCCATGCTGTTCCATGCCATTCTACTAGGAAGGAAAATATGCAAAAATTTGATAAACAAGATATATACAGAGTAGAAGCAAGATAATCTCAGAAAAAAAGAAGGGTCTAGCCCCTGGGGGTGTGGACAGGAAAAACTTCCTACAAAAGGAGATTTCAATTGAGTCTTGAAGGAAGGGAGGGAAAGCAAGAGGTAGGAGTAAGGTTCTAAGTATGAGAGACAGCCAGAGGAAGTGTAGTGATAAGACAGCATATGTTATGTGTGTGGGAAGACAAGCAGACCAGTGCATCTGGATTGTAGGATATACAGAGGAGAATAAAGTTTAAGAGACTAAAAAGATATGAAAGTTCCAGAGTGTGAAGCACTTTAAATGTCAAACAATATTTGATATTTGAGCCTGGAGACAATGAAGTGGTGAGGTGGGTAACTGGGCCTTACTTAGTAGGCGTTAATGGTTCAGATGCACTTCAGGAAAATCTTTGGTAGCTGAGGGGATGGATTGGACTGTCAAGTGACTTGATGTAGTGATACCCACTAGAAAGCTATTGTAATAGCTTGTGTGAGGAGGCTGTACTAGTTTACTAAATGTGTGAGAAGGGGACATATGAGAGATGTAGGGAATATACAAATCACAAGATATCATGACAAATTAGATATGTAGAGAGAATAGAATGAGGAGTCAAGGATGATGCTAAGAAACTAGGTGACTAGAAGAATGATGATGTCCTTGCTAGTCATAAAACGACTTGGAAGGGAAGTGGATTTTTAGAGAAAGAAACTAAATGCTGTTTTTTGGATTTGCTGAGTTTGAGATGCCTTCTGGATATTCAGTTTTAGATGTCCAAGTGCCATTGGTTGAGTAAGACTGCACAGCAAATGTTATATAAATGCTTATTCTTTTTCCTCATCTCCTTATAGGTATAAAATAAAATATATATGTTTCCAAAGGGAAACAATTATATTGAAATAAAATTGTCAAACTATTAAAAACACCAGGTTAACAGATTCCTATATAAGGGGAAAATAGAAGAGGGCCCAAGACAAAGCCTTGGGGAATACCAAGGCTTGGTGGCCAAAGCTTAGATGAAGTGAAGGAAGTTGAGAAAGAACCTCAGACAGATAGGGAAACCAGGAGAAAGCAGTGTTTCGAAAACCTAGAGATTATCCAAGAAGAGATAATGATCTATAGTATGAAAAGGTATAGAAATTTCCAGAAAGGTGAAAATTTAAGAAAGGCTTTGTCAATTATAAGATGACTTGCAACTTTGGAAAGGGCAATTTCAGTTGAATACATAGAATATAGAATATAGTACAGGTTGAAAGCCATACTGCCAGAAATTCAGAATGAGATTACAGGAAGAGGAAATAATTAGTATAGACTACTTTCTCAAGGAGTTTATTTGAAAAGAGGAGAGAGCAAAAACAATGGGATGGTAGGTAGGAGAGGATGGTCAGATCAAGTAAAGGTTTGTTTTTTTTGTAAAGAAGGGAACAAATAGGTATATATCATAGACAGACGAGAAGCTGATGGTAGGCAGGAAAAGTTTGAAGTTTAGAGAAAAATGAGGGTAAACTTCTATATATGATAAGAGGGTGAGAGATTACATGTGAATGCTAAAAGGTTTGCCTTCCCTAAAAGAACTGGCATGCTATCGCTAGATATAGGATTGTTACCGACAATAATGGGGAAGATGTCTTACTGATGTGGAAAAGATGGGAGAAGAGGGAGCTGGCCTTTTTTTGAGAATTCAACTTTTTAAGGTAAAACATGAAGTGAATTACTTAGTTGAGAAGGTTGGGGGAGGCAGTAAAGTGGGGAGTTTGAAAAGAGATTAAAAAATAACTATTACTGCTTGGAACACAGTGACCTTAGATTAGATTTTCCGGACCTAAATGCACTCAAGGCAAGAGACTAAATAGTTTGGAGAAAATGTTCTCCAACTACACATTTCAGAAATGACCTTCAGAAACCCCAGAAACAAGAAATGCATCACAATTTCTCGTTACCAAAATTTCATACCAGAGCAAAGCAATTTAATGTAACAAAAGGAATAACTCAATCAGGACAGGGAATGTTGAGTTTTCATCTTTGTTTTTTTTTTTCTGTTGATGACTATTTGAATGTTTATTTTTGGATTCTATTCCCTGTAATGTAGAGTCACAGGATTATAGCATTAAAGTGATTGTGACTTACGAGGTCTTCTTGTCTCACCCCCTTATGTCATAATTGATAAAACAAAGGTTCAGAGACTTAAATGGGCTTTTGTTCTGTTAAATGTGTTTGGGTCTTCCTTTGGCACACACTCAGGCAGTCTCTGTATTATGAAATATTTGTGTTTCAAGAATTTTAACTTATCATGTAAGCAAGGCAGAGTTCTATAGAACTTTAGAAATTACCCACCATGTATAACAGATAATATTTTAGGAATTAAAATTAAACTAAGTCAGTATTCATTACAGGGCACCTCTGGCTTTGAAGTTCAGATAAACACATTTATGGAGCTGGCAGATTATCTTTACAAGATTCTGAAGAAAAAAGAAAATTTTGAGCTTGTATTTGATGGGGAAGTAAGTGGTTTTTCCTTCCCTTCCCTTTCCCCTTATCTTTCCCTTTCCCTTTCCTTTTCCTTTTCCCTTTCCTTTTCTTTTCCTTCATTTTATTTTTATTAACCTTCTCTCCATTCTAAATCCCACCCCTTCTTCTCTCTTCTCTGTTTTCTTTCTTTTTTTAAAGAAAGAGATGGTGATAACCCTATAAAGCCAAAGAAAAATGTTTTGTTTTCTCATAGTCTATCATGTTTCTTGTTTTGTTTTTTCCACGTAACTAAAGTAGGTGCTTCTTGTATGATGCGGATTTTCAGTTTAGCTAAGTTCGCTTTAATGCAACAGTTATTGGAACTGAAGTAGTGTTTCTTAATGAGCTAAATTTCAAAAACACACAAGCTAAAAACTGTATATTTAATCTCTTTTTATTCTACTATAATTACTTATCCTATGAAAATTGCTATACCGATTTTTCTGACGTGAGATCCAGAGTAATCTAATGTTTTCTTTTTCTGTTAAGTTACAAAAAGTGTTATTTTTGTGGATAGCATGAAAAATGAACATTGTGGGTAGTAATTGAAGTCACGTAATATTTCTGTAAGAGAAATAAATGAATAAATTAAGAACACTATTTAATGGAATTATACTAATCATTCTTCACAGTCCATTCTCTCGTCCTTCTTTGGTTGACTGTGAATGTTATTCATGAAAGAATTATAGTAAAAATGAATAGTAGACATACTGGATATAGTTGCATTTTTAAAACTAAAACTTTTGGGTCTCTCTGACCAACCATATGATGGCGCCAGTTTTTCCCTGTTCATCACTATATTTTAAAATAAAACTGGAAATGAAGAATTTTATAGACTAATTAAGTTTATTTATACAGAATTTTCAATTTTTAAAGTGCTATTTTAATTTTAAAATGCTATGTGATAAGTTGTTGGCCTTTTCTAAAAATAAGTAAGATCAATTTTGAAACAATTAAGGTATATAAAAATCTAGAAGAACTTTAACAAATGTTTATTTTATTATTTATATTTTACCCTTGCTTTCAAGCCTGAACTCAGTAATGTTTGTTTCTGGTATATCCCACCAAGACTTAAAAGTATCTCAGATGAGTATGAGAGGCAACAAGAACTTCAAAAGGTCAGTTTTTGTTTTTGTTTGTTTTTTAATGCTTTGTTTTAGATTATGTGTCTAGTTTGCTCTTGTGTTCAAAAAGTAGTGCTAATGAGATCTAAGTCCTGTAAACATTTATATAGTTTTTACTGTGTGTCAGTTTATGAGGTGGTCAGGAGGACTAGCACCCCTGGTGTGTGGGCTTATCAAGCCCTTTTCAGGGTTGCTTATCAACCTCTGGTATCTAGCTGTCACCCAGCTCTCACCTGTGGCTCCAAGAATCTCAGTGAAGTTTCAAACTCTAATAAGTTAATCCCTGAGCCCTCTTAGAGATAATAACTTCTGAGGTACAGTCTCACTTGGCACTTGGACATCTTAAACTGGATATCCAGAAGGCAATATCAAGATCCAAGAGAAGACTGAAAAGGTGAAAAGGGAAAAGAAAACATAGGGGATTCAGTGGAGGTAAACTCTCTACATCCCTACATGGAAAGATGATACTTTTAATTCTTAAAAACTGCACCCCTGATAGTACAGCTAGAAGGAACACACACACACACACACACATAAAAAACATTTATACACACATACACATACCTATGTATATGCACACACCCATATATATGTAGATATGTATGTACACAGAGGGTATGGGTGTAAGGTGAATTTGAGGAAATAACATAAAAATAAGTAAGTGATGAGAAAGAGAGGAGTGCCCTGGGTGTAGAAGGAAGGGATAGGTAGAATGGGGTAAATGTTCCACCTGAAGAGATACAAAAAATCTCTTACAGTGGACAGAAAGATGGGAGGAAGGGCCTTGGGCATTGCTTGAATGTTACTCTCATCAGTTTTAGATCAAAGAGGGAAGAAGATACATGATCAGTTAAATATAAAAATCTATCTTACCCTACAGAGAAGCAGGAGTGGAAGAATTTAAATAAAAGGGAAGGGGAACTGACAGAAGAGAGAGCAGACCAGTGGAAGTGGTAGAGAAAAGCAAAACACTGGTGAGGAGGGAAAGGGTGAAAGGAAAGAGAGGACAAACAGAAGAAAAATAGGATGGAGGGAAATATACACTTAGTAATCATAACTGTGAATGTGAATGGGATGAACTCTCTCATAAAACAGAATTAGATAGTAGAGTGGATCAAAAACAAGAATCGTACAATTTGTTTACAAGAAAAACAATTGAAACAGAGACACAAACAGAATAAAGGTAAAGGACTGGGGGAGAATCTATTATGATGTAGCTAAAGTATAAAAAGCAAGGGTGGCAATCCTGATCTCAGACAAAGCAAAAACAAAAATAGACCTAATTGAAAGAAATGAAGAAGGAAACTATATCTTTCTAAAAGGTGTCATAGACACTGAAGTAATATCAATCCTAAAATAGTCTACCTGTCAAATCTATGTGGAAGGGAATAATTCATGCCCAAACAAGATAGAAAGCTTTACAAAATGTAAAATAGTTATTTTTGATTATATTAAATTAAAAAGGTTTTGTACAAAGAAAACTAATGCAACCAAGATTAGAAGGAAAGTAGAAAGCTGGGAAGCAATCTTTACAGCCAGAGTCTCTGATAAAGACCTCATTTTTTAAATAAATAGAGAACTGAGTCAAATTTATAAGAATATAAGCCATCCCCCAAGTGATAAATGGTCAAATGATATGAAGAGGCAATGTCAGACAAAGAAATTAAAGCTATAAATAGGCATATGAAGAAGGGCTCTAAATCACTTTCGATTATAGAAATGCAAATAAAAAGAACTTTTAGGTACTACATCACACCTATCAGATTGACTACCATGATGAAAAAGGTAAATGATAAATATTGGAGAAGATATGGGAAAATCAGGACATTAATGCAATGCTGGCAAAGTTGTGAACTGGTCCAACCATTCTGAAGAGCAATTTGTAACTATGCTGGAAGGGTAGACAAATTCTGCATACTCTTTGATCCAGCAATGCCACTACTTGGTTTGCATCCCCCAGAGATCATAAAAAGGGAAAAAGGGCCTACAAGTGCAAAAAATATTTATAGCAGCCTTTTTCATGGTGGAAAAATATTGGAAATTGAGTCAATGCCCATCAACTGGGGAATGACTGAACAAGTTGTGGTATATGAATGTAATTGAATACTATTGTGCAAGAAGAAACAAATAGGCAGATTTCAGAAAAACCTGGAAAGATTTACACAAACTGATGCCAAGTGAAATAAGCAGAACCAGGAAAACATTGTACACGGTATCAACAACATCATAAAGTGATCAACTATGAGTGATTCAGCTCTTCTCAGTAACAGAATGATCCAAGACAGGTACAAAGGACTCATGAAGGAAAATGCTATCCACATCTAGATATAGAACTGATGGACTCTGGATGCAGATAGAAGAATACTTTTTTCACTTTATTCTTTTTTTGTGTATTTTTCTTTCCTTTTGATGTCTTTATTTTACAACTGTGACTAACATGGAAGTATGTTTTACATGACATCACATGTATAACCTATATCAAAATTGACTACCATTTTCAGAAAAGGGGAAGGGAAAGAGGAAGGGAGAAAAATTCAGAACTCAAAATCTTGTAAAAATGAATTCTAAAAATTGTCTGGACATGTAATTGGTAAAAAAATGAAATACTATTAACAGGAAAAACAATACAAAGAAGATACATAATTAGCTAAATATAAAAATCTATCTTACCCTACAGAGAAGCAGGCATGGAGGAAATTACGTAAAGGGGAGGGGGAACTGACAGAAGAGAGAACAGACTAGAGAAGAAACTCTTATTCTTAATGGAATAGGACAAAAGCATAGGACAAATTATAAAGCAGCTTTTAAATTAGAATTTTATTGAATCCAGCATTTAAGTTGTGGATGTCTTCCTTCCTCTGGTGCAGATGAAACCCTCACCCATGTCTTGTTTTTCTTTTTTCAAGTTTTTCCATAATTACTCTAGTCTTTCAATGAACTGAAAGTCTTTTTCTTCTTTTGCATGCGTGTTGGCAGGGGAGGGTATCTTAGAAGTAATAATATACTATTCTGCTTGCCTACTTATTGTCTTTCATTCTTTGTACTTAGTTATCTTCTTTTCTTGTTGTACATATTCTTGACAATGTCTTTCTTGCCACTTCTTGTGATAAAGGGAAAATCATTAATGTCAATTTGTAATATCCCTACCACTCAATTTTCCCTTCTTTATTCAGTTAAAATTATAATTCTTTTGAGAACTTAGATCAATACCTGGAAGAGACCTCAGAGGCCATCTGGTCCTTTGAGCTTATTTTACAATTGAGAAAACTGAGGATTCTGGACTTTAAGTGCCTTAACATAAGGTACTTGGGTAGTCATTATTAGTGGCAGGTTTTGAACCCCGTTCCTCTGACTCCAATTCCACTGTACTATGCTGCCTCCTGTTTTGTAGCCATGTTGAAGCATGGAGGATTTGAGTGAAAGGTGGATATTGGATTTAAAGAAAACTGCTACGTGGTTAACTTATCTACTTATTATCTAGAATGTCCTTTGAAGCAAGGTACATGTGTCAAATCAAATAACTAGCTGCCTTGCAATGTCTCAGGAGTAAGAAAATCCAAAGAAATGGCAGTAATGAAAGATTCCTTTATGTCAGTTGAAGTTTTCCTTGCTCTGAATGTCCCCTATGTTATGACACTTCTTCCTCCAATGTTATCTGCTTGGGGCCCTAACTATAGCTTGCATAGTGGTGTTCTAAGAAACTAACCAAAGGAAATCTTGGTCCCCTTTTCATTGACATGAATAGACAAAATGTTTCACTATTTCAAAAAGTAAACTTGTTAAATAAATCTGTTCTTATTGCAGTATACATGAGGTTGCCATGTTACAATAAAATAAGCACTAAAATCTAGTATTATTTTCTCTGTTAGAAATTCTAATATGCAATACAGTATTTTATTCTAACCATTTTCCAGGTGTTTTAGTTATTTTATTTGCCAAATACATAAAATCTCTTACAGACTAAGTGTGACACATTTTATTTTGACACATCTTAGCTGCTTTAAATCTTCCTATGGAAGTTCACAATGGTAGTTTATGGACATAAAGATGCAAACACTCAGATCATAGCTCTCTTCTTCCTTCTGTTGAGTTAAATACATCTTTCTTTAAAATATGCTGAATAGCTTGTAGTTTTCCTCAAGCTAAGTGCAGGATCTCAAACCACCAGAGTGAAAGAAAATAAAATGTTCATTTGTAAGAAAAAAAGGAATTATTTTTTCTATTCATATGTTGTACACAGATTGCACCCAAGATTAAAGCACTAATGATAGAAGAAGGCACAACCATGGTCAGCTACCAGCCACATGAAGATAAAGTCAATTTTTTTCGAATGGTTTTCTCCAACCCTGCTACCAAACAATCAGATGTTGATTTTCTTATTGATGAAATTGAAAGACTTGGGAAGGCATTATGATGCTGTACTTACACTTGTCAAAATGACCCACTTTACGAATGGGTATATCTTACTAGAAGCCTTTCTTTTGAGCCCTTCTCCTGCCTCAACTAATTATTGTTTTGTTTTGTTTGCCATGTCTCAATGATGCAACGAAGGGAAAATTTGACCATTAGGAATACTGTCACTAGTACTAGAGAAGATGGAAGTTAAGTTCTATTCTGTTTATCCATACTTTTGTAATGGTTAAAGATATTTCCTCTATATTACTACCTATTCTTAATTTGTTCTGTAAATGGAAGGATTCATGAAATATTTCTCTTTCCCCCTACAATTTATCAAATATTCCATACTTTTGAAGATGAGCACAAGGACTGCAATAGGGAAAATTGATATATGTTAACAGCTAGCTAATATTTAAATAGCAGCTAAAGGTTTGTAAAGTACTTTAGAAATATTATCTCATCCTCTCAAAAACCTGTTGAGGTAGTTGTTATTCCCAATCCTGTTTTACAAATGAGGAATCTGAGCCTTAGAGAGGTTAAGAACATTTATCAGAGGCACACAGCTAGCAAGTGTCTGAGGCGGGATTTGAATTCAGATACTCCTGAGTCTATGTCCAATGCCCTATGCTCTGCACCTGCTAGCTGCCTATTTTCCTATTTCTTATCTTTTTATTATTTTAACATCACTATTCTGTATACCCTATATATACATGTAATTTTAAATTTCTTATAATTATTTCATTATTCTTCCACATCTTCTTTTCCCCTTTCTCACTGCAGTATTACATAAAATGAAATGTATGAAGAACTATACTTTTAAGATTTTTTAGTAATTCAAAAGTTAATTATTATCCTTACAAAAACATAAATGATTCAGATATAAAATTTTTAATATTTAACATTAGTAATATGACCTGTCTATTCATTACTTTTGCCATTTTGCTTTAGGTACATTTTGATTAATATTATTTCATTTGTATTGAGCAATTGAAATAGGGGGATATATTGCATAAATGCTATTAGTAAAGCCTAAAAGAACAAAAATAAATTTTAATTAGAATTCTGGAATATTGAGTTATATGACATTGTTCTGTATCACCACATAACAAGAAATCTCATTAAACGTAGTAATACTAAGTTTTAAAATATCTTGCCAACCACATTATATAAGAAAAGCATTCCTTAAACTCATTAAACTTCAGATCAACTCATTAAATTGTGAGTTTCTTGAGGACAGGAACTATTTTTGCTTTTTTTGCATGTGTCCCTAGTACTTAGCCTGGCACATAGTAGGTACTAATACATGTTTACCAACCATTATTATTGACTATGCAGACTTTGAGCTGAGGATAGTTGTGTATTTTGTGGCATTTTATGCCTCCATAAAAGATAAAACAAATAAAACATATAGCCACTTTTACTTTCTTAGATAACTGGATCAATTATTTATTATATTCTTCTATTTTCCCCAATAATTCCATAAAGTTGCATACTATATCAAATTGGAATGAGACTTTTGCATCCTGAAGGAAATATGTTATTTAGGATCACTGTTCTAATCCTCTTTAAATAAAATTGCTTTTTAATGCATTAATATGCTTATTTCCCTTCCTTTCAATGATTAAAACTTGACACTTGCACATTCATTTTGTTCTTAGGATACTGAAATTCTTATTTTTCAATCAGATACTTCTCATATCTTCAAAGTCCACAGTAGGAGAATCTTTAACATAAAGTTAAATCATTCGGCACCTCAAATTCTGAATGGGTTCATTAGAAACCAATGTATTTTTGTCACTGAGAAGACAAGGAACAGAAAGAAATAAGAAATTAATAGAGGAAAAATGTTGCCCCAATTGTTATAGCTTGGTTGTGAAAAAGTGCCCTACAGCCATACTCACCTGTGAGGTTTTCTTCGAGTACAGTT
This sequence comes from Trichosurus vulpecula, assembly GCF_011100635.1. NCBI lineage: Eukaryota > Metazoa > Chordata > Mammalia > Diprotodontia > Phalangeridae > Trichosurus > Trichosurus vulpecula. The sequence goes on along the minus strand of NC_050573.1, from coordinate 311,940,011 downwards.
GGAAATCCAAAGAACAGAACTTAGTATTTCTGGTATACCATATTACATGACTCCAGTGGTGCTTGAAGCATCATCTGAGGAAAGTGGTGAAAAAGTTGGCAAGGAAAAAGCATCTCTGACTTAACTCTGGAATCTCCATGAATTCTGTTCTTTGCCTTTTAGCACCTACTTCATTGAATCAGAGAGTTATGAGTCAACTAGTCTAATTACCTCCCAAGAGGGAAATCATCTCAGCATCATCTCTCACTGTGATCTTCTAGTGACAAGAAACTTACTATCTTGCAAAGAAGCCAACCTCATTTCTTAAAAATAACTCATTGGAACAAAATTGTTTCTTTTACTGAGATGAAATCTTCTACTATAATTTCCACCCATTTGTCTTAGTTATTTCTTTTGGTGCTGTAATAAACAATTCCATTACATTCAATTCAGCAAATATTTAATTAAGGGCTAACTATTGAAAGTACTCTGCTAGGTACTTTTAATATAAATGCAAAAACAAGGCTATGCTGTATGGTCAGGCTTAGACTAGTAGCTGGCAGAGAGTAAGTAATTAGCATATGCTTGATGATAGAATAACTGCCTGACTCAAGGAATATATATATATATATATATATATTCTACTGGTAGTATAAAATATCTACAGAAATACATAAATACAACATGAAGAAAGAGAGAACACTAAGAAATTGAAAGGAGGAGAGATTAAGAAAGACCCTACATAGAAGGTAGCACTTGAGATGAGTCTTGAAAGAAGCTAGGGATTAAGAATTAGCGATGAAGAAGTATGTGCCAGATATGGGGGCATGCTATGTAAAAACATTGAGGCAAGAAACTGAATGCTGAGTTTAGGGAATCAGCTGATAAGTCAGTTTGGTTCATCTATAAAGAGAGTGAGGTGTGCAGGTATGATGCCAATCAGTGATTAAATATCTTTCCCATCCATTCAATAGGCCTCAGGTGGGGCCAGTTAAGGGAAGCTTGATTAGAGGTTTGTTTGTAGGCAGGCCTGCATTTTTACTTACTAGATGCTAAGCCCCAGGCCTACACTCTTTACTTACTACTAAGCCCTAAGCCTGATTGGGCGTGAAGGCCCTAAAAAGAGTATATATACCCAGAAGGTAGCCATTGTAAGTTCAGAATTCAGAATTCAGCTGAGGAGAAGGAATAAGAACTCCAAATTGACAGAGCTACGGAGAGTGCAGAATGGAGAATGGAAACCTGGGAACTCTGGAGGCCAGAGAACTGAGCAGGGAGAGAACACAGACATTTGGGATTTGTAAGTGTTTTCAGGAAGGCTCCAGCGTGGGGGAAGCTTACAGGATGACTTGTTTCCTTGCTGTAATAGTGTTATAATTTCCTTGTTGTTACATTGAGGTGGACTTACTAGTTTTGGAATAAAATTACTGCTATATAGAATTGGGATTACTGGTTCTGGGATTTGATCTTCCGATGTCTAAATAAATGTGATACTTCCTCTGCCTTTTACCTAGAGAATCTCTTACACCTGGAGATTCTGAACTATACAGGCATGTTCATGGTCATCTTCAAGGACATGAATCTTGCCTACTGATAGAGCATGCAAGGCCATAAGCATTTATTTATCATTTACTATGGGCTAGCAGATACAAAAATAAGCAAAGAGAAAGACAGTGTCTGCCCTAAAGGAGCTCATACTGAAGTGGAAGACAATGCATGAAAAGGAACTGAAAATAAGTGCCAGTGATGGGGCTTGGTGGTAAAATCCAGAGAAACACATACCGATCCAAGAAGGGAATGAAGCAAGTCAGTCTGGACCCCTCCCCAGAATTGAGGCCCTGGGAAAAACTCACCATAAATTTCATCAGATTGCTAAAGGGATTCATGACTGGAAAACCCCAAATTTAGAGCAAATAAGTGTTGTGCCAAAAAAAGCCAGCGAGACCCAGATATATATTTGGATGTGAATTTATTCAAGTGTGCCACTGTTTGGAGTAAATACTCAAATCGAACAGCTCCGAGCAGGGGTAGAGACAGGGTACTTAAAGGGAAAGAACACAATTTGATTTCTGTGGAGATGGGAACACAAACAGTGGGAGAAGCTGAGGCAGGATTATTTCTGTGGAGAAGGGAACACAAACAGTGGGGTCCGTGGAGATGGGAGTAAAAACAGTGCAGTGAGCTGGCGCAAGATGGAGAAACTGGAGGGTGGGGGCAGGACATAATATAAGCGCCTAAACTCAGGAGACAGATCTGCATATGAGGCTGTGTAAATGACTGCCAAATTAACATCTAAGTAAAATTAAATAAATTTGGAAAACTATATGGATTACACATTGTGGAAGGTGTTAAATGCCAAGATGAGAACTTTGTGTTTTAACCTAGAGTCAGATAAATGGATCACAGATCTAGAGCTATATTCTAAGAATTCTAGGCAACTCTCCTGGGATGTAAGTTGCAGATGAATCACCTTTATGCATTGGTAGAGGGAGTTTCCACACAAAGACATTAATAGACCAGCATGTTGAAATAACAAGTCCAGCTGAGACTAGATAACACAAGTTTATTGTTGATTGAGTACGCCATATGGCATGGTTTTTCCAACAGTGCTCAATAGCCAACAAATACAAATCATGAAGGTGGATGATGGACCTTACTAGTGTTGGGGTTTGGCAAGAAGGGAACAGTAAGAAAATAAGGAGACAAATCATTCAAGAGTAACATACAGTAAAACTGATTAACCATTGAGGCCAGATCCTGGGTGATGGAATTAGAAGTAGGTAGGATTAGAGAAACTAGTGAGCATGGCAAGGGTTATCTAGGAAGAACAAGGCAGATGGAGATGGGGAGATGTTATAATCAGAAAGAAAAATTTCAAAGCTAAAGATTAGAGAGGAGTGATAGATGTGAATGATGCAGATTTCTAAAATTGGTCATTCCAGTGGGCAGATAAGTGGAAAAGTAAGATGATATGGGTGACTAGGGTGTTCAAGGGCACAATCATGTGCATTTTAAGGGAAAGGGAAGGAACCAATCATTTATTAAGCACTTTTCTATATGACAGACACTCTACAAAGGGCTTTTCAAAATTATCTCATTTAGTCATCAATAATCCTGGGAGTTATGTGCTGTTATTATCACCATTTTCCACTTTAGTACATTGAGCCAGTTGGAAGTTTAAGTGACTTGCCCAAGATCACAAGTCTATTAAGTCACTGAGGTCTGGATTCAGGGTGTCTTGAGTCCATGGTCAGCTCTCTAGCTGCTGCACCACTTAGATGGATTGAATGAAATGGAAATCTTTAAGTGGATTAAAATTAATTGTTTTGGAAAATTACATTTTGATCCAGATAAAGAACTCTTGAAAATCAGAGTGAATGATTTTGGACAAGTAGATTATAGTAACAAAGATAAGAAATGGATGAAATAGGTGAATAGAATGAATTTCAAAGTACCCTTTTCTGGTGTGTTTCAACTTTGCCAATTTCCTCTCTTATGATCTAACATCTAGAACTGAATATAATACTTCAGATGTAGTCTGACTTAGATGTCCTTTCTATTTATGTAGCCTGAAACTGCATAAACATTCCACAAAATAGTTGTGTTCTATTCACTCATATTAAATTTTAAGTAATCTTTTAAAAATTCATTATCATATGAACAGTGGTTGAGAGGTGGCATGGTACAGTAGAGAGCTGACTTAATGGTCAGGAAGACATGTATTCAGGTCCTGCCTCTAATACCTTCCAATGGTGTGATTTTAAGCAAGTTTAAAATAGAATTTAAACATTTAATCTCTTAGTGGCCAGGCCAATCTTTAAGACTATAAGTTGCAATTAAAACACCTCTGAGATAGCACATCACCCCTATCAGCTTGGCTAACATGACAAAATAGGAAAATGATAAATCTTGGAGAAGATGTGAGAAAATTGGAACAGTCATCCATTTTAGTGGAGTTTTGAACTGATTCAACCATTCTGGAGAACAATATGGAACTATGCCAAAGGGCTACAAAACTATGCATATCCTTTGACCCAGCAATACCACTTCTAGGTCTGTATCCGAAGAGATCATACAAATTCTAAATGGAACCACATATACAAACATTTATAGAAGCTCTTTTTGTGGTAGACAAGAATCGGAAATTAAGAAGATGAGATGCCTATCAATTGGAGAATGACTAAACAAGTTGTGGTATGTGAATGTAACGGAATACTTTTGTTCCATAAGAAATTATGAGCAGGTGGACGTCAGAAAAACCTGTAAAGACTTATATGAAATGATGGTGAGTGAAGTGAGCAGAACCGGGAGAATATGGTACATAGTAAGAGTAACACTGTGTTATGATAGACTTAACTCTTCTCTGCAATGCAAAGATCTAAAACAATTCAAAAAGACTCATGATAGAAAATGCTATCCACATCCAGAAAAAGAAAAATAGAGTTCGAATGCAGATTAAAGCATACTATTTTTCTTTTTTCTGTTGTTGTTTTCTTTCTCATGTATTTTCTCTTTGGTTCTAATTCTTCTTTATAACATGATTTATGTGGGCCTGTGTTTAATGTGATTGTACATGTATGGCCTATATCAGATTGCATGCCATCATGGGAAGGGAAACAGGGAGGAGGGGAAGCAAATTTAAAACTCAAAATTTTATAAAAGTGAATGTGAAAAACTAACACAAAATAAATAAATAAATATTTGAAAAGAAGTGAATGTTGAAAACTAAAAACAAACAAATAAATATTCTTTTAAAGGTCTGTAAGTTTAGAAGTGAGGTACCTGCCTCTTTTGGTAATGAGTTTGTTCACTAGGGAGTTCCTTAAAGTTCCTTAAAGTTTGGGCAAAAAAAAGTATACATGTGCACATACACTTTGTGGAAATCTGCCTTTTAAAGATGCAAAGATTTCTCCCTGCCTTGGTCTGCTGTCAGCCCATGTAGAAGATGTTAGAGAATCTGCTTTTAGAAAGACATGCTGGCATGGAATGGAGGAATCTGATCCCAGATACAGAGCATTCATTGCAGGTATTCTCAGTTAGCCTTCTTCACAGTGACTCAGGGAATCTTTTACTATTTCAAAAGCATTCACACACACACACACACACACACACACACACTCCAACAACAACAACAACAATTGAAAGGCAGACAGACTCCCCTATGAAGTTATACTCTTTCTTTCCCTCTTGTTTTGACTGAGAAATTTTGCAACCCTCTAGGTGGGGAGAGATCTCTGACCTCCACCACCCAGGCCAACAAGTATCCCATGATAATAGGCCTCTGTTCTTTGTCTCTTTGTGTTTGTCCTTTCCTGCTCTTGGGTGAAAGGGTTTTGGACCATACTGTCATTTTGTGACCTTCAAAACTTTGGGAGAATGAGCAGTCAGGGGTCAGTGCTATATTTTGTAGTCAGCTGAGCTTGTTTGACTCAGAAGGAAGTGTGCCAAAGGGCTACAGGCAAAGCTGTGTTCAGAAGTTAATTTGGTCAGGTTAATGCTTTAAAGTAAATGCATTTGCGTTGAGCCCCTTCTCCTTCGGGATGAAAATGTCATTACTATAGGGGAAAGTTTGTATTTCTCTTCCTGCTGTAGCTTCTCAGTAGATATTAATTTGTTAATGCTAATTGATGGGAATTACAAGAATCATTCTGGATCACTAAATACTTGAGGATACTGGTAAGACATTAACTGTTATTGGTTGTTAATATTAGGTGAAATACACTTATATGAGTATTTGAATAACATTAATTATTGTGGAAGGGAATAGAGGAGAGATACAGATGAGGCATATTAGGAAACATTTCAGGAGGGTAAGAATATTTTCAACAGAAGGGATCAGAGAGGATAATGACAATAGAAATAAGACTTGACAGAAGAAAGGAGTTTGGTAGGCAGAGATGAAGAATTTATTCCAGACATGGAGAAAAGCCTATTAGAAATTGCAGGGACAAAATATGGAATAACAATTTTGGAATTAATCACTAGTCTAATTTATCTAGAATAAAGGCTGCTTAAGTGGGCCTACTGTGAATTAGGGCTAGAAAGGATGCTAAAAGATACCTTCAAAGAGCTTCAAATATCAAGTTAAGGTATTTATTTGTCTTACAAGCACTAAGGAGCAAAAGATGGTTTTTGAACAGGAAAATTTTATGGTCACCCCAATGCAATAGGAAAAGTTTCTCCACATGTATAATTAGAGGGATCAACCACATGATCTTCAAAGTCCTATCTAAAGCTAAGTCCTAGGGCAAATATTTGAAGAATGGATTGTCAAACAGACATGTGAAGCAAGGAGGCCAATTGGCAAGTATTAAAATAGTCTAGGAGAGAAGTGATAAGGGCCTGAAATGTCAAATTTATTATTCTGTAATGTTAGTATGTCTCCTTGAAATACAGAATGAATCTATTTAATTATCTTAATGCATTGAATTTCTTCGTATAAATTACTGCTTAAAATTTGACTGTGTAAGCTACATATGGTCTGCCTTTAGAATTGGAGGTGTAAATCACTTTCTTGTCAACGTAATATACAATAATCTTTATCATTACACAAAGGTTATCAAACAGAAGGAACACATTTATCAAATACTGATTCTATCTAAGTTTTCTGTACTTTTTCCAGTATTTGTTTCTATGGGCTTAATCACTGAAGCATGAAATCTGCAAATATCACGAAAGTCTTCTGTTACCTATATAATGCATAAATGTGATATACTTTGATCAGCGATAGAACACAAACAGAATGTGACGCAGAATTGTAACTCAATGTTCTAAGTAAGCATATTTTGTAGTAAAAGAGCAAATGATATAGAGACCTTCTAAAAAGTTTAGGAGTTTTCTGATATTGTCAGGGAATCCAAGCTCTAGTGCTTTATTCTTTGTGGTATCCAACAGTTTTTAATGATATGGAAAAAAATTATGTGTATATACTATTGAAAATAAAATAAAAATATCTGAATCATTGTAATTAAGAGCGGTGCCTCACACATAAGTTTGGGCTACAGGTTTGGTTGAAAAACAGTGAGGTACCTAAACATACACCCTTTTAAACTTGGATTATTCCTCTAGCTCATTACCTGCCAAAACAAATTTTAGCCTGAGTTTGATAAATTATATCATTTTGCATTAAATTTCAGTTTGAACATATCCCCAAAGGACACTAGTGCACTATTGCTGAAATTGTAGGCTGAGTCCAACATTCTAGAGAACAATTTGGAACTTTGCCTAAAGGGATATAAAATTGTGCACACCCTTTGACCTAGGAATGCCACTACTAGATCTGTATCCCAAAGGGATTAAAGCAAAATGAAAAGGACTTATATGTATAAAAATATTTATAGTAGCTCTTTTTACAGTGGCAAAGAAATAGAAATCTAGTGAAGGCCCATCAATGGCTGAACGTGTTATGATGTATGATTGAAATAGAATACAATTATGTTGTAAGAAATGATGAAGAGGATGGTTTCAGAAAATAAAAAAAAACCTGGGAAGGATTATATGAACTGATAAAAAATGAAGTGAGCCGAACCAGGAGAATGCTGTACACGGTAACAGCCATGTTGTACGATGTTCAACTTTGAAAGACTTAGCTACTGTGATGTTGACAATGACCCACCAATTACAAAGGACTCTTTCTGAAAAATGCTGTCCTCCAACAGAGAAAATACAGATAAACAAACCCTAAAGGTAGGTTAAAGTATACTTTTTTAAAACTTTATTTTCTTGCTTTTTTGTATGTTTTCTTTTGCAATTTGGCAAATAAGAAAATATATTTTGTGTGACTTCACATGAATAATCAGTATCATATTGCTTGCCTTCTCAAGAGATGGGAAGACATGGGAAAAAAGGAAAGAATATGGAACTCAAAATATTAAAAAAAGTAATGTTAAAATTGTTTACACATTATTGGGAAATATTTAATGGAATGAATAAAAATTATTTTTAAATAGAGAAAATTTCTCCAAAGAGACAGTGATTGGTTCAGGATTTTATAACATATTCTCTGACACTTATTTATGTTCTGATTTATAATATAGCTGTTTTGGTTTGTATGTGTCTTTTCTCCCTAACCAGTTTCCAAACTCCTGAAGCACAGGGACCATTATTTAACTCATCCATGAATCTATTAGCCGTTACCCAAGTGCCTTATACATAGTGGAAACAGTAATTGTTTGTTGAATAAAAATAGCATGATGTAGTAAAAAGAGTGACAGAGTAACAATACCTGGCTTTGAATCCTGTCTGCCATCTATTAATCAAATGCCTGTAGGAAAGTCAGGCATAATCTTTGAGTTTTTGTTTCTACATCTATAAAATGGTGATATTCTGTAGGACTTAACTTCAATCGATCATCTAATGAATAAGCATTTATTAAGGGCCTACTACGTACCAGGAATATGAAAGCACTAGGAATATGAAAAGAGGCAAAATACAGCCACTGACCTCAAGGAACTCACCATCTAATAGGGAAGGCAACATACAAACAAATATATACAGAGCAAGCTATAGATAGGATAAATGAGAAATAACTAATCAAGAGAAGGGAATAGAATTAAGAGGGGTTGAGGAAGGCTTCCTGTAAAAGAGGGGATTTTAGTAGGGACTTAAAAGAATCTAAAGAGGTCAGAAGCTGGAAGGGAGGAACAATAGCATTGAAGACATGAAGGACAGCCAGAGAAAATGCCTGGAACTGAGAGATGGAATGTTTTCATCCTGGAACAACCAGGAAGCTAGTGTCAATGCATCAAGGAGTATGTGTTAGGGCGTAAGATTTATGAAGATTTACTGGAAAGAGAGGAGGTGGTTAGGCTATGATTGACTTTGAATACCAAATAGAACATTTTATATTTGATCCTAGAAGCAAGGGGAAATCATTGGAGTTTACTGAATGTGTGCATGTCTGGGTTGGGGTGGGGGAAGACATAGCATTGGGCCAGAAGTGGCAGTCCTACACTTCTATGTGATTTGGACCTATTATCACACAAGTAATATTGACCTCATTCTTTAAAAAAAGATAAAATCTACATTCCTGGTCAGGATGGTATTTGAGAAAGATTAAGGTAAAGAAATTATCCAATATTAGAAAAATATACTTCCCAGTTTTATTTATCAATTTAATTTTCTTTCTGATCAGTGAATTGAGGATGTAACTAAAATGCTTATAAATAACAAATTTAAAAACCTCGATTGGATACCAAAACAGAAATCCCTGAAAATTGAAGGAGAAATTAACAAAATTGTAAACAAATTTCTGTGAAGGTACTATGCACAGTGGAGATATGTATGCTATTTCTATTTTGCTTCAATGATTGCCAGAAGTCTATTATATCTAAGTTTTCTAACATTCTATTCAGGTCCTTAACTTTTTTCCTTATTTTTTAGCTAGATTTATTTAAGGCTTGTGAGGATAAATTGATTTCCCTCAGAGTTACTATGGCTCTTCTGCTTATCAGCCCCTTGGTAGAAGTTGATTAGTGGATGGTGGAAGTGGGATGGTAGTTATCTTTTTCCACAAGAGAGACTGCCTTTTAAGAAGCCTGGAAAGGTCAAGTAAAAGGAGGGCATGTGGTGGTGGTGGGGGAGGGGGGTGGACCTTGCTATTCCCAGGGCTTATGAACTCAAGGTCCCAGGCCATTTCCTCCATGTACCAAGAGGAGATGATAGCGAAGGTGATTTGATCTACTTGGTACATACCACATTTTCTCTCTTCCTCACTTAGGCTGACTTGCCTGCCTTATAGTTTCCAGCTTATTGACAGATTGAATTAATGATGTTTGGGAGGGGCCTTCTCTTTGCATTTGTTGCTCCCTTCCATGATGTTAATGTTGACTGATTATCTGAGAACCACTTTTTTTTGGGGGGGGGGAGGCAGGGCAATTGGGGTTAACTGATGTGCCCAAGGTCTCACTGTTAATAAGTGTGTGAAGTGTCTGAGGCTTGATTTGAATTCAGGTCCTTCTGACTCCAGGGCCAGTGCTCTATTCACTGTACCACCTAGCTGCCCAAAGCTATACCTTTTTTTGGAGTGGGAACTACTTTTTTAAAAAGAAATTTAACCTTTCGAGGAAAGTAGAGCTGATTGGAGACAAATATAACAAAAAAGAGAGGATACAATGATAAGAGGACCAATAAGAATGGTTGGGGAGCGGGGTGTCCTGAATGAACATAATTGATTTGGGCTTAGAGTGTACAGTAACCCAGGCCCTGGAAGGGCTTCCACCCTCTAAAGATCTAGGAGATGCTCATCATGAACTACTCAAGTTGCTGTGCTAGGGAGCTGTACCCAGAGACCTGTAGCTGGGTAAAGTCATTGGCTACTAGGCAGGCTTGTGCTAGTAGGATGCAGAGCTTAGCAGTCAGACTCTTTCTACATGTATGAAATAGAAATTTAAAATAAATTGCTCTATAATCTCTTCCTATGAATATTAAACCATTATCTGAGTCATATATGTAAGGTTCTAGATGGTGGCTGGAAAGCAGTGAACTCCCTGATGAGTCCCTCCAAAAACCTATAAAAAATGGCTCGGAACCAATCCTAGAACTGCAGAACCCACAAAACAGCAAAGGGAAGCAGGACTCTAGCCCACGACAACCTGGATGGTCTCTGGGTGAGGTCTATCCCACATGGAGCTGGTAGCTGGGAGCTGGCAGTGGAGCAGAGCAGAGCCCAGCTTGAGTGGGGCAGACCAACCAGACCAGGAGCCAGGCAGAGCGGGCCCTAGTGCTCTGAATTGGTGAGCTGTGGCAGTTACCAGACTTCTCAACCCACAAACACCAAAGACAGTGGAGAAGGTTAGGGGGAAAAGCTGCAGGAGTGGAAGGAGTTCGTGGTTCAGCCACCACCCCCGGGGCAGCTGAGGTGGGGCAGCTACAGCTGCTGTTGCTTCCGGCCCCAGGCCCATCTGGTGGGAGGAATTAAGTGGCAGATCAGAGCAGGAGTGCACAGCCTGCTGAAGATCTAAGCCCAGTCTGTGTTGGGTGTTCTTGGGGAAGGAGGAGTGCTGGTGTGGCAGAGCTGGTGCATCCCCCCTAAACATGGAACATAGAACTCTTTAGTCTACAAGAAGTCATACCCTGCTGAAAAACTCAAGTCAAGTTAGTTGGTTGGGAATATGGCCAGGCAGCAAAAACACACACAGATTCAGTCTCAGATTTTGGATTCTTTCTTTGGTGACAAAGAAGACCAAAACGTACAGCCTAAAGAAGTCAACAAAGTGCAAGAGCCTACACCAAAAGCCTCCAAGAAAAACATGAAGTGGTCCCAGGCCATGGAAGAGCTCAAAAAGGATTTGGAAAAGCAAGTTAGAGAAGTAGAGGAAAAATTGGGAAGAGAAATGAGAAGGATGCGAGAAAACCATGAAAAACAAGTCAATGACTTGCTAAAGGAGACCCAAAAAATACTGAAAAAACACTGAAGCAAACAACCCCTTAAAAAATAGATTAACTCAAATGACAAAAGAGCTCCAAAAAGCCAATGAGGAGAAGAATGCCTTGAAAGGCAGAATTAGCCAAATGGAAAAGGTGGTCCAATGGACCACTGAAGAAAATACTACCTTAAAAATCAGATTGGAGCAAGTGGAAGCTAATGATTTTATGAAAAATCAAGATATTATAAAACAGAACCAAAGGAATGAAAAAATGGAAGACAATGTGAAATATCTCATTGGAAAAACCACTGACATGGAAAATAGATCCAGGAGAGATAATTTAAAAATTATTGGACTACCTGAAAGCCATGATCAAAAAAAGAGCCTAGATACCATCTTTCAAGAAATTATCAAGGAGAACTGCCCTGATATTCTAGAGCCACAGGGAAAAATAGAAATTTAAAGAATCCACCGATCGCCTCCTCAAATAGATCCCAAAAAGAAATATCCTAGGAATATTATCGCCAAATTCCAGAGCTCCCAGATCAAGGAGAAAATACTGCAAGCAGTCAGAAAGAAACAATTTGAGTATTGTGGAAACATAATCAGAATAATCCAAGATCTGGCAGCTTCTACATTAAGAGATCAAAGGGCTTAGAATACGATATTCCGGAGGTCAATGGAGCTAGGATTAAAACCTAGAATCACCTACCCAGCAAAACTGAGTATCCTGCTCCAAGGCAAAATATAGACTTTCAATAAAATAGAGGACTTTCAAGCTTTCTCAGTGAAAAGACCAGAGCTGAATAGAAAATTTGCCTTTAAACACAAGAATCAAGAGAAGCATGGAAAAGTAAACAAGAAAGAGAAATCATAAGGGACTTACTAAAGTTGAACTGTTTTGTTTACATTCCTACATAGAAAGATGATGTGTATGATTCACGAGACCTCAATATCATAGTAGGTGAAAGGGATATGCATATATATATATATATATATGTTTATGTATACATATATATAAGTGAATGTGCATGTATGTATATATGTATGCGTATATATATATATATATATATATAGAGAGAGAGAGAGAGAGAGAGAGAGAGAGAGAGAGAGAGAGAGAGAAGACACAGGGTGAGTTGAAGATGAAGGGAAGATATCTAAAAGAAATAAAATCAAATTAAGGGATGAAAGAGGAATATATTGAGAGAGGGATATAGGGAGAGATAGAATGGGGTGGATTATCTCCCATAAAGGTGGCAAGAGGAAGCACTTCTGTGGGAGGAGGGGAGAGGGCAGGTGAGGGGGGAATGAGTGTATCTTGCTCTCATCAAATTTGGCCTGAGGAGGGAATACCATACATACTCAATTGGGTATCTTACCCCACAGGAAAGAAGAGGGAAGAAGATTAATAAAAAGGGGGGGGGATGATGGAGAAGAGGGCAGATGGGGGTGGAGGTAATCAAAAACAAACACTTTGGAAAGGGGACAGGGTCAAGGGAGAAAATTCAATAAAGTTGGATGGGTTGGGAAGGAGCAAAATATAGTTAGTCTTTCACAACATTAGTATTGTGGAAGTGTTATACATAATGATACACATGTGGCCTATGTTGAATTGCTTGACTTCTTAGCGAGGGTGGGTGGGAAGGGAAGAGGGGAGAGAATTTGGAACTCAAATTTTTAAAAACAGATGTTCAAAAACAAAAAAAAAAGTTTTTGCATGCAACTAGAAAATAAGATACACAGGAAATGGGGTGTAGAAATTTATCTTGCCCTACAAGAAAGGAAGGGAAAAAGGGATGGGAGGGGAGTGGGGTGACAGAAGGGAGCGCTGACTGGGGAACAGGGCAACCAGAATATACGTCATCTTGGAGTGGGGGGGAGGGTAGAAATGGGGAGAAAATTTGTAATTCAAACTCTTGGTGAAAATCAATGCTGAAAACTAAATATGTTAAATGAATAAATTAAAAAAAATAAAAAAATACATGTAAGGCTCTACAAGAAAGTTCTGCAAACTAGAAAAAATAAGGGTCAATGTATAGCAAAAACCTTTATCTCTTAGGTTCAGGCTACACTAGCTCTGATCTTTTTTCTTTCAATGGTCAATTTCTGTTGCTCTCAGTCCAATATCAGCTGTGCTCTTAGTTGAAATTGTAATGATAAATCTCCTTTCTAGATCAGAGCTTTGTGGATTTTGCAATGTAGCCATTTTTTTCAGCATTCTATTTCCCTGCTTGAGGATTTGATGGACTTAATTAATGATGTGACTTTATCAGATCTTTGTGCTAGGCTTTGCCTCTGAATAATGGAGGCCCTTTCCTTCTGCCAATAATTTCTATACCTAGATCATTCTTGAACCCTCCCTGATAGAAGATTCAGGCCTTCCATTCAAAAAGTTCTCTTCCTGGGAGCATTAAGACTTCAGCTCAATGAGACTATTCTTCTCATATCCAAATTGACATTTTAGGTCCTACTTTTCCTTGTTTTAAATATTCTTACCATCAGTACTCATAACCTTTCATCTGAACTATTCTAACGATTTCCTAACAGTTCCTTCCTGTATAAAGTCTCTTATCCTGTCAATGAATTTTCTATATCGCTGCCAGGCTACTTTCCTAAAGCATCCTGATCCTGTCACTCTCATATGTACAGAATATTCAATGGTTCCTCACTGCCTGCTAAATGAAGACCAGACTTATCAGTCTATTTTTGAAGGTCCTTTATACGTTGGACCCAGACTTTGTTTTAGGACTTCATTTCCCATTACTATCCTTCATGAAGTCCACACATCTGTGAAACTGGACTATTTCGTTCTCTGCTTTCATGTTTCTAGCATCTAGCATAGTATTTCCTATTTTATAAGTGTTTGGTTTATTCACTTGAGTTGAATTGAATTGGACTATTTGTTCTATTTATCTATATACTATCAAATCTTCGAAGATTAATTCAAATGCAGCCACATTCATGGAGCCTTTGTTGATCTCCTCTGCTAGAAGCTATTTAGCCTTTGATTTCGCATAATATATACTGTACAAACTTCATTTGACTTTATAGATATATTAGATATGGCTATTCCACTGGTTACAAACTCAAAGGCATGGATTTCATCTAAAGTCTCTTTGTATCTTTCATTTACTTCCCCTAGCACAACTCTTTGAGAGCAGCTAGGTGGTGCAGTGAATAGAGTGCTGGGCTTGGGGTCAAGAAGACTCATCTTCCTTCATTCAAATCAATCCTCAGACACTTGCTATGTGACCCTTGGCAAGTCACTCAATGCTTTTTACTTCAGTTCAGCAAAATGAGCTAGAGAAGGAAATAGAAAACTACTCCAACGTCTTTGCCAAGAAAACCCCAAATGGGGTCATGAGAAGTTGAACACAACTGAAACTACCGAACAACAATAACAAAGCACAGTTCTTTGCACAATAACAACAATAATAGACACAGAGAATTAATTAATTCATTGATACACTTACACCATCTCTGATAACCAAGAGGCAGGGCTAGGAGTTTAATTCAAATATTCTTTGTTCCCCACTTTCACTTCTAACCCCTCCTTCAGATACCACTTCCAAGCAACTTGTCCTCCTTTAAAATTCATGCAATCTAATTATATCATCTCATCTTCATCCTTGTTATTATCATCTGATGTTAGCAAATGAGCGAACTTATACAGTGTGCTTCAAATTTTTTTAAATTATTTTAAAAATATTTTTTAAAAAAATTAGTTCCAGAGGGGGCAGAGCCAAGATGGCAGCTGGAAAGCAGGGACTTGCTGAAGCTTTCCCCCAAATCCTTCCAAACACCTTTAAAAAATGGCTCTGAACAAATTCTAGAGCTGCAGAATCCATGACATAGCAGAGGGAAACAGGTCTCCTGCCCAGGAAAGCCTGGATGGTCGCTGGGAAGGGTCTATCACATGGTGCTGGGAGTGGAATACAGCCCAGTGTGGGTAGCACCAGAACAGACCACACCATAACATGGCCAGAACAGGCCTTAGGGCCATGAATCATTGAGCGGTGGCACTTACCAGACTTCTCAATTCACAAATGCCAAATATCAGGTTAGTGGGAAACTGTGGAATCGAGTTTAGAGCAGTCTGGCCCCATCCCTGGGAGAGGTGGAGGTGGTGCAGCCTTGGCGGTGCCAGCAGCAGGACGCTCCTGAGGCTGCTTCCAGAGCTCCAGCCTCAGCTGCTTCCTGAGTCCCTGGCTCACACAGTGGGAGGAATCTAGCAGCAGATGAGAGCAGAAGTACAAGGAGCACCTTGTGGGCACAAAGGCAGATTCTCTTGCAGTGCCCTGCTCAGTTCTGGATTGCAGTCCTGGTTGGCAGATCTTGGGGGAGGAGGAGTGCTGCTGTGACAGACTGTGGTGATGGTGGAGGAGAAGTAACTCTGAAAACAGTAGTGCTTGGACCCTAAAACTTGAGACAAACTACTCAAACTCTACAAGCAGTCATATCCTGACATAAAGCTCAAGGGCCAAGTAGTTGGCTGGGAACATGGACAGCCAGTGAAAATGAACCCAGACTCAAACTCAGACTCAAACTCAAACTCTAGATTCCCTTTTTGGTGACAAAAAGATCAAAACATATAGCCAGAAGAAGTCAACTAAGTCAAAGAGCCTACATCAAAAGCCTCCAAGAAAAATATAAATTGGTCTCAAGCCATGAAAGAGCTCAAAAAGGATTTGGAAAAGCAAGTAAGAGAAGTAGAGGAAAAAATGGGAAGAGAAATGAGAGTGATACAAGAAGACCATGAAAAACAAGTCAATGACTTGCTAAAGAAGACCCCAAAAAAATACTGAATTAAATAACACCTTAAAAATAGACTAACCCAAATATCAAGAGAGCTCCAAAAAGCCAATGAGGAGAAGAATTCCTTGAAAGGTAGAACTAGCTAAATGGAAAAGGAGGTCCAAAAGACCACTGAAGAAAATACCACCTTAAAAATTAGATTGGAGCAAGTGGAAGCTAGTGATTTTACGAAAAATCAAGATATTATAAAACAGAACCAAAGGAATAAAGAAATGAAAGACAATGAAAAAAATATCTCATTGGAAAAACCACTGACCTGGAGAATAGATCTAGGAGAGATAATTTAAAATGTATTGGACTACCTGAAAGCCATGATCAAAAAAACAGCCTAGACATCATCTTTCAAGAAATTATCAAGGAAACCTGCCCTGATGTTCTAGAACCAGAGGGTAAAACAGAAATTGAAAGAATCCACCCATTGCCTCTTGACAAAGATCCCAAAAAGAAAACTCCTAGGAATATTATAGCCAAATTCCAGATTTTCCAGGTCAAGGAGAAAATACTGCAAGTGGCCAGAAAGAAACTATTTGAATATTGTGGAAACACAATCAGGATAACACAAGATCTAGCAACTTCCATATTAAGGGATTGAAGGGCTTGGAATATGTTATTCCAGAGGTCAAAGGAGCTAGGATAAAAACCAAGAATCATCTACCAAGCAAAAATGAGTATAACGCTTCTAGGCAAAATATGAATTTTCAATAAAATAGAGGACTTTCAAGCATTCTTGTTGAAGAGACCAGAGCTGAATAGAAAATTTTACTTTCAAATACAAGAATCAAGAGAAATATGAAAAGGTAAACAATAAAGAGAAATCACAAGGGACTTACTAAAGTTGAACTGTTTTGTTTACATTCCTACGTGGAAAGATGATGTGTGTAATTCATGAGACCTTTCTCAGTATTAGGGGACTTGAAGGGAATATAAATATATGTAGACAGAAGGCACAGGTTGAATATGAAGGGATGATATCTAAAAAATAAAACAAAATTAAGGGATGAGAGAGGAATATATTGAGAGAGGGGTAAATTATCTCATATAAAAGTGGCCAGAAAAAGCAGTTTTGTTAGAAGGGAAGAGGGGGCAGGAGAGGGGGAATGAGTGAATCTTGCTCTCATCAGAGTTGACCTGAAGAGGGTATAACATACCTACTCAATTGGGTATCTTACTCCACAGGAAAGTAAGGGGAAGGGGATAAAAAAGGGGGGATAACAGAAGGGAGGACAGATAGGGCAAGGAGGTAATCAAAAGCAAACGCTTTTGAAAAGGGACAGGATCAAGGGAGAAAATTGAATAAAGTGAGACAGGATAGGATGGAAGGAAATATAGTCAGCCTTTTACAATGTGAGTATTGTGGAAGTGTATTACATAATGATTTATGTGTGACCTGGGTTGAATTGCTTGTCTTCCTATGGAGGGTGGGTGGGAAGGGAAGGGAATATGGGAAAGAATTTGGAACTCAAAGTTTTAAAAGCAGATGCTCAAACAAAAAAAGTTGTTTTTGCATGCAGCTGGGAAACAAGATACATAGGGAATGGGGCATAGAAATCTGTTCTGCCCTACAAGAAAGTAAGGGGAAAGGAGAAGGGCAGGGTGGAGTGGGGTGACAGAAAGGAGGACTGACTGGGGAACAAGGCAATCAGAATATATGCCATCTTGGAATGGGTGGAGGGTAGAAATGTGGAGAAAATTTGTAACTCAAAATCTTGCAGAAATCAGTGTTGAAAACCAAAATATTAAATGAAAATGATAAAATTTAAAAAAAATAATAAAAAGAAAGCCCCCCCCCAACAAAAAACCCCAAAAATGAATGATTCTAAATGGAAGGTGTTAAGATGGAGTACACTCTATACATGAGCTGGAGACAGATAGATGGCAGTTTGGCCAGGACATAGATACGTAAAGGGGAATAAGGTAAAATCAGTCTGGAGGTTTGGCTGGAGCCAGATTGTGAAGGGCTTAGATACCAACATGAAGAATTTGTTGTTGTTGCACAGTTGCACCTGACTTTTGTGATCCCACTGACCATGCTGTGCATGGGGTTTTCTTGGCAAAGACACTAGAGTGTTTTGCCATTTTCCTCTCCAGTGGATTAATGTAAAGAGGTGAAGTGACTTGCCAAGGGTCACACAGCTAGTGAGTGTCTGAGGACACATTCAGACTCAGGCCTTCCTGACTCCAGGCCCAGCACTCTCTCCACTGAGTCATCTAGCCACCCCTGAAGAGTTCGCACTTTAGTCTAAAGCCCATAGGGAACCCTGGAAGGTTCTGAAAAAGGGCAGTGAGATAGTCAGATTTATGCTTTGCAAAGGTTATTTTCCAAGTTGTGTGAGGGAGGATGGGTTATAAAGGCAAGAGACCGGAAGCTGAGAACTCGAATAGGAAGCCACTGTAACAGTGCAGGGGAAAGGGATGAGGGCACCTGAACTGGGGTTGTTGTGTCCCCAAGGAGGACTTGCGTGCAAGTGCTAGAGATGTAATTTCTTGCAAATAGATTATTTATTATTACACAATAAATGTTTTCATTTAAAAAAATTAAAAAAATAGTTCCAAATTTTCTCTGTCTCTCACTCCTTGGAAAAGGCAAATTATATGACATAATTATACATGTGAGGTCATGTGAAACATCTCCACATCAGCCATGTTGCAAAAGAAAACACACACCTACACAAAAACAAGAAAAATTAAGAAAGTTTAAAAAAGTGTGCTCCATTCCACACTCAGATTTCATCAGTTCAGTAGATAGCATATTTCATCATGGGTCCTTTGGAATTGCCTTAGATCATTATCTTGATCAGAGCAACTAAGTCTTTCACAGTTTATGTTAGTTGTGATATTGGTGCTAGATAATTTTGCTCGAAAACCTAAGCGCCCCCCCAAAAAAAAATAATTGCAGTTTAATCCAGTTTGTTAGAAATGTAAACTACTGGGGAAAGTCTCTTTCCTAGAAGACTTTATATTCTACTGGGAGAAAACAACATAAATAAACCTAGAATAATTTTAGGGGAGCTCTAATAAATGGAGAATCAGGAAAGACTCTTATAGGAACTGGCAGTTGAACTGAGATAGGTTTTCCAAGCATCTTAGATGAGAAGGGGGAACTTTCAAGAAATAAGGTAAAGATTGTACAAAAACGGGGCAGCTAGGTGGTGCAATGAGTAGAGCACTGGCCCTGGAGTCAGGAGGACCTGAGTTCAAATCTGGCCTCAGACACTTGACACTCTTACTAGCTGTGTGACCTTGGGCAAGTCACTTAACCACAATTACCTTGCCTTTCCCCCTCAAAAAAAGAATTAAAAAAAAGATTGTACAAAAACTCTGAAGATGGAGATGGGATGTTGCTTAGTAGACATAGCAAGTGGGGAGGCAGGAAAGGGAATAAGCATTTATTAAGCATCTACTATGTGACAAACACTGTACTAAGCACTTTACAAATGTTTTCTCATTTGCTTCTCCTAACAACGTCATAAGCAATTAGACAGTTTGGCTAGAACATAGAGTAAGGCAGGGATATAATATATGCAAGTATTCTTGGCCAGTGTTACACAGCTAACAGCTTCTTGGGGAGTCTTGATAAAGTAATCCTTCCTCCGCCACACTTCTGAGATAGTACAAGTTTTCTGTTTGGCTAAAATTTATTGCCTGATTAGCCAGAATTCAGATATATGCTGAAGAAACAATCGTTGTCTGTCAGGCCTATTTTTCTGTTGCCTTAAGCTTTAAGGATTACTCTCTGATTACAAGGTGATAAATAGGGTGATGCTTTTCCTCTACCTGGCCCCAAGCTAGGACATTATGACCTCTTAGGGAAGATTGTGTTGGAGATGGTGCTGTTTATTCTTTGTGTCATGTTTCCATTGGTACAAGAATTTATCAGATCTTGAAGGGCAGCTGGCATCTTTCCTCCTTCCTGAATATCCAACAGATCAAAGCAGTTGCAATTAAAGTGGCTGAAGTAGCAGTATATTGTTCAGTTCTTTTAGTCATTTTTCAGTTGTGTTTGATTCTTAGCGATTCCTTTTGGGCTTTCTTGGCAAAGCATGTTTTGCCATTTCCTTCTACGGCTCATTTTACAGATAAGGAAATTCAGATAAACATGGTTAAGTGACTTGCCTAAGGTCACATATCTAGTGTCTAAATCTATGAAGATGAGTTTTACTAACTACAGGTCTGGCACTGTATCCACGGTGCCACCTAGTTGAAAAATCCCCTATCCAAAGGGGGCCACTTGATGTTGATCAGGCTGTATTAAGTGGAGAAGAAATATGAAATAACTGATAAGAAGCTCCTCCAAAGAGCTGTTTGCTAATATCCCAGTGATGCTTGCATATTATCCTTTTAACTGATTGTAATCATGTTATAATTCTTTATTGCTTTTTTGTGTATGGGACTAATGTTGCTTATTCAATACCTAATTGAAGTTTGCTTTCTCATTACTTTTTTACTTCATCTTGCCCTGATGGAGAGGGATTAAAAATTATAATTATCACTAAGGTATCAATAATACTTCAGAACTGGAGCACTGGGAGTCTAGTTTCCCTTTTGGAGAGACAGAAAAAGAAAGATAATGAACTCAGGGAAAATTACAAGGGCAAATAAAGGAGAGGGAGCATCAAAGGTCATGAGCTCCTGTGGCATCTGCCTAGTGGTGCCTTTATAGCCATGAACTAAATTTGCATGGAAACCAAAGTTGTAGCCATATTATGGAATGCTTTAAATATCAAACAAAGGAATTCGCATTTTATCTCAGAGTCAAAAGGAAACACCTGGAGGTTTTTAAGCAATGAAGTAACATAGTTAAACCTAATGCAGATTTCTGTTTTAGCAATATCAATATATCAGCTATGTGGAGAATAGATGAAAGAGAGGAGAGATTCGGGGAAGAAAGAATTAAAATAGTCAAAGTGAAAAGTAATAGGGAACTGAAAAAAGTTAAGGGCTATGTGAGTGGAGAGAAAGAACTGATTGCCTGTATCTTATAGAGGTGGAATTTGCTTGACTTACCAGATAATTGATATGGGCATGAACGCAGTTTTGATAGAGCAGTTTTTTAGGCCTTGGTGTGTCTTCGAATTCTTTTCAGCTTCCTGTGTTAGACTTCCCTCTCAGATTCTTCTGTTTTGGTCATTTAAATGAAAACCTTATGATGTTTAATAACTCACTTTTTCTTTATAAGTTAACAATTCTCCAAATAAGACATATGTAATCAATACTACTTTTAAAATTTTATCTCAGAATTTCAAATGTTTATATGATTTATCATTTTTTGCCCTTCTTTCTCTGCCTCTCTCTCTTTTTTTCTGCCTCTATGCTCTCTCTCTTTTAGTTTTATCCTTTTCATGGTTATATGTAAATGAACTGCAGTATCACAAACCTCTGCTTTTGATTCCCTATCTTGGTTGTCTAGCTTCATTGGTATCTTTGAAACTATTTTTCTTTTCATACCCACATTTCTTTGATACTCAAGAAATAGAGTTCTCTATTTCTTTTTTTGCATAAAAACAGTATCATTCCATATAATTCACAAAGTTATTTGAATCTTTATATTACATCATAGTTCATTTTCCATTTAAAACTTCTATTCCAGTAAACCTGTTACTTAACACATATATTTTAACATTAAAATATACAACAAATTTCTTTTCCTACTCCTTTTAAGAATAATTATTTTTTTCTATAACAGTGGCAATATCAGATTGGCATAAGTTCTCATTGTATCTTTTGTTTAAATATTAATAAATTATGATTAGCTAAGTTTCTTGTGAGTCAGAGCTATATTTTTCTTATTGTACCACTATTTTATAAAATATCTTTGATAAAGAAAATATGTTTGTGAATTTCTAACAATCAAAGATTGTTTCCCCTTTTGTATATTTTTTAGGCATTGTGGCATCATCAAAAAGAGGAATAATGAGTTATCTGATAAGATATTCATATTGGCATTATCTATAATGATCTCTATGATAAGTATTGAGAATCCCAACTTAATAATTGATGTAATCTCAATGTGTGGATGTTTATTGACCTAACTTTTTTCTAGGTGATTGAGTCATGGTTATTGAACTCCCCCTCTAAGTTACATAAATGGATTGGGTCTATAAAAGAAGGAAGTTAAGTCTGATGAGATGATCAAAGATCAAGAGAGACCTTAGTATGAAAGTGACCTGAGTATGCAGACACTAAAGAGTAGATACCAATCTTGTCTTCCTGGTAATCCCATCTTCCAGGAAATGAGAGAATAAGTTCTACCTTAATTGCCTAACAATACTTACTGGAAAGAAAAGGAGCTAAAAGATTGACTAAATTGAAGAAAGATTCACATTATGAAAAACAAAACTGGACTTCCATTATTTTTTCTTAGTACTGTTCAGCTAGGTGCACTGGCCCTGGAGTGAGGAGGACTTGAATTAAAATCTGGCCTCCGACACTTGACACTTACTAGCTGTGTGACCTTGGGCAAGTCACTTAACCCCAATTGCCTTGCCTTCTCCCCTCAAAAAAGGGGGAGTAAGGGAGTTAGCTCTTTAACAATGCTAAGTGCTTTCATTTTCTGAGAGTACCTCAGTCAAAAGGTGGGTCTAAAAATTTGAAGGACTGTTTAGGTCTCTGGCAGAAGGTTCAGAGAAGGAAGGACTATTATGTTGACTGTTTATAGGTACCTATAAATCTTTTTTATATTTTGCATTTTCCATGGCCTGAAATAAAAACTGTCCTATACACTATATGCACTGTTAACTTCAATGCTTGGACAGGATTAAATGTTCAATTTATCCATATCTGTTCAGATCTAAACAATTATAATCTAATGTTCATGGAAGAGACTGTTGGACCAAATTCCAGTTTTCTCAAGCAAAGCTCTGTGGAGAAGAAAGAGGATTGAAGGGCACATCAATCATTCTTCACACATTTATTAGTTAACATCCAAACAGAGTTTTGTAAGGACTGAATGTGGTTAGTGTAAGCCCAGAGCTTATGGTTCTAAGGAAAGAATTACATACCCACTTGCACCCACAAGAAAGATTGAGCATATGGAAACTAAGATATAAATATAAAAAAGAAAAAGTGAATGGGAATGAATAGATGAGTAAAGAAAGCTAGTGGAGACATATAGGGAATGAAAGCCATGTTCTTATGAATAAGAACCTATGGATAAACTTAATTTCATTTATTCAAGTATAAATAAGTGTTTGACAAATTTCATTGATTTTTGATATTTGATATAAATTAGTCATTTCAACAACCATAAGAAACAATGTATTATGATAGAAATAGTATTGAGCTAGGGATCAATTATGTTAATTCCAATGCCAGTTATCTTATTTGTTTGCTGGGTGATCTTGGGCAAGTTGTTTGACCTTTCCATTTCCTCTTGCAGAAAAAAAAATGAGGCTCAGAACACTTTCCCTACCTTCGTATACAGTTGTGGAGAGGATCACATAAGACAACAGATATAAAAACAAGTTGGAAAATATTTTTTGCAATGTAACATATCATTTCAATCTTCCTATAATTTCTACTTTACATTTGGCTTAGCTTCCCACCTAAGAGCTATATATATATATATATATATATATATATATATATATATAGATACAGAGAGAGAGAGAGAGAGAGAGAGATAAAATTTGATTTTTTGCCCTTAGATGGCACACACATATACACACCACACACACATGCACACATGCACACATATACACATATATACACATACATAGATGTATACATATACTTATGCTTTTATTAAACCTTGGTTCTTCTAGGAAGCTGTTTGGCATTAAATGAGGTCAGGAAGTGTGCCGCTTTCCCTCTTATTCCTATTACTACCTTAAAATAAAACGCCATTAAACCTACAGCTATCCAACCTAACGTATCACTTGAAAATAGTTTGGATTTTTATGCATCTTACTTTCAATATTTCAGCTCATCAGAGAGCTAGTTGTCTATAATATGCCAAAGACCCAATATTCTTCCCATTTCTGGTTTTCAAATTTTATGCATACTTTTTAAAAATTCTTCACAAGGAGGTATCTATCTGCTTTTACCATTCTACTTTACAGTGACCTTCAATCTCTTTACAATTGTATAATTGTTGAATTAGTTTTGGTCTATGAATTCTACCAATCCACTCCGGGCAGGCCAAGACCTTTAATGGCTACAAAATTCTTTTCTGATCTCACTGTGATGAGGAAGCACTGTTCAGCTGTGTTTTACATCCTTCCTGCTTTTTAATACACTAAAAAATTATAGCATAGAAGCTGATATGTCTTTCAGTATTTCCAAACAAGAATAAGACTTACCTTGTTTTTCATAGAACAGAAAAAAATGAAGAAAACATAAACTACTCATGAACAAAACATTTATTTAGCACTTTTTAAACATAGCTGTATAAAATTAGTTATAAAGTCAGCTCCCTTCTCCTCAAGAGTTAGACTTAAGACTGCATGTGTATTGTGTGTATATGTGTGTGTGTGTGTGTGTGCGTGCATGCACGCGTGCGTGTATTCCTGGCTTTGAATTCTGCCTCTGCTACTCATTGATGTATTAACAACCCAGCTAGCAGCTTCAGTGGGGGCTTAAGATGCCCCCCTCCCACAGCCGGCACCCAGGAGGCTGCCGGGACCCAGGAGGCTGCTGGGACGCTGGGAAAGCACAGGTTCTTTTTATCTGCTTAAACAAGGAAAGCACGGTGAAGGGGTTGACCAGCTTACTTTAATCCAGCATTCAATTAGTTCAGGGGAGCAAAGAGACAAGCATCAAGAGACAGACCAAATACAATTTCATTGACTTCCTTCAGGGGAAAAAAACAGCACCCTGAGGTTCAAAACATTCATTTAGTTCAGGGGAAAACAAATCAGCATCCCGAACCTCAAAACCAAAATACAAACAAATTACAAATATCAACAGACAGACCCAATACAATTTATAGTTACCAACATCTGGGCTCAGCCCAAGAACAAGGGCTGGCTCAGAGTCACGCTCCCCACTGCTCCCACACCAACCAGAAAAGGAAAGAGAAATCTTCAAGCTGTCCTCTCCCCTCTTATAGAGTTTTTGACATCACCAAGCGCCGCCTGAATGACCAGAGGCGATTGGTTCTTGAGCTGTCCCCTCCCCCTAGTGTAGACCAGGTTAACACCCAATAGGGCGTGGCTCTGGAGTTAGCACCTCCCCTCAGCCAGCCCCATGACTATCACACAGGAAATTCTCTGATTCCTGGCATGATCGCTGGGCTTCCTGCCCTGGAAGAGCAAGCCACAGCATCCAGTGAGGCTCAGTGAGGTAAGCTGAGTCATTCAAAGCAAACAAAGGCCATTCTGGTTACAATTGACTATGCAACTTTGAGCAATTTAATTTGGTAAATATGGGCATTTAATCACTCTGAGACTGTGGTTCTTCTTTTGTAAAATCAAGATGTTGGATTATGTCAGAAGTTTTTAACATGAGGTGCATATAAAAGGGGTCTGTGGATAGATTTAAAGGGTCCATGAACTTCTATGTAAAAACATTACACCTATATTTTCACTAATCTTTGATTCTTTTGTAATCCTATATATTTCACTTTATTTATTTAAAATACTATTCTGAGAAGGAGTCCATAGGTTTCACTAGACTGTGAAAGGACTGCATGACACTCAAAAGTTAAGAAGACTTGGAGTAGGAGAATTTTATAGTCACTTCAAGGTCTAATTCTTGTTATTCTATTAACAAAAATAAGCCATAACAGGAAGAAACATAGAACGTATGGAAAATAGGCAAAGAATTCAGGACTATTCACCCTCATTATTTCTCTTCCAACTTCTTTTAAAAAATAACTTTATTAATGTTTTAGTAAAACTTTACTGCAAAGGTAAGAAATAGTAATGTAACAATGTCAGGTAGTCACCCATATATAACATTTTAATGAAGCCTACTCCTCTCTATAATACCATTATACCTAAATGTTGCTTATGTAGCACCTATTTTATATAGGATATGCCTGTGTAGACTAAATAATGCATTAACATTATGTTATGTTAAATGTGGCAAACAAGTGGTAAATGAAGAAAAAATACAAAGTTGTATGTTTCAATAGGATAGATTCAATAGGGCAAATTCAAAATCTAACTTCCACTTAGGAAATATTTCATTAAGTGTTTGAGCTTTCACATATTACTTAGATTAAAAAGATGTACAAAGCTTGTGGCCAGCTAAGTGGTGCAGTAGATAGAGTGCCAGCCCTGGAGTCAGGAGACTCATAATTCTGAGTTCTAATCTGGCCTCAGACACTTACTAGCTTTGTAACCCTGGGCAAATCACTTAATCCTGTTTGCCCTAGTTCCTCATTTGTACAACAAGCTGGAGAAGGTAATGGCAAACTACTCTAACATCTTTGCCAAGAAAACCTCAAATGGGATCATGGAGAGTTGGACTTAACTGAAATGGTTGAATGACAACAACAAAGCTTGTATTATTGAAGTTGTGTGGAAGGAAGTTGAGACATTCTCTGGATAAAGCCTTAATCTGTGGATTGTGGGAGAGATAGAGTAGAAGAATGGGAACGGGACTAGTTTGAATAAACAGTAGGCAAGTTTGGAATTAGTTCAGTTAGTAAAATAGATTGTCCTGGTGACTAGATTAGACATATGGAATAATAACATTTAATTTTTTTTAATACATAAATGAGGAAGAAAAGTGAAGCCCCAAAGAGGTTACACAACAAAGGCGTTAATATTTTAAATCCATTCTCCAGTGAAACAAAAGCCAGTATAAAGTCCTAAAGACAATGATGTCTGATCAAAATAGCAAAGAAAGAATCTATCTAAATTATATTGATGTGTATCATTCTGAGGTTAAGTGATTTGCCTAAACACATAGCTAGTAAGGCCAGAGACAAGATTTAAAACTAGGTTTTCCTGATTCCAGGAAACAGTACAATATCCACTATACCACAATCTCTGATATTCTTGGAATCACAAAGCTACTTTTCAACATAAACTCAAGCTGTGCGGAAATAGACAACTAAAAGAGTCTCCTATTATTAGAATACAATATCTTTTTTTAATATCCCAGCCCCCAAAAATACCCCTGAAAAGTATAATCTTTAAATTAAGGCCATTCTCTGAAGCAATGAGAATAAATGTGATCTAAGTTAGAAGTTATAAGTGATCAGTTTCTCCTATCCATTTCAATTCCTTCATTTGCTATCAAATGACTGCCAAAAGTACTTGGTGACTTAGTGTCTATAAAAGGTTTTCCTTTTTTGCATAGGAAAATTATATCTCTGACTTATGTTAGAGATGCTCCCTCTTTTTTGGTGAGCTCCAGAATGAAGAAGGGTGGGAGGCAGCTTTTAATCTACTAACCTAGCTTAGAAAAAATAGCATTTTTCCTCTTATGTGCTTCACAGTTGTCTTGGATCATTATATTGACGAGAATAATTTTCTTCACAGTTGATCATTTTACAATATTACTGTTACTATGTATAATTTTTTCCTGGTTCTACTCATTTCACTTTGCATCAGCTCATGTATGTTTTTCCAGATTTTTTTTAGAGGGGAAGGCAAGGCAATTGGGGTTAAGTGACTTGCCCAAGGTCCCACAGCTAGTAAATGTGTTAAGTGTCTGCGGCCAGATAAGTCCTTCTGACTCCAGGGCTGGTCCTCTACTCACTGTGACACCTAGCTGCCCCTCATATTTTTCTCCATAAGAGGGGTGGGGAGGAAGGGAGAGAATTCTGAACTGAATTTCTAAACATAAATGTTGAATTTTTTATGTCTAATGGGGAAAATAAATATTACTTTTTTTTAAATAAAGACTTAAAAATTAAAGTGATTGTGACTGAGAGTATATTTTATTTTCATTTTTGTACTTTACTATTTCACAATAGAAAGTAAGGATACATTTTGACTTAAATCTTTAATTTGGTACCAGAATTGTCCGTTGCAATTCTCTTTGAGGGTAGTTAGTTTTTGTGATGTTAATTTTTTTAGCATTGCCTTCATTTACTACTCCTCTTGTAAATTGTTGTTTTTCCCTTAATATTTGAATTCTGCATCACTGTAAAAGTTCATCATCCCAATTTCTCTGAATTCTTCATTACATATGGCCTGGTAATAAGAAAAAGATTTAAAGCAATTTATTTGTTTTAATTTGATTTATTCTAATTTTGTCGATTCTCATCCTCTCTCTTGAATCTTAAGTCCTATAGTATGTGTAAACTATTTCAACATCTCATATTAATAACCAAATGATGATTGAATATTTATTGAAATATGCAAGTCTTACAGAAAGCAAATGATATTTCTAAATAGTGCAGATAAGTATAAATTAACTCAAAAAATCTGTGATCTCAGCAATGTGAGTATTGCTTCCTACAATGCAGAAAGAAATCAGCACTGGATCTGACCATTCTCTAATACTCTTACTGATATCTTTCCATTATTTCATCCCAAAGCTTGCTTGAGACTAGGCAAAGCTTGGATTGGAGATCTGCTTTAAATTCTTCTGAAATCACAAGGACATAAGTGGAGTATATGGGCTATTCATTCTTTATCCCTTACTCTCACTATGTAATTTATAATTAAAAAATTACTTCTTAGTTTTTTAAGATATCTCTGATATGTCAATGCCAACAATAAGAAATATCAGCAAAAATCCACTTTGTTTTTATTAATTCCACTTCTGATTTTCACAAACATGAGACAACATGGTAAATTTAGGAAATCATTATGGCTCCATTGGAACAGTAGGCTCAAATAACAGGTGAGAGATTGGCTGAAGGCAGTCTTGGTTTCTGAGGGAAATTACATAGCCATGGCTTTAGGAACTTTGAAGCAATACAAATATATTGAAGTGACACTATCTATATATGTTTGCCTCTTGGCATCCACGATGTCCATACTGAGAGCATTTTACCACTGTGGACATTTGGGAATATTGTGTGACAAATTTAATCTTTCAAAGATAGCACTTTCTTTGCTTGTAAGTGTCAGCATCCCTGTTTCCCTTCCATCCAAACACTTTAAGGTAAATAGAATGAGAGATGAATGTCATGTTCTCTGAAAAGGACAACATTGGACTTTAAGCTTCACCCAGGGGGCAACAAGGGAAACTAAATTGAGAATTATGTTGTCTCAGACAATTCACGTTGTGTACTAGGCACCATTCTGTTTATCCCACTCTAGCCTGTCAGAATCAAATAATTTTTGGCTCAGTCAATAGCTAGGGGTTTGAATAGAATTCATATTTTATGGTAATTCTTTTTTATCACATAATAATTTCCTATGTTTTTGACTTGAGGATAACTAGAAATATTTAAAAGAAAACTTTTTTCAAAGAAGTTAATATTTCTGTAAGCCCAATATTTCTGTGATGTTTGATAGATGTGGCTAGTAGCTTTATTTAAGATACCTGTCAATTGCCATTCTCTGAAAGAATTTATGGAATATTAGATATAAAATAAAAGTAATATTTGACATATAATAATTCAGCATTTTTAGTCTATTTTTAAAAATTTATTTTTACTTTTCAACATTCACTTCAACAAAATTTTGAGTTACAAATTTTCTCCCCTTTTCCACTCTCTGCCACCACCCAAGATGGCATGTATTCTGGTTGCCCCTTTCCCCAGTCTGCCCACCCTTCCATCACCTCACTACCCCCCTCACCCCTTACTTTCCTGTAAGGCAATATAGATTTCTATACCCCATTGCCTGAATATGTGATTTCCCAGTTGCATGTAAAAAAACAATTTTCAACATTTGTTTCCAGAACTTTGAGTTCCCAATTCTCTGCTTTCTTCCCACCCCGTCCACCTTCCTTGACAAGACAGGTAATTCAATATAGGTTATACATGTATTATTATGCAAAACACTTCTGTAATAGTCATGTTGTGAAAGACTAACTATGTTTCCCTCCCTCTATTCTATCCTGTCCCCTGTTATTCAATTTTCTCCTTTGACCCTGTCCCTTTTCAAAAGGGTTTGATTTTGATTAACTCCTCCCCAATCTTCCCCCCTTCTATTATCCACCCCCCTCTTATACCCTTCCCCATTACTTTCCTATAGGATAAGATACTCAACTGAGTGTGCATGTTATTCCCTCCTTAAGCCAAATCTGATGAAAGGTTCACTCATTCCCTTTCACTTCCCCCCTGCTTTTCTCTTCCATTATAACAGCATTTTCTTGCCACTTTTATGTGAGATAATTTACCCCATTCTATCTCTCCCTTTGTCCTTCTCCCAATATATTCCTCCCTCACCCCTTAATTTTATTTGTTAACATCATCCCTTCATATTCAACTCACCCTGGGCCCTCTGTCTATATGTATATGTATATGTGTATATATATATATATATATATATATATATATATATATATATATATATATATATATATATATATATATATTCCCTTCAACTACCCTTAAACTGAGAAAAGTCTCATGAGTTACAAATATCATCTTTCCATGTAGGAATGCCAAAAGTTCAAATTTAGTAATCAACTTATGATTTCTTTTCCCTGTTTAACTTTTCATGCTTTTTTTGTTTCTTGTATTTGAAAGTCAAATTTTCTATTCAGCTATGCTTTTTCATCATGAATCCTAGAAAGTCCTCTATTTCATTGAAAATCCATGAAAAGTCCATTTGCCCTGAAATATTATACTCAGTTTTGCTGTGTAGATAATTCCTGGTTTTAATCCTAGCTCCTTTGACCTCCAGAATATCATATTCCAAACTCTTCAATCCCTTAGTGTAGAAGCTGCTAGATCTTGTATTATCTTGATTGTGTTTCCACAATATTTGAACTGTTTTTTTTTCTGGCTGCTTGTAATATTTTCTCCTTGGCCTGGGAATTCTGAAATTTGGTGACAATATTCCTAGGAGTTTTCTTTTTGGAACTTTTTCAAGAGGTTATTGGTAGATCCTTTCAATTTCTATTTTACCCTCTGGTTCTAGCATATTGGGGCAGTTTCCCTTGATAATTTCTTCAAAGATGATGTCTAGGCTCTTTTTTTGATTATGGCTTTCAGGTAGTCCAATAATTTTTAAATTATCTCTCATCTATTCTCCAAGTCAATGGTTTTTCCAATGAGATATTTCACATTGTCTTCCATTTTTTCATTCTTTTGGTTCTGTTATAAAACTACATAAAACTATAAAGTTTCTTGATTTCTCGTAAAGTCATCAGCTTCCACTTGCTCCATTCTATTTTTTAAGTAACTATTTTCTTCAGTCAGCTTTAGGAACTCCTTTTCCATTTGGCTAATTCTGCCTTTTAAGGCATTCTTCTCCTCATTGGCTTTTTGGAGCTCTTTTGCCATTTGGGTTAGTCTATTTTAAGGTGTTATTTTATTCAGTATTTTTGGTTCTCCTTTATCAATCTGTTGACTCATTTTTTCATGATATTCTTGCACCACTCTTGTTGCTCTTCCCAATTTTTCCTCTACTTCTGTTACTTGATTTTTCAACTCCTTTTTGAGCTCTTCCATGGTTTGATACCAATTCACATTTTTCTTGGAGGCTTTTGATGTAGGGTCTTAGATTTTGTTGACTTCTTGCTGTATGTTTTGGTCTTCTTTGTCACCAAAGAAAGATTCTATAGTCTGAGTACTTTTGTGCTGCCTGCTCATTTTCCCAGCCAATTACTTGACTTTTGAGCTCTTTGTCAGGTTATGACTGGTTCCAGAGTGGAGAGTGCTTTGTCTCAAACTTCAGGCATTTTGTGCTTCTGTTTTCAGGACTACTTCTATTCTGAGGTGCTGTGATACTCCTCTCCTGGCATGTGCTCTGGTCTGTGAGTGGAAGCACTCCTTTCTGTTGTGTAATTACCAGGAGGACTCCCTTTCCACAGCAACCACACTCTTCCACACCAGCACTCCTCCTTTCCCAAAGACCATTAACCAGGACTAAGACCCAGATCTAAGTAGGGCAAAGCAAGTGAACCCTGCCTCAGCACCAGCAAATAGATCTCTGCACTCCTGCTCTGGTCAGCTACTTGATTCCTTTCACCATCTGTGGGCCTGGAGCTCTGGAAGCAGCCACTACAACTGCAGCCACCTCCACCACCCCAGGGCTGGGACCAGACCATGCACTCCTCTCACCCAAGTCAAACAGTTTTCCCACTGACCTGCTAAGTTGTCTTTGGTGTTTGTGGGTTGAAAAGTCTGGGCATTGCCACAGCTACTAGTAATTCAGTGCCCTGAGGCCTGCTGTACCCAGTCTACTCAGGCCTGGTCTCTTCTTGCATGGCCCATGCTGAGCTGTGCTCTGCTCCCAGGGTGGTGTGATAGACTTTTCCCAGTGACCATCCATATTGTCTTGAGCTGGAGACCTGTTTCACTCTATCATTTTGTGGGTTCTGTAGCTCTAGAATTTGTTTAGAGTCATTTGTTACAGGTGCTCTGAGGTATTTCTGAGAAAACTCAAGCCCATCACAGTGAATTCTTTACCCTTCATACTATAGTGGTTTTATGTGAGTCATGTCAACCACAAATACTCTTTATCAATAAAACTCTTGCCATTTTTGTTATATACTACTTTCTTTCAGGGATCTGATAACTTGCATCTACTTTGTTTATCAGTAGGTAAAGAATAAGTCTTTACTTAACTGATCTTTGCCTATACCTCTTAAGGCTCTGTTATTCTAAATTTGCCTAATTTGTTATCACTATATCTGTAACTATAACTACAATTTAAAAATAGTTCTTCTTAAGATGTGTTTACAACCAACTAATTAGATCAAACCAGGTATTTGTAAAGTGTTTAAGACAGTACTTAGTATATAGATGCTTAATAAATGCTTGTTCCCTTTCCATACACAATAACAAAGATTGTAATTTTGAAAGTATTATGCAAGAGCATTCCATGTTGTTCATCCTATGAGTTTCCAATTAAAATAAGTCCAAAGGATATAAATGTGTCAAACTTTTCCCCTTATCAGTATGATCTAGCAGGGGAAAGGCAGTTCTCAAGAATGATATTTTTAAAAACACAAGTACAAGTGATTCTGATGAAGGAGTAGTTGTTTGAAGGGACTAATGAGGGATAACCAGAAAACACCCTTAGCAACATGGATATTTTAATATATAAATATATATATATATATATATATATATATGTATATTCACGTATATGCATCTGTGTGTACATATGTGTGTGTGTTGTGTGTGCATGTGTATATACATATTAATATATAAGCAAGGACAGGTAATAGTGGGGTAAGAACTGTCAAAAGTGCAGAATGAGCTAATGCTGGTGATGGATGTTAAAGACATTAGAAATAAAACAGGTTTGTGTAAAGTTATACTAGCATGGGGGCACAAAAGACAGTTCAAAGAAGAATCATAGATCCTCAAAGGATCATATTGCTGTGAAGGAACTTAGAGATCATTGAGTTTTACACACTCACTTTACTGCTGGGTAAAATGAGGTATAGAGAGGTTAAGTGACATGACCAAGAGATCTATGTTCAAGCTAGGTTTTGCAGTTGGATCTTTTATTTTTTTTGATCCATTCTTTTATTAATTTGATGATTCCTTTTTAAAAGTTTAATGTGAGGGAAGCTAGGTGGAGCAGTGAGTAGGGCACCGGCCGTGGAGTCAGGAGGACCTGAGTTCAAATCTGGCCTCAGACACTTGACACATGTACTAGCTGTGTGACCTTGGGCAAGTCACTTAACCCCAATTGCCCTGCCAAAAAAAAGTTTAATGTGATCTTTTAATGTAGAAGCTGCAAGGTCTTGCATAATGCTGACTGTGATTCTATGATATTTAAATTGTTTCTTTCTGGCTCCTTGCAGTATTTTCTCCTTGACCTGATAATTCTGGAATTTGGCTACAGTAGTCTTTGGCATTTTCAATTTGGTATCTCTTTCAGGAGGTGATTGGTGGATTCTTTCAATGACTAATTTACAGTCTGATTCTAGGATTTCAGGGAAGTTTGACTTAATGATTTATTTAAAGATGCCATGCAGGATCCTTTTTTTGATCATGACTTTCAAGTAAACCAATAATTATTAAATTATCTCTCCTGAATCTATTTTCCATTTTAGTTGTTTTTCCAATGAGGTATTTCATGTTTTCTTCTATTTTTCCATTCTTTAGATTTTGTTTGACTGTTTCTTGATGTCTCCTAGGGTCATTACCTTCCACTTGGCCAGTTCTAATTTTTAATGAATTATTGTCTTCAGTCACTTTTTGTACCTTCTTTTGCATTTGGTCAATTTTATTTTTTAGGAGTGTTTTCTTCAGTGTACTTTTCCCACATCTTACCAATTGTATTTTTAAAGGAATTGTTTTCTATAGTTAATTTTGGTCCTTCCTTTTCTAAGTTGTTTACTCTCTCTTACATACCTCTCATTTCTTTTCCCAATTTTTCTTCTGCCTCTCTTATTTAACTTTTAATCCTTCTTAAGCTTTTTCAAGAAGGCTTTTTGGGCTTGAGACCAGTTCATATTCACCTATGAGGTTTCACATATGGGAATATTGACAATGTTATCTTTTTCTAAATTTGTGTTTTGACCTTCCCTGTCACCATAATAATTCTGTATGCTCAGTGTTTTTCTTTGTTGCTTTTTGCTCATGATCCTTCCCTTTTTCTTGTCTGTTAAAGTTTATCTCTGCTTCTGGGGCATATGGGGCACTGTCCCAAGCTTCTTGTGCTGGGGGTCAGGGGTCTGGTTATTGGCTTTGTGTGCTGGAGCCTCAGGTGCTGACATCTGGAGGCTGTAAGAGTCTGGTGCTGAGCTGGAGTTGGTGGTGGTGGCTGGTGTGTGCTGAGACCAGGTGGGATTTTTCTGTATTTCCTTGGGGTTACACTGAAGCACATAGAGTGGTCTGGCTGCTGGAGGATGCCTCCTTACATTGAGCTGTGCTAGAGCATGAATAGGTTCAGTTGTTGGTTGACACCTGTCTGCTGGTGCATGTAGTGGCTCTCCCAGTTGGCATCTACCAGTATCCCTAGCTATGCCAAGGCCTGGGGCAGGGGGATGGGCAGTGTCCTGGTTTTGGCACTTGCCTACTCCAACCCCCTGGGCTCAGGATCACCTGCTCGTTTGCTGTCATGGGGCTTGCTACTGGCTTTCTGGGGGCTCTTCCTGTCCTGTGCTGCTTCCCTTCAACCACACACAGGGAGAAAACTTTCCCATTAATCCCTCAAGCCTCCCAAGCTAAAAGACTGCTGCATCCCACCTTTCTGCCAGCCCCTCTGTTCCAGGATTTTTTCCTGGGGCTATATTTTCTGGGGTTTTTGAGGTCAAGAAGAGAGAGTGAGAGTGACTTACTGCTTACTCTGCCATTTTGGTGCCCAGAAATCTGAATCTGGTTCTTTTAAACTCCAAGTCTAAAGTTCTACCTACTCTGGCACTTCTCTGCCTATTGAGTAGTATATGAAGTATATAAAAAAGATGATGAAGAAAATGCAGAACTATTTAACTTTTCTTTTTCTACTTTTTTTTTGGTCAAAGAGAATGATCTTTGGACTGGAGCGATAGAAGAAAAATAATTAACAATGAATTGAAACTGAAGAAAAACAAGAAGAAAGATAAAGAGTACTGAAGTAAGCTTAGTGATTTCTGGTACCCAGATCCTAATGTACTACAAGCCCAGTAGGTAAGAATTCTGGTTACTGTTGCTGTTGTCTGCAAAACTGGCAGATAGTTAAGCAGGCAAGGCAGGCAATATGTATTTAAGTACTTACTATATACTTGCTTACTTTAAGTACCGAATGTTTCAGGAAGTGTACAAAATGCTAAAGGTACAAGTAGAAACCAAAAGAAAGACAATCCCTACCCTCAAGGTGCTTACATTGTAATGTTGGAAATCAACATATAAAAGTGAGTTGAAAAGTAGGAAATTAATGATGAAGTAGAAGGCACCTAGTGCCAGGAGATGGTGGCTAAGTCTGAAGAATTAGAAACCTAACTGGGAGGTGAATGAAGCATGGCCACCTTGGGCCAATGTAGGCCCCTAGAAGAAACTCACTAATTAGAAAAGGGAGTCAACATGACTGAGGGATATTTGAGGGTGAGGAGACCCTAGGGAAGAAGCAAGGTGCTGGTTAAGAGTCCAGTAGAGTCATGGAAGTGAATTCCAAAGAAGTCAGAATCTCAGTTGGGAAGGGAATCATGGGAGGTGTCAAGAGGAAAGTCAACTCCATTATAATTTCACAAAAGAAAAATGGGAATCAGTAAACCAGCATGATTTCATCAAGAATTGTTTGGTATAAAAGAACTTCATTACGTTTTTTGATAATATGGCTACTGGATTGGTAGATCGAAGGAATGAATATATTGTAATTGGGTTTTATCAAGGCATTTAACCAAGGTTTTTTTTTTGCATTTTTCCAAGCAAGATCACAGATTAACAGTTATCCTGGGATATAGTACCCTTCCTAGGCTGAAGATTATTCATCTTAGTGAGAACTATTCAAAAGTGCAATGGGCTGGAACTAGGAGACTTATCTTCACTAGAAGTCTTTGAGGAAAGGCAGGATGACCATTGGTTAGGGACATTATAAATGAGTTTTTATTCAGACGTGTTTTGAGCTACACACATTTTGAGGTCCCTTTCAGTTCTGAGATTCTCTGAACCTGTAATTGTCCCAGATAATTGAAGTTCCCCATCCCTTCTAGGTCTTTCTTCCTTAACAGGCTTGTAATTGATTTCTCAAACATCTTGTCTAGGTTTTATTTGTGTCTACATGATCTACAATGTATTTCAGTGAAGTTATTGCTTCTCTTCCTACATCCATTGATCTTTACCACAATGCTTTTCTCTCCTTTGGTTTTACCCAAGACTTTTCACAGTACTTGACACATAATTGGCACTTCATAAATGTTTACTGACTGATTGACATAGCCCCAATTGTATTAGGTGGATGCAGAATATGTGGTATAACCATACAAAAGAGTAGTCATTAAAAGATTGAAGTTAACTTGAAGAGAGATTTCAAATGGAGTGCTCAAAGATATGTACTTTGGTCATTTTCCACATTTTAGCAATATTCTCATAAATGATATGCTTAACATATTATCAGAGGAAATGAAGCTGTAAAGAATCATGAATGTGTTGGATAGGAGAGGGTGAATGAGTTTTTTTTTAATTGACAATGGAATAAATCTACTAAGATGAAACTGAACAGTGATAAATATAAAATCATATACTTATTTTTTTTAATCTAATACACAAGCATTGGATAAGTAAAGTCCATGTTAAGAGGAATATCTGGGTATTCTTCCATATTTGTTATCTTATTTTTATTCTGTGTCTCTAGATATTTCATATGTGATGCTCCTTGCTCTTATATCATAAAATCTATCCATTTGAGTCCTATAATTTCTTCAATTTATTCAATTATCCATCAATCTGAAAAATAAACAGTAACAAAAAAACATGAAGTATTGTTTTTAATTCAATCTGAACTCTTCTCAAAATCTATATTTGTAAAGTAATGATAGAGTTATGTTATAAGATCAAAGTGCTAGAATTATAGGACCTCAGAAGTCATAAAGTACAATTCCTTCCTTTTACAGAAAAGGAAATGAAGGCACAGAGAAGTTTAATTAGTTGTATAGGAGCAAATAATTGGTAAATGTCTTAGGCCAGAGTCAAACTCAGGTTTTTCTAACTCTAGAGCCTGGTTTACTATACCATCTAGCTTACTGAATGTTTATCTATTTTAAAGAAAGTGTTTTTAATAATTTGACAAATTGCTACATAGTGGAGATAAACAGTCAAAGCTGAAAAAATACCTTATTTAAGAATTCACATGTTTGTTTATTTATGAAAACCTTTCAAAAGCCTCCCATGAGGACAGTTGACAGCCTGGGAATCACTGCTGTGGAGTGTGCAATGCTAACAGACAGAAGAAAACTTCTACTACTTGAACTTCATCATAATAAAATTTGTAAAAGCCCTCCAGGCAATACCAAAGGGCATATTGATTGAGTAATGCCAGTGCTAGGCTATAAATGTTTGGATATTTAAGTAGTGTATATCATTTCCACATTTGTCTGGCAATATGAAATATAAAAAGCACCCCTTTTCCCTCTAAGGGTAAAATTCTACTTTTCCAATTCTCCTTCATGTGAATAATGTTATAGACTGAGACCTAAAATACAATGCTTTGAATTTATGGATCAGTTCAAATTTTCTAAGTAACATACAAAGGAAAAAATAAATATTTTAATAGAATAGCTTACTTATAACTTTTCAAGAAACACATGGTAATCATAAAAAGGATGGGCAAATTTACCTTCATATATATTTGTACCTAGAAAAAAGCAATATAAAATTAAATAATATTATATATTAAAATGCAACACAATACATAAATAATAAATATATAGATTAAAATATTTTAGCCTTCCAGTATATGCCAAGAATATGTATATATGTGTATATGTCTATACACATATACATAATAGTCAACATGTATATAGCCCTATTTCCAGGAAATTTGCTGAGTGCTTTACAGTTAATATTTCATTGTTCCTCAAAACAACATGGGGAGTTAGGTGCTATTATTATCCCCATTTTATAGATCAGGAAATTGGGGCAAACAGAGGTCAGATAGCTTGTCCAGTAACACATAGCTAATAAGTGGATGCGACTAGATTTGAACTAAGGTTTTCCTGATTCCATGCCCCCTAGCATCATATATAAACATACATATGCAAATATATACATATATTTACACAATGTTCTATATGTATAGATTATATATAACCTTCCAATTTATGCCACAAAAGTGAGTATACACAGAAATATATATGCATACACATATTTGTGTGTATGTGTATATGTATTATATATGTATATTATATAGACACACATACATATATAGATACATGTCTATATGTTTATGTCGAATCATTGCCTCAACTGAAAAGTTAAGAGGTTTAAAAATCAGCAATTTATAAATCTAGGTGCTTATGTTATCATTCCATTGCTAATTTACACTATTACTCTAGTAACCTCAGATTTTATTAACTTCTGACCACATATAACAGAATTAACAATAACTACAAGGTATTTTTGTACCTAAGACTAATTTTCATGTTCTTTAAAAATTCTTACTCCTATGTTGTTAATTATATTTGTTTTCTAAATATACAAGGACTAAATATATTAAATATGCATGCATTAGAGAATTCCAAGCTTGATTCATTTTTTGATTTTTTAAATATTTTATTTTTTTCCAATTCCACATAAAAATTAACATTATTACTTTTTAACATTTTGAATTTCAAATTCTCTCCTTCCCTCCCTTCCCCCCTCAGTGAGAAAGAAAGCAATTCGATATAGGTTATACTTGTGCAGTCATGCAAAACATTTCCACAGTAGTTGTGTTTTGAAAGAACACAGACCAAAACTAAACAAAAACAAAGAAAGAAAAATGAAGAGTGTTTACAAAAAGCTGTGCTTCAATATTCATTCATTCTCCATCATTTTTTTCTCTGGAAGTGGATAGCATTTTTCATCATGAGTCCCTCAGAATTGTGTTAAATCATTATATTGCTGAGAATAGTGAAGTCATTCAGAGTTGATCATTGTACAATATTCCTGTTACCGTGTTCAATGTTCTCCTGGTTTTTCTCACTTCACTTTAAATCAGTTTATATTAAACCTTTATAGCTTTCTATGAAATTATCCATCTCATTATTTCTTATAGCACAATGGGATTTCATCACAATTATATACCACATCTTGTTCAACCATTCTTCAATTGATGAGCGTACTCTCAATTTAAATATTTTTGTACATATAAGTGCTTTTCCTTTTAAAAAAAATTCTTTGGAATACAAACCTAGTAGTGTCACTGGGTCAATGGGTATGCATGGTTTTATAGTTTTGGGGACATAGTTCCTAATTGTTCTCCAGAACAGTTGGATCAGTCCACATCTCTACCAAGAGTACATTCAGGTCCCAATTTTCCCAAATCCCCTCCACCATTTGTTACCTTCCTTTTCTTTGATATTAGCCAATTTATTAGGTGTGAGATAGTACCTCAGCATTGTTTTAGACATGCATTTCTCTAATCAATACTGCTTTAGAGCATTTTCTCATATGACTATAGATAGCTTTGATTTTTTTATCTGAAAACTGTTCATATCTTTTGACTATTATTTTGGGAATTGCTCACATTCTCATAAATTTGATTCAGTTCTCTATATAGTTGAGAAATGAGATGTTTATCAGAGACCCCTGCTGTAATTTTTTTTCTGTTTTCTACTTTTCTTCTAATTTTGGTTGCATTGGTTTGTTTGTGTAAACACTTTTTATCTTAATGTAATCAAAATTATTCATTTTACATCCCATAATGCCCTTTCTATCTCTTGTTTGGTGATACACACACACACATACACATGTGCGTGTATGTGTATGTGTACATATGTACATATATATATATACACACATATATATATATATATATATACACAAATACAGAAAGATAGACAGACAGACAGTGAGACAGAGAGATATAGATAGATAGATAGATAGATAGATAGATAGATAGATAGAATTCATGGATCTGACAGGTAAACTATTCCAGACTCCCCTAATTTGCTTATAGTATCATCCTTAATTTCTAAATCATGTATCCATTTTGACACTCTTGGTGTGAAATCTTGGTCTATATTTTGTTTCTACCAAACTACTTTCTAGTTTTCCCCACAGTTTTTGTCAGATTGTGGGTTTTTATCTCAAAAGCTTAGAATTGGGTTTATCAAATACTAGATTATCATGGTAATTTATTACTGTGTAAGTAATCTTTTCCACTTATCCACCACTCCATTTCTTAGCCAGTACTAAATTGTTTTGATAATTACCATTTTGTAATACAATTTGAGACCTGATACAGCTAAACCACCTTCCTTCACATTTTTTTCATTGATTCCCTTGCTTTTCTTCACCTTTTGTTCTTCCAGATGAGTTTTTTTTTACTTTTTTCTAGCTCTAAAAATATATTTTTGTGGTTTGATTTGCATTGTATTGAATAAATAAATTAATTTAGGTGAAATCAGTCTAGGCCTGCCAATGGGCAATTATTGTTTTTCCATTTGTTCATATATGACTTTCCAAGCTTAATTCTGAGAGAAAAGTCATCAATTGAAGACCTTGTTTTATTGTACACCTACATAGTATATCTAATAAATATAATTTTTGGATTTTCATCTTTTGAGTATATTGCTTAGTAAATTCTCTTAGAGTTAATATCTTGTACCTGTTCATTAAAATATATATTTGCTTACAGAGTTTAAACTTAAACATGAACACACACACAAGCTATTCCTATGTAATGGCAAGCAGGGTAGGATTTTTTGCTTTTTTTTTTGGAGTGCTTCTCAGCACTAAGGCAATCGAGTGCCTTTGAGTCTTGCCTTTATTTCCATCAAGAGTCTTTGATTGAATCAGGAATCTTTGATGACCTGCTTAAGTCACCAGAAGGCCTAGGTCACATGGGTTTGAGTCGCATGATTGTGATGCCCTCTTACCCTGAAGCAGTGTATATATACTCTGAGGTTAGCATTTTTCTTGGGGCTCACTCATTGTAAGAGTGCTCCTTGACTTGGCCAGACAAGAGTCTGGGTAGCCACTAAGGAGCCCCCAGTTTGCAAACCCAGAGATCGGTGCTTCTCTCTCTGGTAACTGTGTTATGTATTGCTATGGTCAGAAAGCTAGAAGATGGTTGATTTGTGTTTATTTGCTCTATTTATATAATTTCTGTTTGTAATTTCTATTTGTGTTTTTCTGAAGTTCAGGATGCTGGCTTTTCCCCCTGAACTAAGTGAATGATATATGTATGTTTAATTAAAGTAAGATTGTTAACCCCGTAAAGTTGCTTTCCTTAGAAAAGCAGATCAAAGAACCAAGGCTAGCAGCCCTCCTTTGTGCTGGTGTTACTAGCCTTACATAGCCATAGTAGTTGCAAGTAACATTGTTGTTACACACTAAACATGAAAAGAGGGTAGGCAGATAAAGAATTTTGAAAAGACACCATTCCATATGCCTGATATTATCTTCTACCAACTATTCATGAAAGCTGTCTTCCTTAATTTATGCAGAAACTTTCAGTTCCATCAGTTCCCATCAGATTTGGAGAGTTTGGGTGAACAGAAATGATTAACTCTCATAGTATATTTATGACAGACACTTGGGTAGACATGAACATAAATCTTTTGGTATCAGGGGGCTTGAATCACTTCCATCGAAATGGATTCAGAATTATTTGTAATCTGTGGGATCACTTGATTAAATGATATGGACTAAATTTGTTCTGGATATTGGTTTTGCTGTCTCACAGCTAATCAGAATAAAGAAACCAGAAGCAAATCCACAAGCATTGCAATGAGGTATAACATCAATGTGTTTATATATACATAACATGTGTACATGTATGCATATATACACATGCACACACATACATTACTATGTGTTTATGTATATATGTATGTATGTATCTATGTATAAGTACATATGTGTGTATAGTGTGTGGGGGGAGGGAGTGAGGTTAATGTATTTGTGCATAATCAAATGGATTGTAGGTGCCCAAGGTGATATTCCACCTCAGGTGTCTTGGATCAGCCATCCATATAGTCCTTCCTATAGTTTTTTTTATTTATATTAATTCCTAGAAGAGAAAATTAAAGGTCACCTAATCCAACTTTTTATATTAGAGATACAGAAAAAGGTCCAGAGAGGTTAAATGACAAGCATGTTGTTCAAGGTCATGTTGGTAGTAGCCAGCAGAATCTATTAATCCAGGTCCTCTAAGTTCAGTGTTCTTCCTACTACACTATGTTTCTCAGAGGAGGAACCTGGCACTCAGTAATGTAAATTGAGTTGCTCAGGATGACACGGTCAGTTCCACTATTTGAACCCAGATATTTTGACGCCAAGTCCTGTGCTTT
This sequence comes from Trichosurus vulpecula, assembly GCF_011100635.1. Classification (NCBI taxonomy): domain Eukaryota; kingdom Metazoa; phylum Chordata; class Mammalia; order Diprotodontia; family Phalangeridae; genus Trichosurus; species Trichosurus vulpecula. The sequence goes on along the minus strand of NC_050573.1, from coordinate 311,896,959 downwards.
TTCCACTGCACTGTGCTGCTTTTCAAGCTACTTTGGAAAATGTCAGGTATTAACTACTATTTTGATTTTGAAATTTGTTTTGACAGTTCAATTTCATCCGAGTTCCTAACTCTGACCGGCACCTAGGCAAAAGAGGTTTTGTTTTTTAAAGATCAGAACAAGCAACAGAGAGGTGAGTATTACATTTCCTACAATGGAAGACAATAAAAAAGGGAGAAAGGATTTTTATAGCATATATCACAAAGAAGAGTAAAATTATTAGAACTTAAGTGCAATAAAATTTATGAGATCATATTTGTAACAACTTCTACCATGTATAGTAGTTTTTCCCCTCCTTTCAAAAAAAAATAAGAAAAATCAGTTGCTGAAGGAAAACTAATACCCCCTTCAGGACATTTTTTGGTTAAACAATTTTATTTTCTGTAATATTTAAGTATCTTAGCACTCAAAGAAATGACTAGCTCTTCAGTTTCATAAACCTTTGTTGGTAACAACTAGAAAACTAATGTAATATTTGTGTCATAGATTAAAAGCCTAATTACCACATAAATGATATACCCTCTGTACACAGTTAATTTTATGCTTTGAAGTGTGAGAAATTTTACTGGGATATGTATTTCCTGCACTGAAGCAAATCGTACTCTTCTCAGATCTTCTTACTTTGCTCAGTTCTTACTCATGCTTTCACATAAATTCTCTATGGAGGATTTACCCATGGCAGTCTTATAATTTTAATCTAACAGTAACTAATACTCAAATATGTACCTGTACACATATTTAAAGCCTGGTCCTAATGAAGTAATGTCATTTATTGGATTCTCCTAGTGGGCCTAATAACTTCAATCTATTCCATAGCCACAGACTACATGCAAACCTTGACTAGTCATATGACAAATAACTGCTCTCAGTTGAAAGTAGAACTGGACAATAAAGTACTATGTCTTTAAAAATAAATGTCGCCTCTATCTCAAAGTCCGTTGGCATGGGAATCTATTCTTATTGGTGGAGATGAAAGCTCTGCCCTAGTTGAGGGGCAGGACAGAGTTGATGAGAGGAAAGGGAGCTCCAGTCTCCCCCAGTATCCTTTCCAGACCCTTTATGATCAGTTCCCCTTTGGGACTCTTGGTGGTCCAATCTTCTTTGAGATCTTTCAAACCAAAAGTTTCTTTGTGTGTCTGGCTTCCACATTTTAGAGGGAATATAGAAAACTCCAACCATACTTTAGATTGCTGAAGGAAAAGACTGGGAAGAAATGAGAGGAGCAGTCAGTTTCCATCATGTCTCTCCTTGTAGCTTGCTACTCTAGAGACTTGGGGGAGTTTCCTTTTGGATGCCACCTAGGACACTCTCTCTTACTTGAGCTGAGTTATCTCACTCTCAATAAGAATACTCCTTTTCTCTGTTTTGTCTGGTATATATTCTCTATGCATATCTTCTCTGATTTCTGTTTTGCTACAAGTTAGATGAATGGGTTTCTTTGCTATTTGCTATGTGTGTTCATTGTAGAATTATTAGGAGGGAAATGGGTCAAGCCTTGAATATAGAGTTTGACATCTTTTTTTCAAAAATGACAAAGCAATCAGAAGTGAGATGGAACCAAATCATATTCACTGACAATACTTAAAGGGTCAAATAGATATAGTTCTAGCTTGGTGCCCCTCTCTCTGAGGAGAGTAGAATGGCATCTGACCATAATCTTCTCTTCCTGGCAGGAATGAAATTTTCCCTCAGAGAAAGGTGGAGGGAGAAGAGTTTAGAGATGTCTCTTCTGCTTCCCTTTGATCAATACGATAGCATCCTGCCATAAGACAGGCTTCACTATACGTGGGGGTCATTATCTTTCCTTAAATTAAAGAAAATGGCTAATTTGTCATTGATGGGTTGGTAGTATTATTGTCATGAACAAAAGAGGGTCACATTGAAGCTTCCTGATTTTTCCATGGCATGTCATTGTGATAAAATTGAATACTTCTAGTCCTCAGCTTGTATTTAGATTCCACAAATGTGGGTAACTGAGTTCATAGCTCCCATACAGGCCATCTAGCTAACAAATGACATTGTGTACAAGATAGGTTTTGTTTCGTCCTGTGAAATGCAGAAGATATGGAAGACTAGAAAGGAGTTCATTACCAAATATTAAAAAAATAGACAAATGGGATGTTAAAAGTCTGTGAACAATTGACACCATTTCCCACCCTTTCTGATGAGTATCACTATTTTACAGAGTCTGAAAATGCTGCAAATTCAACAGTATATCTTGGTTTGACCAAGGTAACGACAGATGAAGTACATTGGGTTGGTGATCCCTCTTCTCTTAGATCCATTTGCAATCCCTGGGGTGGGAGGGCTTATAGAAATAATGAAGAGAAAGGTAGAGTCTTTTCTCCATGTTATTATTGTTGTTGTTTTCTATGATTAGTCCTCTAGCTATAGGAACCACATAGGTGAGATCTTTTCTCTTCAATTGGCACAGTGCCCAAGAATATTCCATTCAACCAAAAATATAAAGGACTAGAGTTGTTCCCCTGCCCCCAATGCTCAAGGTTTCTGAAATTTCTTCAAAATACAGATTAGGTGCAAGAGGTAAACAAATTACAGTTCTCTCTCGAGACTTAGAAACCAAGAATCCAAATGAAGCAATGATCTGGTGAATTAGCAACAGAGTAGGTTAAACCTGAATCCCTTAGCTCTCAGTCAGTACCTCCTCCTTCAGCAATCCCCACACTCTGGCATAATGGGATCCATGAGTTTATGCCCTGTGATCTACTCAACAATTTCATTTCTGCTTTTGGAGTCTCTAGTAGTCTCTCCTCCTTCAACTCTTCAGTGGCAGCAAACATTAGGACTCAATGCTCCTCTCACCTCTAACACACACACACACACACACACACACACACACACACACACACACCCTGCGTAGAGGAGGTAGAAGTGAAAGAAAGCAGAGATCTTGCTCTGTCTGAGGTAGTCAGTACTTGTGCTTAGAGCCATACTCAGCCAGAAAAATAAGGAATGGAAGGATCTAAGGTGCCAGGATGTGGTGGTGGGGTTTCCACTAGGCCGCAAAAGGAGATTAGAATAGGGTTGAGATATGTTTTATCTCTTTGGCATATGGATTTGCTTGAGGCAGAGGCTGAGGCCAGTGAAAAATGTATTAAGCATACCTAGAATGGGCGGAGAGTGAGACAACTATCAGATCCTTGGGGGATACAGTACCCATGGAGAAGAAGATAGACAGTGTGTAATAAGAGAATATAAGGTAGAAAAAAAACCACTGAAATTACTGAATATCTCAGGAAGCAGAAAATTCAGTTAAAAATCTTGAACACAAGCAGAAAAACCAACAGGGAAGATGTAATTAATGGATGGGAACATGCTCCCCCCGCCCAGGATACCTAATGCACAGTGAGTCAGAGGGTCCTGTCAATTTCTAAAAAAAAAGTATGGAACCAAAACAGAATGTTCCTGAATGTCTCATAGAGAAATAATAATAGTCAAGCACAAATGTATGGCCTTCACAGGAAAAAATGGAATTGAAAGATTTAAATCCACAATGGGAAGTCTCACTGAAGAAATAAGAGAACCTACTGAAACTTCGGACTGCAAATGTAGTTTTGAAGGACAAAACTGAAGGACAATATGGAAGAAGGGAAGAAAAATTTTCAAATGGACTATGATTTTTAAACAAGTAAATATATTCATCTAAAAGATAGGATTAGAAATCTCCCATAATAACATTACAAGCTAAAATTAAAAAAAAAAGACAAACCTGCTCATAACACACACAATAACATGAGAAAATTTCCCAAACCTTTGGAACATGAAAAACAAAATGCCATTCAAAAGAATCCACAGAATTCTCCAAGAAAACAAACAAAAGTCTATGCTGCAGACACCAAGACACAGTTATTAAACTGACTAATTCCTATGACAAACAACACATTCTTCAAGTTACCAAGAGAAATAGTTTCAAATACAAAGAAAAGTAAATTTTAAAAATGCCATTTGGAACTGACAAGAAGTAGCAGGAGGTGGGGCTGTTAAGTGGCTCAGTGAGTAGAGCACCAGCCCTGGAGTCAGGAGGACTTGAGTTCAAATCTGGCCTCAGACTCTTGACACGTTTGCTAGCTGTGTGACCTTGGGGAAGTCACTTAACCCCAATTGCCCTGTCTTCCCCCTTAAACAAAACAAAAACAAAAAACAAAACAAAACAAACAAAAAATAGCACGAGGGAATAGACACTGTGTTTTAAAGCAAATGAGGTCAAGATTCAATGGGGGTAGAGCCAAGAGAGCAGATGGAAAGCAGGGACTTGCTTAAGCTCCCCGCCAGGTCCCTCCAAACACCTATAAAAATGGCTTTGAAGAAATTCTATAGATGCAGAGCCCATGAAATAACAAAGGGAAGCAGGACTCTAGCCCAGGACAGCCTGGATGGTTGCTGGGGAAGGGTCTATTGCACAGAGCTGGGACCAGACTGGAGCAAAGCCCAGTGTGGGCTTCTCCAGGACCAACCAGACCGGGAGCCTGGCAGAATAGGCATAGAACCCTGAATCAGTGAGCTGTGGCAGTTACCAGACTTCTCAACCCATGAACACCAAAGACAACAGGGAAGGCTAGTGGGAAAAGCTGCTAGGAAGGGTTCCTGGTAGGCCACTGCCCTAGGGGTGGCAGAGGTGGTACAGCTCTGAGGCAGCTTGCAGAGCCAGAGCTGCAGTTGCCTCTGGCCCCAGTCTCACCTAGTGGGAGGAATTAAGGTGTGGATTAGAGCAGGAGTGCAAAGCCTGCTTTGCCCTGCCTGGATATGGGCCACAATCCTGGTTGGCAATTCTTGGGGGAGAAGGAGTGCTGGTGTGGCAGAGCTTGCTGTGTAGGAGTAGCTCAGAAAATAGCAGCATAGCCCCTCAACCTTGGGACAAAGTACTCTCTACTCTACGAGCAGTAATACTCTGACAAAAAGCTCAAGGGTCAAGTAGTTGGCTGGGAACATGAACAGGCAGAGAAAACAGTCTCAGATTCAGACTCAGACTTTGGAATCTTTTTAAAGTGACAAAGAAGACCGAAACATACAGCCAGAAGATGTCAACAAAGTCAAAGATCCTACATCGAAAGCCTCCAAGAAAAATATGAATTGGTCTCAGGCCATGGAAGAGCTCAAAAAGGATTTGGAAAGGCAAGTAAGAGAAGTAGAGGAAAAATTGGGAAGAGAAATGGGAATGATGCAAGAAAACCATGAAAAACAAATCAATGACTTGCTGAAGAGACCTCAAAAATACTGAAGAAAATGACACCTTAAAAATAGATCAACTCAAATGGCAAAGGAGCTCCAAAAAGCCAATGTGGAGAAGAATGCCTTGAAAGACAGAACTAGCCAAATGGAAAAGGGGGTCCAAAAGACCACTGAAGAAAATACTACTTTAAAAATTAGATTGGAGCAAATGGAAGCTGGTGACTTTATGAGAAATCAAGATATTATAAAACAGAACCAAAGGAGTAAAAACATGGAAGATGATGTGAAATAGCTCACTGGAAAGACCACTGACCTGGAGAACAGATCCAGGAGAGACAATTTTAAAATCACTGGACTTCATGAAAGCCTTGATCAAAAAAAGAGCCTAGATATCATCTTTCAAGAAATTATCAAGGAGAACTGCCCTGAAAATCTAGAGCCAGAGGGTAAAATAGAAATTGAAAGAATCCACAGATTGCCTCCTTGAATAGATCCCAAAAAGAAAACTCCTAGGAATATTGTCACCAAATTCCAGAGCTCCCAGATCAAGGAGAAAGTATGGCAAGCAGCCAGAATGAAACAGTTTGAGTATTGTGGAAACCCAATCAGGATAACACAAGATCTAGCAGGTTCTACCCATTAAGGGATAGAAGGGCTTGGAATATGATTTTCTGGTGGTCAATGGAGGTAGGATTAAAACCAAGAATCACCCACCCAGCAAAACTGAGTATCCTGCTCCAAAGCAAAATATGGATTTTCAATAAAATAGAGGACTTTCAAGTTTTCTCAGTGAAAAGACAAGAGCTGAATAGAAAATTTGACTTTCAAGCACAAGAATCAAGAGAAGCATGAAAAGGTAAACAAGAAAGAGAAATCATTAGGGACTTACTAAAGTTGAACTGTTTTGTTTACATTCCTACATGGAAAGATGATGTGTATAATTCATGAGACCTCAGTATTAGGGTAGCTGAAGGGAATATACATATATGTAGACAGAGGGCACAGGGTGAGTGGAATATGAAAGGATGATATCTTAAAAAGTAAAATAAAATTAAGGGATGAGAGAGGAATATATTGAGAGAGGGAGAAATGGAGAGATAGAATGGGGTAAATTATCTCGCATAAGAGTGGCAAGAAAAAGCCACTTCCTGTTGGAAGGAAAGAGGGGGCAGGTGAGGGGGAATGAGTGAATCTTGCTCTCCTCAGATTCAACTTGAGGAGGGAGTAACGTAGAGACTCAATTGGGTATCTTACCCCACAGGAAAGTAGGGGCAAGGGGATAAAAAACAGGGGACGATAGAAGGGAGGGCAGATGGGGGAAGAAGTAATCAAAAGCAAACACTTTTGAAAAGGGACAGGGTCAAGGGAGAAAACTGAATAAAGGGGGACAGTATAGGATGGAGGGATATATAGTTAGTCTTTCACAACATGAGTATCATGGAAGTGTTTTACACAATGATACATGTATGGCCTATGTTGAATTGCTTGCCTTCTTAGGGAGAGTGGCTGGGGAGGAAAAGGGGAGAGTATTTGGAACTCAAAATTTTAAAAGCAGATGCTCAAAAAAAGTTGTTTTTGCATGCAGCTGGGAAATAAGATATAAAGGCAATGGGGTATAAAAATCTATCTTGCCCTATAAGAAAGTAAGGGAAAAGGGGATGAGGGGAATGGGGTGACAGCAGAGAAGGCTGACTGGGGAATGGGCCAATCATAATATATGCCATCTTGGAGTGGGGTGGAGGATAGAAATGGGGAGAAAATTTGTGACTCAAAATCTTGTGGAAATCAATGCTGAAAACTAAAAAAAATTATATTAAATGATAAAATATGGAATTCAAAAAATAGAAATAGCCCAATCCACTTTAATTGGCAAACAAGTAATGTTTTTGTTTCTATCACTCAAGGACTTCATAAGCAGCTGCTAAAAACTACAAATTTTGTTGAAATTAAGCTGGAGATCCTTTGGTAGAGATTTTTCTTTCTCTCTTTCTCTTTATTTTCTTGTCTTTCTTCTTAGCTTGCCTTTGATACATGGTCTGTGAAAGTCTAGATATCCTGGTGAACATAAGGATTAGCTTTATATTCCTTTATTTAGAATGATCATGGTTAGTGAGGGAAACTTGCATTTGGCAGGCAGGCAAGTAGGCTTTGATTGGGGCTTCTACATCTGAAGTTCTCTAATGCACAAAGTCTTGTTTACATTGGAAAACTATGTAGGGGAGCACCTAGTCACCCATAAAGACTATTATAAGAAAGCACCGAAAGGGATCTTAGAAGGGTAGAGAAGACCAATGAAGTCTAATACCTAAAACAGTTCTTCCAGCCATCTGTAATATTAAGCAAGAACTTAAATTCCACTGTTAAGTGAATTAACTTTGATTAGACTTTCATTGGAAAATAAGAATGAAAACTTCAAGATTCTCCCTTTCCCTCTGTCTTCATAAATCCTGGCCATTTTGGAGGCAAAAAAGATGGGCAAAAAAATGAAGGAAATCCTTTTTCTTGGTTTCTATACATTTCTTGTATTAAAAAGTAACTAAAGACTAAAATTGCAACCAAAATACATATTATTTTTAGAATAAATTTTCAAATCATAGGTTAAAGGTTTCTGTCTATACCTGCTAAAATATGTTAGATTTTTAGAGCTTTGCAGTTACAATTGAGATTAAGTAAAAATAGTACAGATTCTTTCCCCTTTCCTGAAGGCTGATACATACATTACTCTAATAGAAGGTGATTTCCCCTAATGGAGAATAAAGAGGACTAATGCTAGTTTGAAATGATTCAACAGAATTTAATTCTTTAAGTAAAGTGTTAGCTAAGGTACTCAACAAATTGGAATAGACTATGCAAATTGAGAAGTAAAAGTTTAGCAGTTAATTTGTATTGTATAAGGAAAACTATATAGGAGACATGTTGTGGAATGTTAGACTAGAATATGACTGGAAAAAAGGATGAAATTGAATTTTTTAAAATAGCAAAGGGAAAATGAAGTGTAAAATCAGAAGCTCCATTTTGAAGTTTGTAGGTTTTAATCAAAATCCACTAGAAAGTAAAGAAAAACCTGCAAGACAATGTTTAAGCAAGTGAAGATAAAAGGAGAATGGGAGGAACCTTAAAGTAAGGAATACCATTGTACTGACAGTGTGAATGGAACATAATAGAAGGTAAAGGGTTTGGAGTTTTGGTAAGAGGTTTGAAGAATATTCTTTATCTCATTGAGATAAGGATATAAGAAATTTTTTGGAGAAGTGTCTATTGGCAATTTTAGATAAATATTCTATCACTATATAAGATTTACCAAATAGAAACTATAAATTTGCTGTATGAAATTATTTAAGTATAGCATATTAATACTCTGTCCCTGAAGGATCATCAAAGGGGTCCAAAAACAGGGGCATGTGAATAAGAGACTCCCACCATGAATTTTCGAAAGTGATGTAACTGAATGCTGTAGGCTCCATAATTTGAAGTTCTGCCAGATAATGCCCGTGGAAAATTTACATTTTCAGCATTGCAATTGTAATTGTAAATCCAGATTTGATTTAATTGAAGTTTGTACTGAAACTAAATTAAAATGTGATATCATTTAAAGTGAGATATATACTTCTATGAGGATAATTGTGGTAAATCATAATAGTGCAAAATAATTTAATATTTGACATTAAGGCAACAGTCTTTGAAACTTCATGGATTAGGAAACCTGAGTTCAAATCCAACCTCAGAAACCTACTAGGTATGTGAAGCTGAAAAAATCACTTTACCTCTGTTTTCTCAGGTTCTTCATCTGTAAAATGGGGTAATAATAGCACCTATCTCTGAGAGTAGTTGAAAGAATCAAAGGAGATAATTGTAAAGTGCTTAGCATAGTGCCTAGCACATGGTAAGCACTATATAAATCTTAGCTATTATTATTTTTTAGCAATTATAATAGCTTTATATTGGTTTTTTAATGTAATTGTACACAATACCAAATTGATAGATGGAGATTTCCTGATGTTTAAGAGGATTAACAAATGCATCTAACTGAATGAATGCTATTTCACTGCCAAATGTTGTTATGTTTTGAAAACTTATAATATTATTTATGCTATCATTAGGCTTCTAATGTTTTGTGTATTATGAATTTTGGGAAAACACTGCATATAAAGTAACTACTTTTTTAATCTAGATACTGTTGAATTATGTGATTTCTGGTTAAATGTACATTTGGAGTGGTTACCATTAACAAGGAGACTTGATATTATTTCATATTGATGAATATTTTTGCATTACTTTAGCTTTTTTGTTTCATGGTATTTGTGTTTGCCTATAAGAGGGGTATATCCACATTGCTTTTATTTATTGTTTAGGAATCAGGATCATTCCTTCTGTAATTTTTTTTATTAACTGAAAACCTGTTTTCTGTTTTTATTTACCTCACCTGATCAAAACTTAACTTAAAGAATAATAATGTTAACTGTGACATTCCTCAAGTAGAAGCCAAAGGGAAGTTTGAGTTTATTAAAGTGATTCAGTTATTTGTCAGTTATCCTAGATGTGTAAAAGAGGAATTCCCAAGTTTTCTTGGTTACATTGGTAATATGTAACTCTCCCCTCTCAATCAATCGATTGTGAACTCTCTAAATGAAGTTTAACTGGTAGTCTAACTTAGTTTATCTATAGTCTATTTAACAAGTTTTGTCTTCTTAAGGTATGTATGAGATTATGAATCTATTAAGTGTGTTTGACTTTCATAACATTGAAGGAAGCATGGGATTATTACTTTTTATGATAATTGTGTCCACAGTGCACTTGTTTCCTAGTATAAGTTCAACTCTCCTGACCTACACCCCCTAAGACTTATCGAAATTGATCCTCATGACTATGAGATATTGGGGAAAGTTTTTCATCAATCTGGCCATTACTCCTCCTTAAAGGAATTCTATCAAGCTCTAGATGTGATAAGAAGTGAGGAGGATGACATTGAATTGTGTTCTTGTAATGAGGTCGTTTTGAAATCCTAACTTAGCTTTCTGAGTCTGTAATTTTTCTTCCAGCAGGACAAAAATGTTGGGTTTTAATAATATTGGGTTCTCCCAGATCCTGGACTCACCCAAAATATTTTTGTTTGGTGTCTCCATATCTAAGTCTTCTTTTGGGTCCACCCAGGCTTCTATTTTGGGTTCCACTTGTGTTTGCCAAGGTTTTTTTGAATGTTTATATTGACTCATACCCATCTCAATCTACCTCACTTTCAAGTTGCCCTCTTGACAGAATTTCTTCATTGTGTATGTGTGGTTCACGTGTGGCCTCCCTTTTGTGAATCCTATACGGCGATAACATTCCAGAGCCTGGCCTAGAGGTGGCCACACCTCCTTTGTTGTTTGCTGTCCTCTACCGAATGATTTAACAATTTTTTTTTCCTGAACTATTTCAGATTAGGGGATTTATTCTTACAAACAACGCTAGCAATACTAGTCTCTTCTGTAGTGACTGCTAGCGAGCACAGTAGATAGAGCTCCAGGCCGAGAGTCAGGAAGACTTTATTAAAATCTGGATTGAGATACTACCTGTGTGACCTTGGGCAAGTCATTTAACTTTGATTCGCCTTAATTTAATTACCTGTACAATGGAGATAACAATAGAAGCTTCCACCAGAATTTTGTTGTGTGGATCAAATGAGATGAAAATTGCAAAGCAAACAGCGCACAGTGCTATATAAATGTTAGTAATTATAAATATTCCTTATATGTGACATATCATTTCCTATTTCCAAGTCTTTGTACAGGTTATCCTTCATCACTGGAATGTACTAACTTCCCTCCTCCAACTCATCACCTATCTAGATTCTTTTAAAATTCAGCTTAAGTGCTGAGTTTAGAAGCCTATCCTAAAATCCCCTAGTTACCAGGACTTTTCTTCAGGAAATTATGTTATGTTTTGTGTTTAATTTTCTATTTCCATGTTCTTTTCTATGATTGGAAAGTATGCTCATTTAGAGAAGGAATTGTTATATTTTTGTTTTTGTCCTTCCAGTGCCTAACACAGTGCTTCAAAGTAGGTACTTAAATGCTTAACGAATTGAATTGAATCAAATCTTTGGGGCTCCCAGGCTCTGTTCTTGGGAGTGAACACCACAAAGTGTTCTCACTAAGCAATAAACAAGTCTTTGGGGGAATGTTGTATATAATATGTACCTAGTGAAGTGTCCAGAGAAGCTCTTCTGATCCCATCTAAACTGACTTTCAGAGATGTATTGCCAAGGCAATATTCACAGCACTTGCTATTATTATGAATATGCTGAGTTGGTTCTGTACTGCAAAATATAACAGACTCTCCATATAGAAGGCATAAGAAACAAAACATTTATTCAGACACCTGAAAAACTCAATCCCAAAACCATTAAGTCCAATCTATCCAAGCAGCACAGAAATTAATTCACATTATCACAGCAGAGAGCCACTCCATTCCATAGCCCGCCCCTTGCTGGGACCTTCCCACAAACAATGACAATACAGCTAGTTTCCCTGAGTCTTCTCTCTCTCTCTCTCAGCTCTAACTGTTCTGATTTCACTTCCTTCCTGCTCCACTCTTTCCTGTCCCACTTGTTCAGCAAGCTCCTCCCAATGCATGTAACTTAGGCTTCCTGTGACATAAGCAGGTCACATGGGCCTTTTAATGGATGGGGAAGATCTTCAAATTTACATTACCATTACAGGAGGCCAGCTAAGGCACTTGATTATAGAAGACAATAACATGTATCATGAGTGTGTGGGACCTGGAATGGAATGAGCAAAGGATGGTTGAACAAAGCACTTTTGAAAAGTTGCCAACCCCTGCTTTTAGAACTACCAGTCCAAAATCTTTCTGTCTTCCAATTCTTCCTTTGATTATTGGGGTATAATTTGCTCCCACAAACCTTTTGACACAAGAGAGGATTTGTCAGACCTATTTATAAACTCAATTTTCATACAGACAGAATTCCTTGAAAAACAAGATGAACATGCTTGTAACCCTCAGTTGCTTTTTGCTAGATCTCCTGGTTTATTAATTTTTGAGCTACAACATGGAAAGAAAGACTCCTTAGAGGAAATCTTCATGCTGCTGCTGGTACCACAAAGATTTTGTTTCCCAGTTAGAAAGACTAAAAAAGTTTTGAAAATACTTTGATTTCATGCCTTTTCCTCCTTCCCCCTAACTCCTTCACATAATGTTGCATGTGGTTTTTCAGCTGATGAAGAGAAAAGTAGAGTCTTTATCCCATAATTTCCCTTTGTTATCTGGAAATTAGCGTGGGAACTTTCTTTTTAAGTATTAAAAGTTGTTTCACTGGATATGGCACCACCCCATGACCTACATGAGATTTCTAGCCTCTTTTAGGATAAAGTTCACATCAGAGCTTTAGAATAGTAAGGGAGCTGAGAAGCCATTAAGTCAAACTTTTCCTTCCATTTTGTATCTGAGGAAATTAAGGCACAGAGACATTAAATTGCTTGTTCAGGGTCATACAACTGGTAAGTGTGATGTAGGATTCAGTTGTTGCTTGAATATTTGAATTGGGCACTGTATTGCTTTTCTCTATGAATTTAAACAATCAAATCTTCTGTAATCAGAGAACCTCCTTTTGAGATAAAAGTTTAACTTAGCGAAACTTCTCACATTTACTTGTATTGGCCACTAGATGGCAAAGTTAGCCCACAAGAGAGATCACTCTCACATCCAAAGGCACAAGCAAAATTTAACAGTAAAAAATACTAATAATATAAAATAAGATAAAATAAATCACATACTGTGGCCAAACATTTATTGATGTTAGGTCAATGGGTGGATAATTCCTTTCCTCATCCCATTTGAGCCCCTAGCATTAACATCATTATAATGGCCTATCAATTGTTAACTTATCAAAGTCTTGAAGGTAGAAAGGACCTTAGAAATTATCTAGTCCAACCACTTCATTTTACACATGGGTAAACTAAGAACTAAAGAGGTAGAATGTCATATTAAAGGTTGCATAGTAGATGGTAAATAAAAAGTTCAGATTGAGAACTTGACACCAAATTCAGTTCTTTTTCCACTGCATTCTTTCTGTGTATGTGTGGGTATGTGTGTTTGTGTGTGTGTGTCTATCTGTCTCTCTCTTAAAGTCATCTTATATACACTTATAAAAAACTTAACAAACATCTTTCATGTTAGTAAACAGTAGCTTAATCTGGATATTTCTATTTGTTTTCCTCAAATATTTTCATTCATCCTTTGACCTTGAAAAGTCCTTCATTTTTCAAAGGAATCGTTATTTTGATTAAATTCAATAAGCAATTGTGACTATGGTTAACTATTTGCAAGGTATTATTCTATGGCTTGAGTATAAAAATGAAAAATTACATAGTTTCTGGCCCTAAAACCTTAAAATATGAGAGAAATTAAGATGATAAATTCAGAAATCATTCAATGAATAAGATCATTAGTATTACCATAGAGGAAGTTGAAGCATAGAGAAATTAAATAATTAGCCCATTGTCACATAAGCAATCAATAGTACAGATGAGACTTGAACCCACATTCTCTGGCCCTCAAACCAGTACTGTTTCTATTGTGCCATGTTGCTGCTGTAACATTACATAAAATCAATGCTGTATCATCTTATATATTATCATGATAAAATGCTAAATGTGATGGGGTAAAAGAGAGATTCAAAATGAAAAACATTTAGTAATTTAGGAAAATAAATGGAAGAAAGCATTATTTATGGTTAGAATAACTGAGGAAAGTTTTTACACACAGTTTGTCTTTCCTCTTGAAAATGAAGTCAGAGTGGTTACTTGGCTGAGAAAAATGAATCCAGGTTTTTCCTATTATGTATGAAGAGCTAACAGATGTGGAAGATCCAAGGAAAATCCTTCACCTTTCTCTCTACCCTTGTAGGTAGAGCCTTAGATAGAGTAATTTAAAAGAAGAAAAAGAAAACAGAAAAGGGAGATAGAAACATTACAATAACTGGCACAGATAGAATAAACAAATGAAGTCCACATGTAAGTCTTAAAAACTTTTCAACATCTTATCTCAATCTTTTTACCACTGTCTCTAAGATTCTGGAAAGGGAACCCAGTTGGGAACATGAAGACTCAGGGGGGACAGAGAGAGAGAGAGAGAGAGAGAGAGAGAGAGAGAGAGAGAGAGAGAGAGAGAGAGAGAGAGAGAGAGAGAGAGAAAGAGAGAGACAGAGACAGAGACAGAGAGAGAAGGTATGAGGGTAGGAGATGTATAGTTCAGTCTGTGCAATAAAAAAAGATTGAGGATTCACCAATTCTCACTACGTGTAAGACAGTATGTTAGTTGCTTCAGTTGAAGTGTCACACAGCACTTTCCTTGAAAGAGATTGCAGTTCACTAAGCCTGAAAGCAAAACCACATATATAAATTCTGTGCCCTTAAGTTTAAAATTCAGGAAATGTTTCTGTTTGCTCTGTTCATTGTAAAATAAACAGATTCACAGGAAAGCAAATTGACATTCTTTTGTGTCTTTTCTCCCTCAGAGGCAACTGGTGGTAGGATAGAGCCCTAGACCAGGGTTCAAATTTGATCTCGGACACGTAGTAACTGTGTGACTCTAGGCAGGTCATTTGACCCATGTTTGCCTCAGTTTCTCCAACTGTAAAATGGACATAATAATAGTATCTACCTCCCAGGTTGTGAGGATAAAATGAGAAAGCATTTGTAAAAGTGTTAGGTACAGGTTGCAAACCCCAGCTCTTGCTCTGAACCTGGATCGTAGATTTGGGATGTGGGAGGAGGAGTTGCAGGATGGCATTCCCCTGGTAGTCTGAGCAGATAGTCAGAAAGGAGAGTGTGGTTTCCTCCACTCCAAAACCAAGTAGACATCAGATTCTTCTTCCGTGAACTTCTTCACCTTCCCAGTACAGGCATACATTGACTCCATGTCCAGCGCTGCTAAATTGGATTACTCCACATTTTAGGAGTTAGCACTACCCCAGTTTGGGAAGAAAGGCCAAGGAAATAAATACCAATTTTTTGACCTGATATTGGGCTCTATGGATGTGATTTACTAGTGGCCAGAGAAAAATCCCTGGCTTTTTTGGAGATTCCCCCAGCTTACCAGGACCTACTGCTGGAGTCTACCTTCTTAGAACTCTTTATTCTCTGATAAGCCTAGAAGTCTAAGCCAGGGTAAGGGAAGCTGATTTTCTTCATGGGGCTGCTACTATATTGGGCTGCAATGTGTCCATGGATTTGGGGACTGAATCAAGAGCATCCTGGCCTTCTCTTGATCTCTTCACAGCATGGTCATCAATGTCTTAGACTTCTCTTACCTTGCTGCCCTTGTCATGATGCCACCATCTGCCACTCTGAACAAGATCTAAATGGATACTCTGCCTTTCGGAAATACACACACACACACACACACACACACACACACAGCATGCCTTCAGGCTGTAGATCCAACACTCTCCTCAAAATATTCCTCTCTCCCTCCAAACCCTCTGCCCCCAATCTTTACTTTGGACTGGTGATCACTACCAGTTCTAACTCCAGGGGAATGGAGAGAACTGTCTCTATGTCTTAATGAGAGATGATGAGTTGGGGTGGGGAGGCTTCTGCCTCCAGTTTTTCTTCCCACCTATGACCTCTCTCCCAAAAAAGAAAAAGAAATTTGAAATAACATCTTCCTTTAATTTCTCAGAATAATAAAACTTTTTAACAAACAAAAAAAATGAGCATTTTGTGACACAATGGATAGAGTGGATAGTGTGGTGGATACAGCATTGGCTAGCCATTTCTCAACTCTTCATAATAATTGTCACCTTTACAAGGCAACTAGATTGGGGGTGGCTATACCAGAAGAGCCTGAACATGAGTCCCTGTTTGTCTTTTAAACTTTGTGTTTTCTTTCCTGAGGAGATTTTCAAATATAAGCCTCAAAGTAGATACATTCAGATGGATAGATAAATGGATGTATGGATAGATGCATGGTGGATGGATAGAATAAATATTTAGTAAGTACCTACTATGTGGCAGGCATTCTGCTAAGCACTTTTCACATATTATCCCATTTGATCCTGATTGATTTGAGAGGTCCTAGGTTCAATGAGTGGAGCTGAGTGGAGACACAGAAAACCTGGATCAGAGGAAACAGCCACCACCCAAAGGATTGCTCCAGCCCTGGCCATCTTAAAAAAATACGTACCAGGAGTTGTTTGGACAATTCCAACAAGAGATGAAATGTGTGGTGCATAATCAGCAATCCCACAAACTACTTCATATGCTGAGGAAGTTCATGCATCAACGTCCCAAGAGAATAGAGCAGTGGTTATAAGTTAAAATATTGAATTTTGTCTTAAAGCTGTCAATGCACACTTGTGAAAGGGTGTTTTGTTCGTTTTCTTTCATTTTTGCATGTGTGCATTTCTTTTATTGGAACTGAAAAAGGATCTGTCTCACAGTTGCTACATATTATAACTTTCTTTTCTGGAAAACCACTCAAGCTATGAGTAGATTATCGTCAAGGTTCTAAGATGATTGTTTAATGAGCCTTGATGAGTATGAGAAAAAGGGAGCCCAGTTTGACTCTTATTACAGATCAGTACTCCCAACACAACCTGCTTGGATCACATTTCTGAGTTCAGAGTAAGGGCACCTTTTAAAGAATGACCTGGACCGAGTAGCTCAGATCCTTCAGGGCCTAGCAGCTCCTCAAGGTTATACTGAAATTTTTGTAGCCATAGAACTTCGACATGAGGGGAAAGTGAAAAGAATAGGAAAGGGATATATTTATATAAGACCTACTTTTTCATATGTCTATGTATACATACATATATACATATACATACACACATGTGTATATGTGTGTATACATACATATATGTATATGTATGTTTCTGCAGGCTAGGGCAGGGGTGGAGAAACTGTAGCCTTAGGCCACATGTAGTCTTTTGTTTCCTTAGATATGGCCTTTTGCCAGAGTTCAAGTGTTACAGAACAAATCCGTTTATTAAGGAGATTTGTCCTGTGAAGTTTAGATTCAGTCTTGAGGACCTAGAGGGCCTCATGTGGCCTTGGGGCTACAGTTTCCCCACCTGTGGTCTAGGGCAATAGTGATAAGGGCATGAATAAAGGTTTAGCCGATGTTGGTGAAAAGGATAGATATTAGACATGACTTTTGTTGTTGTTTGGTTAGGTCTAACTTTTTATGACCCCATTTGGGGTTTCCTTGGCAAAGATACTGGAGTGGCTTTCTATTTCATTCTCCAACTCGTTTTAAAGATGGGGAAACTGAGGCAAATGGGGTTAAGTGATTTGGCCGAGATCACACAACAGATAAGTACCTGAGGCCAGATTTGGAGTCAGAAAGACTCTTCTTCAAGAGTTCCGATCTGGCCACAAGTTTACTTCCTGCTTACATGAAATCTTGGAATTACATGATACCAATAGAAGGCTCAAAGGAAGAGATCCAGTTGGAAGCTACATCTCATTTTAATTGACATCGTATTATTTTCCCTCTCCCCCAATAACTGACTTGTGATTCAGGAGGGCTAAGGGACAAATTAAGGTTTGCTGTTTCAAACTAAAATGACAAGTCCTTTCAGCAATGGGCTACCATATGGCCAAATGCATCCAGGAAGTTCACTGAGTCCATGGAGTCCCAGGAAGTTTCCAGGAGTATTCCAGTGCCACACTCCCTGGAGTGACCCCTATAAGCCAGTTCAACCATCACTACCTCAGGCTTAGCAGTGTCTCATGTAATTGATATGTACAGAGATAGATAAAAAAAATAACAGTAACAAGATTTTATTAGGACCCGTCAATGTGCTAGGCACAGTGCTATGGCTTGTGGATGCAAAGACAAAGAAGAAACAGTCTAAAGCAAATGAATTACCTAGAACCCAGTGGAGAGAATATCCCTGGAGTGCAACCAAGTGGTCTGCAATGCTTGTTGTTACTTGCCTATTGTAACCCAAATGAGGTTAAACAAAACAAAAGAAAAGAAATGAACAAAAAAACCCTGGCAGTGATCCAATCCAGAAGACAGAAGGATCAGTTCAATGGTAAAAGAAATATTACAGAACAGTTTCATTCTGAGACAGAACAAAATATGAACTTGTATGCTTAGTGGAATGTATTAGGAAGCTTTAAATCATGCTGTCTCACCTCTCTTTCAAGGACTTTTGTCTTTTGTATGTGCATTTATCCAGTAGAGTTTTCAAAGTTTGCGCATTATGTCTATCATGTCATAGATTTGTTTGTCACTGCCACTAAACTCCAAATTCACTTCATATCCCTTCCCATCTTTATTTTTAAAATTTTTTTATTAATTTTTTTTTAGTTTACAACACTCAGTTCCACAAGTTTTTGAGTTCCAAATTTTCTCTCCCTCCATCTCCTCCCTCCCCCCGCCCCAGGATGGCATGTAATCTGATATAGGTTCTACATATACCTTCACATTAAACTTCTTTTTTTGGAGGGGGGAAGGCAGGGTTAAGTGACTTGCCCAAGGTCACATAGCTAGTAAGTGTGTCAAGTGTCTAAGGCCGGATTTGAACTCAGGTCTTCCTTACTCCAGGGCCAGTGCTCTACTCACTGCACCACCTAGCTGACCCTAAACTACTTTTCCAATAATCAAATTGTAAAGAAGAATTATAACCATTGAAATGAACCATTCTTCCCATCTTTAGTTTCAGGAATTGTTATGGCATGCAGTTAATATAGAGTGGTATCTCAAAAGAAATGAAACAAAATGAATAAACATTTCTAACCATTGTACTTCTAATTATCATAGCACCACAACTTAGGTACGTTGTTCCTTCTCCCTTCTATTCTTCCCCGTCCCCAAAGAAACTGATTGACAATGAAAAGCTATGGTAGTGAAGTAAATATTAGGTAGCATTAAATATCAGAGAAGTAGAGCTTTCTTCCACTTTGTTTCCTGATATTTAAAAGCAGTAATTTGAGAAGTAAATGTAGGTTTTTTTTTTCAATGTGAAGGACAGCATAGCCCAAGGGAAGACTTCTTGGAGATCCTAAGATTGTAATGGGAGAAATGACAGAAACAAGTTCCAAATCAAGTGAAAAAAGTCAGAGAAAACACCATCCCAGTAATGAACAAATTTATAATGTGTACATTAATTTTTTTTAGATTTCACCATTCTTTCATTTTCTTGCTTTTAAATCATTTATTATCTAATATATTGACTTATTAGAATTTTGAATTTGATTAATTTATTCTATTATATTTAAAAGTTATGGATTCTTCTTAGGCTCATTTTCCATGGATTATTTTTAATTTTTAAAAAAATTTTCAATTAGCAACAATCTACATTTTCCACCCTCTAAAGAAGAATGACAGAAAAATAAAATTTCTGTTATGAACTTATTTAGTCGACTAATATATATTTCCACACTCACCATGTCTAAAATGAATATACAGACATGGATACACACACATAGACATTATATATACACACTCTATATATGTATGTATGTGTATATATGTGCATAAACATAAATGCACAAGCATGGTGCGTGTGTGTGTGTGTGTGTGTGTGTGTGTAACATACTATATATCTTTATTTACCCATATCCAGACTTACCTCACAGATATTGAGGGTTTGGTTCCAGATCATCACAATAAAATAAATA
Source organism: Trichosurus vulpecula (assembly GCF_011100635.1). Classification (NCBI taxonomy): domain Eukaryota; kingdom Metazoa; phylum Chordata; class Mammalia; order Diprotodontia; family Phalangeridae; genus Trichosurus; species Trichosurus vulpecula. The sequence goes on along the minus strand of NC_050573.1, from coordinate 311,877,097 downwards.
TCACAATAAAGTGAGTCAAATGAAGCTCTTTCATTGTTTTTAACAATGCATATTAAAGGTATGCTTACATGATGCTGTAGTATATTAAATGTGCAATAGTTTTATGTCTAAAAATACAAAAACAATGTACACTTAAATTCAAAATGTATTTTTATTTCAAAAATACTTTATTGCTAAAAATACTACACATTGTTTGAACTTTCAGTGACTTGTAATCAGTTTGCTGATGGAGGGTCTTGCCTCAGTGTCTATGGCTGCTGACTGACAAGGGTGGTGGTTGCTGAAGGCTGGGGTGGCTGTGGCAATTTCTTAAAATAAGACAATGAAGTGTTGATTTACTCTTCCTTTCACAAAAGATTTATTCGTAGCTTGTGGATGCTGATTGATAGTATTTTACCCACCACAGGACTTCTTTCAAAATTAGAGTCAATCCTCTCAAATCTTGCTGATTCTTGATCAACTAAGATTATGCAATATTTTTCTATATTATCGCATCTCAAGGAATAGGGAGGTCCAAAGAGAGGAAGAGATTTGGGAGAATGGCTGGTTAGTAAAGCATTCAGAATGCATACAACAAATGTAGTAATTTAGTTTACTGTCTTACATGGGCATATTTCATGGTGCCCCAAAATAAATGCTTTAGTAATAAATGCAAAATAAATACTTTAGTAATATCCCTATTTTGTAAATGAGAAACCTGAAACTCAGAGATTAGTCAACTTGGCTCACTTACTAAGTGATACAAAGTGATACATATATATATATATATATATATATATATATATGTATATGTATATACATGTATATGTATATATGCATACATATATATATATGACTTCAAGCCAATTTATTATTCTTTTTGCTGTTGTTATTTATTACTAATACAGCAAACAAGAGAAGAATTGAGCTGAGTAGGGATTGAGGGGGAAAAAACCCAGTGAGGATATTGAACAAATAAGGATAAATGAATGTATTTATGTAGCATTAAATATATGCTAGTTATTATGCCAAGCTTGAATGAGATTAAGAGAACAGAAAGATATGAAGTGGATGAATGAAAGGGGTAGTCTGAGAAAAAGTGTTAGTCTTTACGGTGCAAAGTCGTGATACAGATTCCATTCTCTATATTATCTTTTCCTTCCTTCCTTCCTTCCTCCCTCCCTTCCTCCGTTTCTCCCTTCCTTTCTTCCTTCTTTCCTTTCTTCCCCCTCCCTTTCTGTTCCTTTTACTTCCCTTTCTTTCCTTCATCCAGCCATTTTAACCCATTCACATATATACCTTCCATATTTAGCATGAATGAGCATTTTCAGAATTACTTCATAGCTTTTCTCCATGTCTATGAACAATCATAATTGCAGCTTTTATGAGACTGCAATTCTGCAGCTGGTGAGTAATTACATTTTTCAATGACCACAGTATATATTTAAAAAAAACCTCTACATTGTGAAATTGAGCCCAAATCTGATGGAGTTCAGTCTATTATTTCTCTCCCTTAAAATATTTTTGAAATCCATTGTGAAAACTGCATGAACTTTGGATTTTATTGTTTTCTGAAATATTTTATCAATGTGTCTCCCTATGGATATAAACCTCTCTCTCTCTCTCTTTCTCTAACTCTCTCTTCCCCTCCCTCCCTCCTTCCGTCCCTCCCTCCCTCTCTCCTTCTCTCTCCCTCTCTCTCCCTCTCTCCCACTCCTCCTCCTCTTTTACCTCCCTCCTCCCACCACCCCCATAGAAAATAGAAATTATATTGCGGGGCAAATACTTTAGTGTGATGTGGCTTGGCAATTACGTATGCAACAAAATTGCTGGTAGCTTCATGCTTTTTGTCGTCATTTAAAAGAAAATCTTAACCATACAGAAAATCTTGCCATTTAATTTAGCTTTTAATTAGCATATACCAAGAATAGAATTTAATCTGAGCAAGGACATAGGAATATTGATTCTCTGTCTGCTACTAGCCTGGGTCAGGTATCACTTGGGTGTTGCTTTTATTAATATACATTGCATAGAAGGCATTGAAGTCTGTCGCTGTTATTGACCCTTATTTCCCAGCAGTCGATACTCATTGACTTGAGCAGAAGCATTATTGGACTGAATTTTCCTCTTTCTTGCTAATATTTGATGTCAATATTTGACCTGAGGAATAGGTATTCATACTAGAATACCCTGGGCATTTGCATCAAAGCACAAACTTTGCAAAAAGATATACCAGATGGGTTTCTCTAGAGTGCCTCGCAAAAGCTTTGTCCCTGCCAGTTACATTTGGATAGATTTCTGAGGGGAATGTTAGTCCCTTGGCAAATATTCCCAAAGAAAAGAGCAGTGTTTCAGCATGAACAATTTTGCATATGCTAGTAAGTGAAAATCAGCAACAGTCACAATCTACACAATTCTCTATCAATCCTGCTTTGGATCTTAGTTCCTGCTTGGTAATAACAATAGAGTATCCGAGGAGACAGAATAAACAATGAATCCTTTGTTTTCACTTACTCGGAGGTATTTCAATTAGTCATGTATCATATTGAACTCAGAAACAATGTTTCTGAATTCTGGGATGATCCTGGATCTGGAGAATACTGGGTAGATGAGTAAAGTATTTCAGTCTAGTTGTAATTTCGCTTCTACTACATACATGAAAACATGTTGAGAAGCAAACATTTTTTAAAGTGCAGAATGGGAAAAAATAGATTAAATGTGTTACTATGTTGTTCAATTACTACATCTTTAAAAAAAATATAACACATATTCACAGTTTCTTTTCCAATCTTTTTTTCCCTTAATTTTTCACCCTCTAGAGAACCCAAACTGAATGTGAGTTGGGGGATATGCCCAAGAGTGTATCCTACATATAGATGCTTCATCTGGGTCATATTTGGATGACCTTCAAACTGGCAGGAACCCTCTGGAGGGAAGCTTCATCTGGAACTCTTGTTTAATATCCTATTTTCCTCCAGAAATCCACTGAAGAAATACAACAATTTTCTCTATTTTAGGATGTTTTCAGATAGTCTGTACTCCAATGTGTTTCGTTGTTGTTAGTGTAGTTCATGTGAAACAACTTTGTTCGCTTAATTGCTCATGTATAATATCTGTTAGTTATTGTATCCATTTCTTCATGAACTTCCAACTACTTATCTACATATTTCAGTCAATAGGAGTAAGAAGGATTACATATCTCTAAAATTCAGTTGTCCAGTAGTTTACCTACATCATACTATAATAGTAGGAGAGTTCATAAACTTTTTTTAAAAAATTTACTTTTGCTTTAAGCCAGATCAGGACTGCTTGTTATGCTGCAAGTTCTTGTCAACATCAAGTCCATAAAATGAGATTTACCTCACACATTAAAGAGCCTGATTAAACCAAGAGTTTAATCTCTTTTGAGAGTCCCTCATTGGGGGGAGGGGGTGGTGTTGGTTCTGAGTTGTTTTCTTTTAAAATTATTCTGTTTTTCCTGGTGAGGGATCAGATCACACCTATGGTTAGAATTCGTTAAGTGTTCAAGGGATCCCTGGAGAAACTTTGGGAGCCCTTGTTCTTTCATGGACTCAGAAGATTTGGGAGGTGGGGAAGGGTGCTGCAAATGAAATGACATACCTGGAAAGGTTTCATATTGATTTCCAGTTGAACTTTCTAGATATTTAAGGCATCCCTGGAAGAAATTTGGATATCATTTTTTTCAAAGACTCAGAAATTTTCCAGCCTGATACAATTTGGGTTCTTAACTGAAGCAACAGGTATTCTAGGTAATCACAGGTTTCTTAGTGTAGTGAGCCCTGATAGCTTTGAAATATATATATATATATATAATATAATATATGTGTGTGTGTATTTATATGTGCATATATATATATGTATATATATACACTATATTTTTTTTACACAGGAAACTTGGAGATGGGGAAGGAGAAACTTCCGGTGAAGAAACTGAATTACCTCTTTGCCACCTCATCATTATTATTCCTATTTTATTACTTTCTAAAATAAAAAATGGGTAACTTTTTAAATGTTATTTGAGTTCTTCCATTAATTTTTCCCCTACGTCAAGTAAATAATTTTTTAAATTTCTTCAATACACGTCAACAAAGACTAAGAAAACAAATTTCAGCATTAGAGATATCTGAAAATGTATGTCTCTCTTCATTTTAAGTTCATTGCCTCTGTACCAAAAAGTCAGTAGTATATTTAGTTTTTTTGGACTTGTGATTTATCATTGCATTGATCAGATTTCTACAGTAATCTAGGTTACTTTTTCTCTATAATGCTATTTTCATTATGTGAATTATTCTTCTAGTTCAGCTCACCTCAATTTTCCAAATTTCCTCTGAAATTGCTGATTTGAAAATTTCTTATGGTACCATAATATTCTTTATTGTTCATATTTCACTACAGTTTATTTAGCCATTCCTAATAAGAAGACAAACCCACAGGTTACAGTTTTGCCTACAATAAAAAAAATAAAGAGTCTCTATAAATATTTTTACACACATAAATCTTTTTTCTTTTATTTTTCATTTTTTAGGAATCTATAGAATATTCAGGGAGGAATAGCACCTCTGGTGTGAGGGCTTGCCAATCCTTTGGTAGGGATGCTCATCCACTTTTGGTGTCCATTTGTCACCCAACTCTCACTTGTGGCTCTAAGAAGCTGTAGCATGCACAGCACCCACATCGGGGTAAACCTTCTCAGGCAGGTGGGCTATACTAGGTTGAGGGTAACTGACAGGCCTCAAACCCACTGGCAAGTTAGAGTATGTCTACTCCAAGCATGTTATAACTTCTTCAATTGGAATGGACTGATAAGAATGTGGCTGATGAGATGGTTGCTGAAGCAGGTGCTGTGGAGTGCTAAGAGGTTGGTCAGAGAAGACAAGCAGATACTCTGCATCCTGGCCCATCACCAGTCATCTTCACATTTGTCTTGCCAATGGATTTTGATGAATGTAGAAGAAAGAGTAAGGTTGCCGACTTTATGTAACTCTGCCTCACTTAAATTCAATTCATCTGCAAGTCAGGACCACTCCATGATGTCATTAGTCCACCTTGAAAATGAAGGAATTATATCAGTAAGGCAGAATTTATGACTTCAAGGATAACCATGAATATGCCTGAATGTTCCAGAATTGAAGCATATAAGGAATTCTCTAAGTAGAAGGCAGAGGAGTTAAAGCATTTATTGAAACTCAAAAGTAACAGACCCACAGACCAGTGTCCCCAATTCGACATCCTGGCAAGAACATTCCAAAACCAGTATGCCCATCTCACAATAGTCACCAGGAGGCCACAGAAAAACAAGGCAGCAAGCCAAGCCATACTGGACATCATAAAGGACATCATCATATCAACTGCAAAAGTGATAATTTAGTTTCTTCTTTGCCTGTTCTATTTCCTTCAATTTCTTTTTCTTCTCTTATTGCTACAGCTAACATTTCTAGTACCAAATTGAAAAATAGGGGTGATAATGGACATTCTTGTTGTACCCCTGATCTTTGTGGGAATTCATCTAGCTTATCCCCATTACAAATAATGCTCGTTGATGGTTCTAGGTAGATGATATTTATAATTTTAAGGAAGGTTCCATTTATTCCTGTGCTTTCTAGTGTTGTTAATAGGAATGGGTGTAGTATTTTGTCAAAGGCTTTTTGTGCATCTATTGAGATGATCGTGTAGTTTGTGCTAATTATTTTTTATATGATCAATTATGCTGATAGTTTTCCTAATATTGAACCAGCCTTGCATCCCTGGAATAAATCCTACCTGGTTCTAGTGTATTATTCTCATGATAAGTTGCTGCAATCTTTTTTGCTAATATTTTATTTAAAATTTTTGCTTCAATATTCATTAGAGAAATTGGTCTATAATTTTCTTTCTCTGTTTTGATTCTTCCTGTTTTGGGCATTAGTAGCATATTTGTGTCATAAAAAGAATTTGGTAGGACTCCTTCTTCACCTATTTTCCCAAATAGTTTATAAAGTATAGGAATTAATTGTTCTTTAAATGTTTGATAGAATTCACATATAAAAGCATCTGGCCCTGGAGATTTCTTCCTAGGTAGTTCATTGCTCAATTTCTTTTTCTGAATGGGGTTATTAAGGTATTTTACTTCTTCTGCTGTTTACCTGGGCAATTTATATTTTTGTAAATATTCATCCATATCCCTAAGGTTGTCAAATATATGGGCATACAATTGGGCAAAATAATTCCTAATTATTGTTTTGATTTCCTATTCATAGGAAGTGAATACACCCATTTCATTTTTGTTATTGTTAATTTTGTTTTCTTCTTTCTTTTTTAAATCAAATTGACCAAAGTTTTATCAATTTTATTGTTTTTTTTCCATAAAACCAGTCCTTGGTTTTATTTATTAATTTAATAGTTTTCTTGATTTCAATTTTATTAATCTCTCTTTTAGTTTTTGTTATCTCTAATCTGGTATTTAATTGGGGATTTTCAATTTGTTCTTTTTCTAGCTTTTTCAGTTGCATGCCCAATACACTGATCTCCTTTTTCTCCATTTTATTCATGTAAGCATTTAGAGATATAAAACTTCCCCTAAGAACTGCTTTTGCTGCATCCCCTAAGTTTTGGTATGTTGTCTCATTATTGTCATTATCTTGAATGACGTTATTAATTGTTTCTATAATTTGTTCTTTGGCCCACTTATTCTATAGAATTAGATTATTTAGTTTCCAAGTAATTTTTGGTTTATTTTTCCATAGTTCTTTAGTACAAATAGGTTTATTGTGTCATGATCAGAATAGGATGTTTTGAATACTTCTGCCTTTCTGCACTGAATTGTGACTCTTTTATGCCCTAGTACATGGTCAGTTTTTGAGTATGTGCCATGTACTGCTGAGAAGAAAAGCATATTCCTTTTCATCCCCATTCAGTTTTCTGGAGAGGTCTATCATATCTACCTTTTCTATAATTCTATTCACCTCCTTAAGTTCTTTCTTGCTTATTTAGAGCTTAGATTTGTCGAGTTCAGAGAGGGGGAGGTTGAGGTCCCCCATTATTATAGTTTTACTATCTATTCCTTCCTGTAACTCCCTTAACTTCTTCTCTAAGAATTTGCATGCTATGCCACTTGGTGCATATATGTTAAATAATGATGTTGCTCTATTGTTTATGTTGCCTTTTAGCAGGATATACTGTCCTTCCTTATCTCTTTTAATTAGACCTATCTTTGCTTTTGCTTTTTCTGAGATTAGAATTTCTACCCCTGCTTTTTCTATTTTTTACTTTAGCTGAAGCACAATATTCTACTCCAGCCTTTTACCTTTACCCTGTGTGTATCCCCCTGTTTCAAATGTGTTTCTTGTAAACAGCATATTGTAGGATTATGGTTTTTAATCCCTTCTGCTATCCACTTCTGTTTTATGGGAGAGTTCATCTCATTCACATTCACAGTTATGATTATTATCTATGTCTTTTTTTCATCCTATTCCCCCCCTTTATGCTTTTATTCTCCCTTTTCCCTTCCACTCCTCAACAGAGTTTTGCTTTTGACCACGGCCTTCCTCAGTTTACACTCCCTCATCACTTACCTTACCTTTTTCCCATTGCTACTTCTTCCCTCCCTTCTAACCAACCCCACCTCCCCCCCCCCACTTTTCTTTTCCCATTCCCGTCTTACTACCTGTAGGACAAGTTTGATTTCTGTACTTATCAGGATATGTTATTGCTTTCTTGAACCAAATCCAATGAGGGTAAATTTCAAATACTTCTCTTCTCCCTCCCTTCTTTCCCTCTACTATAATATGTTTTTGTGCCTCTTCCTATGATGTAATTTATCTTTTTCTATGCCCTCTTTACCTCTTCTCCCAGAACCATCCCTTTGTATCTCTTAATTATATTTTTATCAGTACATCCATTATTTTGTACTGACACCCACAGTCTATGAATAACTATTTCAATTGTCATAATGACTATACTATTGTCAACATATATAAGAAAAATAATCCTATATAAGGATGTAATTAATTAGCCTTATTGATTAACTAGGGTTTTCCCCCCATTTCCCTTTTCATGTCTCTCTTAAGTTTTGTATCTGGAAATCAAATTTTCCATTGAGCTCTGGCCTTTTCATCAGGAACGTCTGTTATTCCCTTATTTCATTGAATGCCCATCTCCTTGACAGGAAAATTATGCTCAGTTTTGCTAATTACTTGATCCTTGCTTGTAGTCCAAGCAACTTTGCCTTTTGGAAAATCATATTCCAATTTCTCTCCTCATTTAATGTAGAAGGTGAAAGATCTTGCGTGATTCTGGCTGTAGTTCTGTGATATTTGAATTAGTTTTTCTAGTTGTTTGTGTTATTTTCTCCTTGACCTGGCAGTTCTGGAATTTGACTATAATCTTTCTTGGAATTTTCAGTTTAGGATGTCTTTCAGGGGGTGATCAGTGGATTCTTTCCATGACAATTTTGTCCTCTGGTTCTAGGACCTCTGAGAAATTTTCCTTAAGGATTCCACGGAAGATACTGTACAGGTCTTTTTTCATCATAGCTTTCAGGTAGAACAGTAATTCTTAGATTGTCTCTCCTGGATCTATTTTCCAGGTCAGTTGTTTTTCCAATTAGATATTTCACGTTTTCTTCCCTTTTTTCATTTTTTAGATTTTGTTTGACTTGATTCTTGATGTGTCATAGAGTCATTAGCTTCTACTTGCCTGATTCTAATTTTTAATGTTTTGTTTCATTCCTTTATTCTCTCGATCTCCTTTTACATTTGGTTGATTTCACTTTTCTTTTCTTTTAAATTTTTTTGTTAATATTTTTAGTTTTCAGAATTGGTTTTCATAAGAGTTTGAATTACAGATTTTCTCCCCATTTCTACCCTACCACACTCTGCATGCAAAAACTTTTTTTTGAACATCTGCTTTTAAAACTTTGAGTTCCCAATTTTCTTCCCTCTTCCCTCCCTACCCGCTCTCCCTAAGAAGGCAAGCAATTCAAAAGAGGCCGCATGTGTATCATTATGCAAAACCCTTCCACAATACTCATGTTGTGAAAGAGTAACTATATTTTGCTCCTTTCTCTCCTATCCCCCTTCATCCAATTTTCTTCCTTAACCCTGTCCCTTTTCAAAAATGTTTGCTTTTGATTGCCTCCTGCCCCTATCTGCCCTCTCTTCTATCATCCCCCCTTTTTATCTCCTTCCTCCTTCTTTCGAATGGGGTAAGACACCCAATTGAGTGTGTAGGCTATTCCCTCCTCAGGCCAAATCCTATGAGGGCAAGATTCACTCATTCCCCTTCACCTGCTCCCTCTTCTCTTCCTACAGAACTGCTTTTTCTTGCCACTTTTATGTGACATAATTTACCCCATTCTATTTCTCCCTTTCTCCTTCTCTCAAAATATTCTTCTCTCATCCCTTGATTTTATTTTATTTTTTTAGTTATCATCCCTTTGTATTCAACTCACCCAGTGCCTACTCTCTGTCTCTGTCTCTGTCTCTGTCTCTCTCTCTCTCTCTCTGTATATATATGTATATATGTATATGTGTGTGTGTGTGTGTGTATGTATGTACGTATGTATATTCCATTCAGCTACCATAATACTGAGGTCTCATGAATTATACACATCATCTTTCCATGTAAGAATGTAAACAAAATATTTCAACTTTAGTAAGGCCCTTATGATTTCTCTTTCTTGTTTACCTTTCCATGCTTCTCTTGATTTTTGGGTTTGAAAGTCAAATTTTCTATTCAGCTCTGGTCTTTTCACTGAGAAAGTTTGAAAGTCCTCCATTTTATTGAAAATCCTTATTTTGCCTTGGAGCAGGATACTCAGTTTTTCTGGGTAGGTGATTCTTGGTTTTAATCCTAGGTCCTTTGACCTCTGGAATGTTATATTCTAAACCCTTCAGTCCCTTAATGTAGAATCTGCTAGATCTTATGTTATCCTGATTGTGTTTCCACAATACTCAAATTGTTGCTTTCTGGCTGCTTGCAGTATTTTCTCCTTGATCTCTGGAATCTCTGGAATTTGGCGACAATATTCCTAGGAGTTTTCTTTTTGGGATCTACTGGGGAGGCGATCTATGGATTCTTTCCATTTCTATTTTGCCCTGTGGCTCTGCAATATCAGGGCAGTTCTCCATGCTAATTTCTTTTTTTTTTCTTTTTTTTTTAAATTTATTTATTTATTTTTAGTTTACCACACATGGTTCTACATAGTTTTGAGTTCCAGATTTTCTCCCCTCCCTCCCCCCTCCCTCCCCAAGACGGCATGGAGTCTCATATAACTATCACGTATAACTTCGCATTGAATTAATTTATGCAGTAGTCAAGTTGTGGAGAAGAATTATGACCAATGGAATGAATCATGAGAAAGAAGAAACAGAATCAAAAACAAAAACCAACCCAAAAACAAAAACAAAAGAGAAGCAAAAAAAGGTGAGCATGTAGTGCACCTTGATCTGTATTCAAACTTCACAGTTCTTTCTCTGGATGAAGATAGCATTCTCCATCGTGAGTCCCCTGGAGTTGTCCTTGCACCTTAGGTTGCTGAGAAGAGCGCAGTATGTCAGCGTTGGTCCTCATGGAATCCATATATCTGTGGTTGTGCACAACGTTCTCCTGGCTCTGCTCCGCTCACTCAGCATTATGTCGTGTAGGTTTTTCCAGGTTGTTACGAAGTCTGCCTCATCCCCGTTTCTTATGGCACAATAGTATTCCATCACCTTCATATACCACAGCTTGTTCAGCCATTCCTCAATTGATGGGCATCCCTTTGATTTCCAATTCTTGGCTACCACAAAAAGAGCTGCTATAAATATCCTTGTACATATGGGTCCTTTTCCCACTTGTGTGATGTCTTTGGGATACAACCTTAGAAGTGGTATTGCTGGGTCAAAGGGTATGAACATATCTATAGCCCTTTGGGCATAGTTCCAAACTGCTCTCCAAAATGGCTGGATCAGATCACAACTCTACCAGCAATGCAACAATGTTCCAATTTCCCCACATCCTTTCCAGCATTTATCATTTTCCTGTTTTGTTATTTTAGCCAATCTGACAGGATAGATGTGGTATCTAAGAGTTGTTTTGATTTGCATTTCTCTAGTCAGTAGTGATCCAGAGCATTTTTTCATATGCCTACAGATGGCTTTAATTTCTTCCTCTGAAAACTGCCTGTTCATATCCTTTGACCATTTCTCAATTGGGGAATGGCTTGTATTCCTATATATTTGACTCAGTTCCCTGTATATTTTAGAAATGAGGCCTTTATCAGAGATACTAGTTGCAAATATTTTCTCCCAATTTTCTGCTTCCCTCCTAATTCTTGTTGCATTTGCTTTTTTTGTACAAAAACATTTCAATTTGACATAATCAAAATTATCCATTTTGCGTTTTGTAATGCTCTCTATCTGTTGTTGGGCCATGAATTCTTTACTTTTCCATAAATCTGATAAGTAAACTATTCCTTGCTTTCCCAAATTACTTACATTATCAGCTTTTACTCCTAAATCATGAACTCATTTTGACTTTATTTTGGTATATGGTGTAAGATATTGGTCTATGCCCAGGTTTTGCCCTACCATTTTCCTCCTTGATAATTTCTTGAAAAATGATATCTAGGCTCTTTTTTTGATCATGGTTTTTGGGTAGTCCAATAATTTTTAAATTATCTCTCCTGGATCTATTTTCCAGGTCAGTGGTTTTTGCAATGAGACATTTTGCATTGTCTTCCATTTTTTCATTCCTTTGGTTCTGTTTTATAAAAATCTTGATTTCCCATAAAGTCACTATCTTCCACTTGCTCCAATCTAATTTTTAAGGTAGTATTTTCTTCAGTGGTCTTTTGGACCTCCTTTTGCATTTGGCTAATTCTGCCTTTCAATATATTTTTCTCCTCATTGGCTTTTTTGGAGCTCTTTTGCCATTTGAGTTTGTCTATTTTTAAGGTGTTATTTTTTCAGTATTTTTGGGGGGGTCTCCTTTAGCCAGTCATTGACTTGTTTTTCAGGGTTTTCTCACATCTTGTCTCTTCCCAATTTTTCCTCTACTTCTCTTATTTGCTTTTCCAAATCCTTTTTCAGCTCTTCCATGACCTGAGACCAGTTCATGTTTTTCTTGGAGGCTTTTGATGTAGGCTCTTTGACTTTGATTTCTTCTGGCTGTATGTTTTGGTCTTCTTTGTCACCCAAGAATGATTCTGAAGTCTGAGTCTGAATCTGAGTCTGTTTTCACTGCCTGGCCATGTTTCCAGCATACTACTTGAGCCTTGAGTTTTTCGTTGGGTATGACTGCTTGTAGAGTAGAGAGTACTTTGTCCCAAACTTGAGGGGCTGTGCTGTTGTTTTCAGAGCTATTTCTACACAGCAAGCTCTGCCACACCAGTGCTCCTCCTCCCTCAAGAACTGCCAACCTGTACCACAACTCATATCTGAGCAGGCTCTGCACTCCTGCTCTAATCCGCCATTTAATTCCTCCCACCAGGTGGGCCTGTGGCCAGAAGCAACTGCAGCTGTAGTTATGTAGCTGCACCACCCTGGCTGCCCCTGGGACCATTGCTGAACCACGAACTCCTTTTACTCTGTCCCCATAGTTTGTTTCCACTAACCATCTCTGTTGTCTTTGGTGTTTGTGGGTTGATAAATCTGGTAACTGCCACAGCTCACTGATTCAGGGTGCTAGGGCCTGTTCTGCCTGGCTCCCTGTCTGGTTTGTCAGTGCGCAGCCCATGCTGGGCTCTACTCCACTCCACTCCCAGCTCCATTCATGATAGACCTTACCCAGAGACCATCCAGTTGTCCTGTGCTAGAGCCCCTCTTACCTCTGCTATTCTGTGGGTTCTGCAGTTCTAGAATTTGTTCAGAGCCATTTTTTATTGGTGTTTGGAGGGTCCTTGGGGATAGCCTTAGGCAAGTCCCTGCTTTCCAGCTGCCATCTTGGCACCACCCCCGATTTCACTTTTCAACGAGATATTTTTTTCCATTTATATTCTTATTCTCCTTAGCCATTTCACCTATTTTACTTTTTAAAGATTTGTTTTCCTCAATGATTTTTTTCTATTTTTTCTTTTACCTCCATAATTTGTTTTTTAAAGTCCTCCTTGTGTTCTTCCTGAAATGCTTTTTGGTCTGGAGACCAGTTTACTTTCCCTTTTGAGGTTTCAGATGTGGGTATATTGTCCATGCTGTCCTGTTCTGAATTGGCATTTTGATCTTCCCTGTCTCCATAATATGAATCAATGGTCTTTGGCTTTTTAGCCTGTTTTTTCATGGTGTTTTTTTTCCTCTTTGTTTTTAAAGTGGATCTCTGTTTCTGAGGCTCAGGGGGCTGTGTCCCAATTTTCTCGTGCTGGCATCTGTGGGCCTGCCCACTGGCTTGATGTTCTATGGCCTCTGGTTTTGTGAGGTGTGGGGGAGGCATGGTCTTACTGCTGGGAGTCTCCTCTTCCCCTGGACTGTTTTACAGCTGGGTTGGTCTCAGCTTTTGTCTGTGTTGGTGTCTGCCACTTCCCCTGGCTGTTCAAAGCCACATCTGGGGTCCTAGTGTTGACATTTGTTAAGTCCATCCCATGGGGCTCAGTTACTTTTGTTTTTCTGCTGAGGTGAGGGCTGCTGGGACACCTCTCTTCCTTCTCTAGTCTCTTTCTGCTACCACAGGAAGGGTCTTCTCCCCAACCTCTCTCACTACTGAAGCCCCCCGCTTCTGGCACCTCTGTTTCTCCTAAGGTAGTATTCTCTTGGTTTATTCAACAGAGGGATGAGAGCCATTTTATCTGGACATCATGGCTCCCAGAAGTGCAAGAAGGAGAGTTTCAAACCTCTAGACCGTGGGTTGGAGGCCTCTGGGCTAGCTGCTCCCATGGCCACAGGTTCTGTACTCTGATAGACTCTTGTCCTGGGTTGAGAGGCTTGGGGCTTGATCGCAGTCATACTTCTGCCTTGGGCTTGTTCCTGCTCTGGTATTTCACTTACCCAGTGACCTCCCAGACCAGCAGACTGGCTGGATTCCTCTGTTGTTCCCAGTTGGTTTGGTCTGGTGCCCTTGGACATGCCCAGCACTCCTACCCTTCTTCTAACTCTCTCAAATCTGCACAGATTCACTTTTTAGACATATCTGATAGAATTTGTGAGATAGCTCCAGTAGTTGCTTCCTCTCACAGTGCCATCTTGCCTGCCCACCCCCCATCCCCAATATTACTTTTCAAGCAATTTTTCCAAGATTTTGACAGTTTTATTATAATCTTCTTGCATCAGTCTCATTTTCCTCCATTTTTCTTCTACCTCTCTTACATCATTTTTTAGCTCCTTCTTGAGCTCTTCCATGAGTTTTTATTTCTGGGTTTGAGACTACTTCCCATTTTTCTTTGGAGTTTTGCCCATAAGTGTTTGACATTGTTGTCCTCTTCTGAGTTTGTTTCCTGGTCTTCCCTGTCCCCATAATAGCCTTCTGTGGTCAGATTTTTTTTTGTTTTTTTGCTCATTTTGGGGGGAGGTGGAGGGAGTTCCTTTCTTTTAAATTTGAGCTCTGCCACTGTGATGGAAGGGACACTATCTCAGGCTTCTTGTGATAGTGGCTGCATGTTGTGGCTATTTACCTGCTACACTAATGTTGCCCTGTGGCCTATGGGGGACCCTAATGTTTGGTGCTGCACTGAGGGGGTATGGTGGGGACTTGCTGGCACTGCTGGAGGCCATAGGGGACTGGCAGCTTATGTGGTGCTGAGCTGAGTTCCTCGTGTTGGTGTCTCATGTGTGCTGAAGCTGAGTGAGTTCTTTCTGCATTTCCTGATGGCTATACTGAAGCATCTGATGGTCTGGCCTGTGGATGCTATCTGTGTGCCCAGCGCTACACTGAGGCATTTCAGGTGAGGGCTGACTTACAACAGTCTGTTTGCTTAGGCATCCATATGGTTGGTGTGTACCTATTTGCCCAGTGCTGTGCTGAAGCAGATGGAGGTCTGGCTGCTAAGGGCCTGGGGCCACACTGAAGCATGTGGCAGTTCTCAAAGTTGTAGTCTACAGGTTTTCCTGGCTATGCTAAGGCACATGTGGGGTCCTGGTGTTGGCATTTGCCTGCTCCATCACACTGGAGCTCAGGATCCCCCTCTGGTTTGATGAGGTATGGCTTGCTGCTGACTTGCTGGGATGCTTCGTGTTCTGGACTGTGCTCCCTTTTCACCAAAGTGGGACTGACCTTTCTTGCTGATCCCCCAATTTTCTTGGGCTAAAAGATTGTTTCACCCCATATTTTTACTGGTCCTGCTGTTCTCAGACATTATTTTGAGCCTCTATTTTGTCGTTGTTTGGAGATGAGTATGGGAGAGTTACAGGTAATTTACTGCTTAGTTCCCCATCTTGGCCCCCAGGAGTCAATCTCATAAGTTTATCCAAAAGGCAGAGAGTATCTTAATGGATAGAGCATCCAGCCTTGCATCAGGAAGACTGTGTTTACATGTACTCTCTGACACTTACTAGCTATCTAACCCTTGACAAATCACTCAACCATGTTTGCCTCAGTTTTCTCAACTGTATAATGAGCAGGAGTAGGAAATGGCAAACTGCTCCAGTATCTGAAATGGAGTCATGAATGGGTAAACATGACTCAACAATAATAGCAACCACAACAAACTCATCCAATATTTATTGTGAGTAGGAATTTAGCCACTATGTTTAAACTATTGAATGTAGACATAATATTTATAGGTATATTCTTCCTTTGAGAAAATTGTGGCATAGCTGCTTTTAAGTGGGGAAACTGAAAGTCATCATCAGAAGCAAAATATTTCACAGGTTCATGTTATACACAATAATATGAAATTATCCAGTTCTCTTCTGTACCAAATCTGATTACAACTTTGTTAGCTAAAACCTTCAGAATACTGACTAGGAGATTGATTTGCCTTTAAGAAGCCATTAATTGTTTATTTTCTTAAGTTTTATCAGAAATAAAACAACTTATTAGCTATAGTAATGTTCTGTATTTCCCCTTAAAAATAGTGAAGTGGAAAGACTCATGTAAGGAACTAAACTTGGATAGCACTCCCTGTTGTTTCCCTTGTGTTTGAGATGAATTTATAGTATGACTTGAATTCTAGCTGTGTGTGTAGATATAGTGAGGCTGTGGAGCAGGTGCAGACATAAAATTTACTAGATGTCCAGTAGAAACCTTAACTACAACATGTCTGAAACTCAACTCATTACATGTTCCCATATCTACCCTTGCCCCTACAAGTTACCTATTATAAAAAAGCCAAAGCCATTTCCCAATTCCTCAGATTACAACCCTGGGTGTCATTCTCAATTCCTCATGATCTCTCACTTTCCCCCACCACATATCCAATCCATAGACAAGGACTGCTGATTTCACCTTTGCAGCATCTCTCAAACACACAACTCCTCTCTTCTGATATTGCCACCAATATGTTGAAGGGTTTCACCATCTCACACCTGGCAAATTGTAGTATCTTGCTGGTGTATCTACCTGCCTCATATCTCTCCCTACTCCAATCCATCAATCTAGCCACAAAAGGGACAATTTTTCTAAAGCATAGGACTGACCATATCATACTTTTATTCAACTCTACTGGATCCCTATCTAGAGGCCTCCAGGATCAAATACAAAACCTTCTGTTTGGCATTTAAAGTCCTTTATAACAGAGCCCCTTCCTACCTTTCCAGTTTTCTTAGACATTACTTCCTGACATGTATTTTTTCTGTCCAATGACACTGGTCTGGTTCTTCCATGAACAAGACAACTTATCTCTTAGCGCTGGACATTTCTCTAGCTTCCCACCCCTTCCTGTGTCAGGAATGATCACCATTCTCATCTCCAGCTACAAGCTTCCCTGGCTTCCTTTAAGTCTCAAATAAAATCTCATCTTCTACAGGATGCCTAGGCCAATCTTCTTTAAATCTATTGTGTCTACTCTTTAAATTATTTTTTATTTATCCTATATATACTTTGTTTGTATATCTTTGTTTGCTTTTTGTCTCCCCTATTATATTGTGAGTTCCTGGACGGCAAAGACTGTCTTTTACCTCTTTTTGTATCCCCAGTGCCTAGCACAATGCCTGGACAATTAGGTGCTTAATAAATGTTTATTGACTGACTGACAGCTTAGGAACTGCCAGTACCAGGAAGGCTGACCCAGGTTTTGTATATACATTCATTTCTAGTGTTGATAATTTCAACTAGCCACAGGAATTCTGAGACATAGTCAGAGAACAGCCTTCCTTTGTTTTTTAATTGGGATGATTTGGGATGTAGACCAGGGTTAATATTTTTGACTGTACCTCACAGTGCTATGCTTCACATCCCTCAGCCTTATTGGGATCTGAATGGCTCTGTGGATTTTATCTGTGATACTAGAGTCTAAGCCAATGAGTTCAGTTTGTGTTTGTTCTTTGTAGGGAGTGGAATTTCTGGGGAACCTCATTAGTCTTTATATGTTCATTAGTGACAGAGAATTGACTGAGAGTCCAGAGTCAATTATTTTCAACCAGTAGCCAACTGTGATGATGAGATGTGACTAACCACTTTTAGTACATGTGTGATTGGTCTTAACTAAAGTGTTTCCCCTCTCATAATGGAGGTATAGCAGGGGAAAGATCCAGTTCTTCTGCCTCACAAATGTTTTAGTTTGTTTTTCTGTTTCCTCCTCCTCTTTTTTTAAGAATATGACAGGCATTTGTTTCCTTGTCCAAGTGAATAGTCCCTGTATCAAGTAAAGAGCATCATTTGTTTTTCTGTTTCCTCCTCCTCTTTTTTTAAGAATATGACAGGCATTTGTTTCCTTGTCCAAGTGAATACTCCCTGTATCAAGTAAAGAGCATCATTATCCACATGGAAGAAGCTCCAAAAGAATAAGTGGCAAAGTAGCATCTAATTAGTGATCAATAAGAACTGAAGCCTGAACATATTTTGTATCTGGAAAATAAAAGGTTCATAAAGAATAAGATATTTAGAGTATAGATATTTGGAGACTGGTATTAACATTTGCTTTAAACATAAGGATAAGATCAGTTACTGCTTTAAGAGGTCTCCTGTTAATCACAAGCCCTTGCATATAGTGAGTAATCATATGCTTCATTGATATGGCAGATAGCTATTTCAGGTAAAAATGAGCTGAATGCAAATAGACTAACAGAAAATGGTTCATAGGAAATTTGGGGTATCATATGATGCCCTTTAATCAATATTTGAATGAGTCCCAGGGAAATATCCCAAAATTTAAGTCAGTGTTTGATAACATGAGGGAGGTCCCATACTTATAATCACACAAAAAAATGAGTTCAAGTCTAATATCTCTAACTCAATGCATGACCATGGACAAATTTCTTACTTCTCAGAGCTTCAGTTCTTTCCAACTGCAAAACAGGGAAAATGATACGTAGTATTAATTAGGTACCACAATTAAAATTAATGCTTAGGACTGGGTTGTTAAAAGATTCAAATAAAGTAACACAAATAAAGAACATTGCAAAACTTAATACATTATGTGAGTCACAGTTATTATTATCATTTTCTTTTGGACTGGATCAGGGATTTCACCAGTGTGAAAAGCTCCCTCATGTGATGGTGTCCTCTAATAATACAGATAGACCAGGTACTCATCTGTAATTTTTGTTCTTAGAGAGCTGACAAGGGTCATTGAGGCATTATGTAATTTGTCCAGTCATATAGCTATTGTGTGTCATGGTTAGGGTTTCAGCCTAGATCTGATAAATCAAGACAATGAGTATGATGCCTGTCTTGATTGAGATCATATTCCATCAAAACTTTGTCCTCCCTTTAATGAGGATTGATGATACCACAGTGGCCAAGCCATTGAGTTACAATAGTTCAGTACTCAGGGCCTTATCATATGGGTTTTTTTTTTTGCCTTATCTACTTAATAGGTATGGAGCTCCAAGGGTGATCTAATCTCTTTTTCTATGTCCAAGTAGGAGGCACTCAACTAATGGCTAAATTATGAGTGACTATCTTATTAACATCTCTACAAAAGGACATTATGGAACTGTAGTTGTAAATAACCTCTACTACCAGAAAAGAAGGGTATGTCAGATTTCATCAAAACATTGATAATCCAATGCCTTTAAGATCTGTCCAAGTGAGAAATATGGCTATTGATTCAGTTGTGAACCCAGAGAAATATAGATGAGTCCCAGGGTGAATTAATATCACAAAGGAGCCAGTCCTAGATTTAACCCCACAATAGTTGTGCATCACAGTAATTCATTTTCACATCTTTCCCCATCTTGTTGTCAATGTAATATGATAATTGAGTTTCTAGTCATTCCACAGTGCCAGGTGAAGGAAGAACTTGAAAAATGCATTTGTATGATGATCATTTGGCAGATTAGAATTGTGGGGCTGTTAGGCAAGCCGTTAGAGAGTAGTACACTTCTGTTTATTAGGAATATGACTTTATAAACTTCCAGCTTTGGACTGTTACATATTCAGTTTCAAATAAAACATTAAAGTGTAAATATTGGTTTTCATACTGAGGATGATTTACCTTTTCAAAATCGTTTCTAAAATGAAAGGCTACCGCGAAGTAGCATTTAAAGGGTGTTTCATCACGAACAGGAAAATAATCATTAAAAAATGTGAATTATCAGGAAAAAATAATAATTACCCATGATATGACAATTGCTTAGATGGACAGAATCCAGATACTGTTAGGAATTATTAAATACTTTAACATTTGGCATAATAAAAATTCCATTTTTGTTTTGATCAATTTTAAGGTCCCATGAATGATCTGAAAAATCAAAATAAATTATGGACAATTAAACTTGAAAAAGATTAGAAAATTTGTGACATTCTCATAATGATAGATGGCAAATAATTGCTTATATTTAACACACAATACTTTGTATTTTATTTTAAAAGTCCAACATATAATTATTTATAGTCTAAGTGAAGTCAAGAATTTATCCAATGGCTGCCACCATTGATTTTGACTTTCTTTTTCCTTACTTGTTTTCTTCTAAACAAGTAAGCAGGAATAATTTTTTAAATGGCCATTTAATCTACCTGCTCTGTAATATTTTCATGCATTTGTGAGCTCACTTCTACTCTTAAACATATATATATATATATATATATGCATATTAAAATTGAATAAGCTTTGTAACTCAGCATAAGAATTAAAGTTAAAATTAAAGCTAGATGGTTCTGCACTTAGCTTTGACCTTAACTGAAAGAAATGTGTTTTATACTTGAAAGAGTCTTTCATTTAGGCTTATTTCATATAAGGATTGCCACTCACTATCCACACAATTCTACTATTATTTTGCTCTTTCTGATATACACAGGCAATAGAAAGATCATTTTAGGTAAATGCAATCTTCAAATGTAGTGAGTACTTAATAGATACTATTTTTAGATATTTTCTTTTTGTTATAAACCTTGTTAACCACAAGCCTTTATTGGTCTTCAATGAAATGAATGAAAACACAATGAAGAGAAGAAGACTGAGGGAGAAACTTCACTAAAGGAGAGTTAGAGACAGTCCTAACACTGAGATGTTTAGTCTAGAATCTTTGCCTGGGAGTTAAGAATAAACAAGAAAATAAAGAGAATTTCAGATTCTTTAATATTTCTAAGTGGAAAATGAATATTTACTTGGAAAATCTTCTAAGCATTGAGTAAATTGAGGGGCAAATATGAGTGATCCAGCAATTCAGTTTACCACCCATTCCCTAATGACTATCTAGCTTTGCTACTTTGGGCAAGTTACTAAATTTCTAAGCCCCTGTTTCTTAATCTATAAAATTATGGACCTGGATTAACTTCCTTCATGGGTTTTCCCATCTGCACATGGATTATCTGGTAAAGCTACACACACACACACACACACACACACACACACACACACACGCACACACACACAAATGAGGATATAGTGCTACAGGTATGAATACTTGGTGAAGGGTACACGATTTCTTCTAACATCTGGTTTATCATTATCCATTTTAGGACAGCCCAGATACATTATTTTCCTTACATCAAACATATGGCTGTCTCTTTGCAATTTCTACCCATGGCTCCTTGTTTTGCTCTTTGGGGACAAGCAGAATAAGTCTAATCCCTCTTCTATATAAAAAGTCATGAAACATTTGAGGAAAGTCATTATCCTGCTGAACTTCACCCCTCATATTTTCACTTCTTCAAGCTCCACTTTTCCATTTCCTTCAACAGATATTCACATGACATGATCTCACCATCCTAGTCATCCTATACTGCATATTCTCCCTATTGTTCAAGTCCTTTCTAAAATGTGATGCCAACAACTGGGCATGATATTCTAAATATGACCCACCCATAGGCAAAATAGAGTCAAACTATCACCTTCGGCATTACTTTGCGTTAAAATGTAGTCTAAGATCACATTCCCATGTCACACATTGACTCATACTGTGCTCCCATATCTTTTCAAAATGAGCATCATTTAGGTATATTTTCTCTATCTTATATTTGTGAAGTTGAGATTTTGCACTTAATATAGGAGCTTTAATTTTTTTGACATTAAATTTCATCTTATTAGATTCATAACTTTGTTTTAGGATTTTGCAATCATTTTTGGATACTGAATAAAATAGTTATGCCAGGGACTGTGCTCAAACATTTTAGCTGTCCTTTCCACATTTGTGTCATCTGCAATTTTGATAAGCATGGCATTTTTATAGTCATGAAAATGCTGGACAGTGCTTTGGACAGATGTCCTCATATTTGGAAAAGACATCAACCCCCTCTATGGTTTACAAAGAACCATTCTATAATAGTTCATTAAACTAGGTTCAAATGTTTCATTGACTTCTCTATACAGAAAGGATTGGTCTATTTTTTTTTTCCTTCTCTGGATACCTCCCAAGTGTAAACATTGGTATCTTTCTTAGGTCACTACCATAGCACCACTCCCCATAGAGTCTAGCTCTGTATTCTGTATTTGTCTTCTTGACTTGTAAAAGTTTGTAGTTACTGTAATTTGTCCTATATATCACAGACGATTCACAACATATTTTTGCTGAATCCCATGAAAAGAGCAAACTTTTTTCAGAGCACCTATTTTATTAGTAATTATTGATAATGGTATAGCCTGCATTTGTACCTCTATAACTACTGGAGTAGTTAAGACTATATTCACATGTGAGAGCTCTGATGACATTTAGGGAGATGTTTCTAACCATACAGCTGCTGTTGACTTTAAGAGAAAAATGGTCTGAATTATAAACTTCAACCTCTTCTATCAAAGGTATTTCATGAAAACATGCCTGCTCCCCATCTGAATTGGACTGACCTCTGGGGATGCTGATTTTCTGATGACCTGTAAAATGGCATAACACAAAGCTCTTCTTCTCATCTGAAAATAGTAAGTGTAATTAGTTTAGCAAATATTCATCAGAATGACAAAATAACTTGTTAAATAGCATGCTTAATTTACATGTCCGAGAGCTAACAAAAGCTTCATCTACTATTTATTTGATTATATTGTTTTAGGGACAACCCCTCCCCCCTAAGGAACCCCTACAATTCATGGAATAGCTGACACTCTATAAAAAATAGCAGCTAATTAGAAGCATACTGTTATCATGCATTTATAGCAACATACAATCTGCCTTTAGAACAAATTTACCATTATCTTATCTGGCACTCTTTTATATATAATTATGATGACACTTATGCTTACATACAAACACAATTAAAATATGTATAAACTGAAAATGTTTTTTTCTTTTTCAAAATATGTTAATCTTTTGTGATTCTCTCAAAATAGTTTTAAAACTGAAATGATTTTTAATTTGTACCTGTGTTCTATTATTTTTGAATATAAGAGGATGAAGCATTTAATAGCAAAAATAACCCCCACTTTAAAAACTTGAATCCAATGAAATATACTATAACATTTTCTACATGTGTAATATCATAATCCATTTTATTGGATTTTATTGATTTATTTAGAAATTCTACAAAAACATAATGTTGTTGGAAGTGCTCACAGTATATACAATATAAAATAAAAATTGAAAACAAAATATAATGAACTAGAAGACCCCATCACTCACTTCACCTACTTTGATGTAAAGGATGTATTCATAGACACTGAGATGTTAGTGTCTTAAATAGGTAAGAACACCTTTTTATTCTTTTAGGAAATATATGTATTTCTCTTTGAGTCACACTAGAGAAGTTTCAGTCAATGAAAATTGATTGACCATGCATTAGGTGGTCAAAAAATGACAGTCCTATCAGTCAGAGTCAGTTTAGGAAGTAGCAAGCAGACTTAGAAGAGACTAACTTATGAAAGAATTTCTGTTTTGGTTGGAGAGCATTTTTCTATTCTTTTTTTTCATTGACTATGATGTCTATAAAAGCTAAGCTATTCACCCAGAAGGAGATTCTTCATCCAGCTCTGGGAAACACTGCTTGAGAGAGTCGAGGTCCAGTTGAGGGAGCAGAGATATAGATTTTCCAGATAGTCAAAGCTATAAAGAGATAATCACTAGACCATTGAAGCAGATTTAAGGGACCTGCCCCCTCAAAGCAAAGAACAGAGATGGCAATGGATTTAAGAGAGATCTAGTAAACAAAATGGCCAATTTTAATTTCATAAAATTGAAAAACTTTTGAATAAACAAAATCAATACAGTTAAAATAAGAAGAGAATGGAAATATGGTTACCTGGGGAAAAAATCTTTTTACTATTTCTGTGATACTTAAAGATACATAAGGAATTGATTCAAATATGTAAGAGCAGGAGCCATTCCGCAATAGCTAAATGATTGATGCATATGAAGTTTTTCCTTTTTCACCTGGGTAATTTTTAATTTTGAACTTTCAGTTTCAAATTCTCTCCTTCCCTAGACCTCTAACCCACCCACTTAAGAAGGCAAGAATTCAAATACCTATTGAACATATGAAGTACACAAAACATATTTCCACATTAGTCATTTTGCAAAAAAAAGATAGAAAAATAAAGTGCGAAAAAAGGCTGTTTCAGTCTACACTCAGAGTTCACCAGTTCTCTCTCTAGAGTTGGATAGCATTTTTTCATCATGATTATTGACTGGGATAAATTTTCCACAGTTGATTATTGTTACAAAATTGCTATTACTACATACAGTGTTCTCCTAGTTCTGCTCATTTCTCTTTTCTTCAGATCTTCTAAGTCTTGCCAGATTTTTCTGAAACCTTCTTCATAATTCTTATGGTATAACAGTATTCCATCATAATCATAAACCACAACGTATTTAGTCACTCCCTAGTTGACGGTCATCCCCTCAGTTTCTAATTCTTTTCCATGACCAAAAAGAGTTGCTATAAATATTTTTATAGCCCTGTTATAGCACAGTTTGATAGGCTTTTGGTCATAGTTTCAAACCACAAATCAGTTCACAACTCCACAGTGTATCACTGTACCAATTTTCCCATGACACCTTTAGCACCTCACCTCTCATTTCCTTTTCTGTCATGTTAATCAATCTGATAAGGTTGAGGCAGTACTCAGAGCTGTTTTGACTTTTATTGCTCTATTTATTAGTGATTTGGAGCTTTCTTTTCATATCACTGTTGATAGCTTTGAGTTCTACTTCTGAAAAATGCTGAATGAGCAATTTTCAAAGGAAAAACTCAAACCTATCAACAGACATCAGAAAAATGCTACAAAACTCATAATTGAAAAAAATTCAAATTAAAATAACTTAAATTCTATTAAAAAGACTGGCAAAGATGATAAAAAACTAAACAAAATTATAATTGTTAAGGGGTTGTAGCAAAAGAGGCATGTTGAGATTTGATTGCATTTTCAGGAAGTAGCCTAGGAAGGACACTACAAATGTATTAAAATCAAGGAATAAAATTATTTTTCTCATCTTTCTGAAATTTTAATACACCAGTTTCTTATTGTCCTTTCCAAAAATTTAAAAATGCTTACTTTGGTAGTGTTAAAATATTAAAGATAGAGGAAAACCATAAATCTATCAGGGAGATGATCCATTGGGGACTTATAGAAATGTATGAACAAATGTTACCAAGGGTGAGGCATAGATGGGAAAAATCTGCATTGATAGATAGAATACAGAATGCATAAAGAAATTTCAGATTTATTAAACCATAAAGCCTTAAGGATCAGTATTTCTTTGATATGCATTTGCAATGTGTAATTATATCACAAAACTATTCCATTACTCATTGTACCTTTAACTTTCATATTACATTTAATTGGATCACATTTTTTGTTTTTAACTTCACTGATCTCTAACTCATACATAACAATTTTTAATTTATAATTGATATTAGAGTTGATTCACCTAAGAAATGGTTTCAACATTTCCTTTAATACAAATGTGGCAATGATTTCCCCCTTTACATTTCCTGATGCTCAATATATTCCTCTTTTAATTGTTTTCTATTTTTACTTACAATTAAATAAAAATCTGATGCTATGGCATTTCAGTGCTCAATAATATTCCTGGCCCACGTTAAAATTTTTCCCAGGCCCTTTAGAATCTTCATGATAGACTGAAAATATTAGTCTTTGAGATAAGCCTCCCTTTATTCTGAAATCAGATATTCATTCCATTAAAACCACTGGACACATCTGTAGTCACATTCTGGGATTTCTTATAGTTAGGATGATAAAGTCAATCTTTTTGGTTTAAGACTCATCCATGTTTAGTTCTTTCCCTTCTCTCAAGCTGGCATACAGAAAGCCCCCAAAGGAACCAAAGGAAAAGAAGGTCAAAAAGGAAAAAAAAAGAACAAAAAGAGAGATGTGGCAAAAAAGGTGGCAAAAAAGCCTAGAAAGCATTGCAGTAGGAACCCAGTCCTAGCAGAAGGGATTGGAAGATACTCCAGGTCTGCAATATATTCCTGGAGAGCCATGTACAAGCAGAAATATGCTCCACCAAAAACCAAGATTGAAAGGAAAAAGAAAGAGAAGGTGCCTACTACTATATCAAAGCCAGTTGATGTTGATAAGAATGGAGGAATCCATGTGGTAAAGATTCAAACGATGTCTAGGTATTACCCTACTGATGATATGCCTAGAAAGCTGCTAAGTGACGGCAAAAAGCCCTTCAGTCTGCATGTGAGGAGACCTCAAGCTAGCATCAAGCCATGCACCATTCTGATCATGCTCACTGGCTGCCACAGGGGCAAGCAAGTAGTTTTCCTGAAGCAGCTGGCTAGTGGCTTGCTACTGGTGACTGGACTTCTGACCATCAATCATCTTCCTCTGAGAAGGACCCATCAGAAATTAGTCATTGCCACCTCTACCAGGGTTAGTCTTTCAGGTGTAAAAATTCCAAATCAGCTTACTGACGCTTACTTCAAGAAGAAAAGGCTCCATGAATCTAGACAACAAGGAGAGATTTTTCACACAGAAAAAGAGAAATATGAGATTACAGAGCAGTGCAATGCTCATCAGAAAACAGTGGATTCTCAGATTCCACCCCAAATTAGAAAATTACTCAGTGCTGTGTCTACCCATGTTCTTTATTCTCTCTCTCCAATGAAGTTTATTCTCACAAACTGGTGTTTTTAAATGCCTTCCAGAGAACTCTTATTAAAATATTTGGAATAGCAAAAAAAAAAATCCACATTTATCAAGCACTTTATGTACTAGGTACTAAGGAAGTTAAGAAAGAGAAATCTATTGATTTTGGATGTTTATATGACTATAGTATGGAGACCAAGGAAATCAAATTTAGAAAAGCTTTAATTTCTCTCATGAATATAAAATCAAAATGTGGCTCTAAATGGGAATGTGCATCTTTTCAACCTGGTTAAGATTATTGTTTCTTAGTAGCCTGGGCAGGAGATTGCCTCCCTCTAACCCCCACTTTCTCTCTTTTGGCTGGTTCACATACTGTCAACTTTCATATACTATGGTAGGTCTGGAGATTTTTCCAGAGAAAGGGTGTGCCACTTGGATACCATTCAGCTTTCAGTTCCCTAGCAGTGAATCTCAAACAGGAAATATTTGCCAAAAGATCCCTTAATTAATCCCAGAACCTCACTTTAACCATTGTCCCTAAACCCTCATTTGATCCATCTATCCTCAGTAGATATTGTCCATATATCTTCCCTTTTTCATGACTAAAGTTCTTAAGACCACCTACAAGCTGTCCCCCTTTGTCCTTTTCTCTTTCTCTTCTTAACACTCTTCAGTATGGCTTTCTACCTCATAATTTGACTGAAATTATCTCCAAATTTATGAATAGTGTCTTAATTGCCATATATAATGGTATTTTCTCAATCTTCACGTTTCTTGACTTCTCAGCACACTTTGACACTGTTGATAACTCTTCTCCATGAAAATATTTTCTCACTAGTTTTTGTTGTTGTTGTTGTTGTTGTTGTTGTTGTTGGTGGCGGTGGTGGTGGTGGTGGTGTGTGTGTGTGTGTGTGTGTGTGTGTGTGTGTATGACACACTTCTTTGCTGGTTCTCTTCCTACCTAACTTAGCTGATCACTCTTCTGTCTCCTTTGGCAGATCTCATTCAGATCACATCTAATAAAAATAGGCATCATAGTTGATCATAATATAAAGCATCTGTTACTGTGTACAATGTTTTCTTGGTTCTTCTCACTTTATTTTGCATCAGTTCATGTAAGTCTTTTCAGATTTTTCTGAAATAAGCTTGCTCATCATTTCTTATAGCATCTCTTTCCTGTTTACCTTTTCATGCTTTTCTTTGTTGTATTTGAAAGTCAAATTTTCTACTCACCTCTGGTCTTTTCATCAAGAATTCTAGGAAGTCCTCTATTTCATTGAAAATCCATTTTCCCCCAAAGTATTATACTCAGCTTTGCTGGATAGGTGATTTGTGGTTTTAATCCTAGCTCCTCTGACCTCTGGAATATCATATTCCAAGCCAAGCCTTTCTATCCTTTAATGTAGAACCTCTGATTGTGTTTCCACAAATTCCTGCTTTTACTCCACCATCTTGGCTCTACCCCCTTCTATTGATATCTTTTGATTATTTATGAATTGGAGCATGACTTTTATTCTTATAATAATAATAAATTTGACTCAATTTTCTATGCATTTGAGAAATGAGGACTTTAGCAGAGGTAATTGCTATAGAAATTGTTTCTCTGCTTTCTGCTTTTCTTCTAATCTTGGACATACTGGTTTTGTTCATATAAATACTTTTTAGTGTAATGTAATCAAAATTTTCCATTTCGTACCTCATAATGCTCTCTATTTCTTTTGTGCTCATGAATTCTTCCCTTCTCCATACATCTGACAGATAAACTTTTCTTTGTTCTCCTAATTTATTTATGATATCACTTTTTATGTCTAAACAATGTACCCAGTGTGACCTTATCTTGGTATGTAATGTGAGATGTTGGTCTATACCTATTTTCTGCAATAGTATTTTCCAGTTTTCCCAGCAATTTTTATAAAATGGTGAGCTCTCATTCCAAAGGCTCACGTCTTTGAGTTTATCAAATAGTAGATTACTATAGCCATTTACTATTGCATTTTTTTTATAAATTTGATTCAGTTCTCTATATGATTGAGAAATGAGACCTTTATCAGAGAAACTTCCTTCAAAATTTTTTTCAGAGTAACTTGTCTGAATCTTTCAGGAAAAACAAAACTGATTTGTTTTAGTTTCAGTTTTAAATACATATCATGATGAATTAAAAGTCTGAGAGGCATAATTTCTGGGTAATCAATAATCAATTTACTAATTGTTTGTTAGCAAGTAATAAAATAAGGTCCATGACCCTTTCAGAAGCCAAAGTCAAAAGTTGGGGGCTGCTGAATAAGTAGCCTTGTAATAATTGGTGTTCCCAATAGGTGGACAACAACTCTGACTGGTTAACAATTAATGAGAGAATTAATGTTATAATGAAGGGTGGGCTTGTTCTAATGAGAGGCTGGTGGACAGGACTCAGATCATGCCACTCTTGGACAAAGAAATTCATCTGCACACCCAGATCATTCTGCCTCCAGCAATCTATACTAAAACGTCTATGATCCACTCAGATCCACTTAAGTAGTTTAACAATGCACTAGAACTCACCTGGATTAGATCTTCTTTACCTTTTAATCAGAAATAAGCTTTAGCCAGTTGGGTGGGGTCTTGCCCAATATTGAATCGAATGTTAACCTCTTCTCATTATCAGCTGTGTCCTTCAGAGATGGCTTTGACTTAGTTTTTAAATGAGGAAATGGGCAAAAACAAAAACAAAAACAACAGCAACAACAAAAACAAACAATTTGGATGTCCAGATATTAATTGTTTATTAGTAATCATTTATCTCATTGTGCAAGGCTAATTTGTTATTAATAACCTTTCTAAAACATCCCTTGCCTAGTATAAAATCCAGAAGTCATTTGTAGTTAACAGTGATACACAGTGTATTTTGCTTCACAAGATAGTTTGAATAAGGAATATTATCAACCATCACTCTTTTGGGTGAGTGAGCCAAGTTGATTATCTTATGACCATGCCAATCTTTATTCATGGAATGACTTTCTCTTGAGGACTCTATTTTTTCTCCCATATTTTGCCTCTTAAGGGGGAGAAAACCCAGAATGGTCTGGTGTAAAGGAGAGATATAAAAATTATAAGATTAATTTGTGAGAGTTTCAGTTTTTGGCAAAGTTCCCAGTTCCTTATTTCATATTAGGGCATAAAAGCCTCACAAACAAATGAAGAAATTTAGAAATGATAAAAGCACCTTTTGCCAAACAGTGCAATAAAACTTGTACATTTAATAACTTAATACTAAAAAATCTGGTGGGTTAATGAACAAATCATAGAAAAAAAATTTAATAAAGGATAACACCAATAATTAGACAACATATACAATTTTGGAGGATGCAACCAGATCAGTCCTTAGGGGAAAAGTTATATCTCTAAATATTTTCATTGAAAAGAGAAGTGATTGATGAAGTGAGCATACAACTAAAAAATCCCTAAAAACCAACATTTTATTTTAAAAGTCTATATTAAAAACAAATAGAAATTCTTAAAATCAAGGGAAATATTTTTAAAAGGTAAACAAAATAATTTAATTAATTAATAAAGCTGAGGATTTTTTTAAAGGAAAAGATTAACAATTATCCTACTCTAATTTTAAAAGGAAAGAGGAAAACCAAATAACCAGTATGAAAAAATTAGGAAAGTGAATTTACAACAATTAACAGAGCAAGAAATAAACAATATAAATAACAATTTCATAATAAAGCAAAAAAACAGAACAAACTATAAATGAAATCCCAAGAAAAATCTTGGAGGCAGATAGATTACAAGCAAGTTTTATAAATCAGTCAAAATACAATTAATTACAATAATATCTATATATTTGCAAAAGTAAGAAAAGAAGTAATCCTAACAAATCTTTCTATGATACAAATAGGCCATTAGACCACTGCTGAAGCTGGTTCTGTCTTTCAGTGGATCAACTTTTCTTCTAAAATGACCTCAGAGCTTAAACTATGCTGAATTATGTGGGAATGTAGAAATTTTGAAGCTAGAGGGAGGAAGAAGAGTTCAAATTCTATCTAAGATATTTAGTGGTTGTGTGATTTTAGGCAAATCAAGTAATCTCCAGTTTTCTCAATTGTAAAATGGGGATACTAACAGTACTTAACTTTCAGGGTCGTTTGGAGTATCAAATGAGATAATATTTGTAAAGACTTAGCACATAGCAGCCAATATACTAGCTATTATTGTTGTTAATTACCATTATTTGTTTTTAATACAGTACATGGTTTTAAACGTTAAAACTATAACACCTAATTTCTACCAAAGTAAAAGTGATGAAGACATTGTTCTTACTAGGTAACCTCTTGTGATCACTACTAGTAATGTGATCTGTGATTTTATGATTCTTTCCATTGATCTTGACAAGATTAATATTCAGTCTACATAACTGATTATACACAAACTCTCCAACTTCTGTCATTTTTAATAATCTTTTTTTCCATAAACCATGCTTTAATATAATTAAAAAAAGAATATAATGTTTTCAGGGAAGTACTGGACTTCAAATCTACCAGTATGGGTTTGATTTTTGGCCTTGTCTTTTAACAGCTGTGTGACCCTTGGGAATCACTTTAATTTCTCTATGCTTCTTATATTAAATGGGACACTTTACAATTTATATTACAGAGTTGTTATGAGAAAAGCACACATTTGATCCATTATTTTTCTTGCAGACTAGATTGATGGCAGGGCATCCAACTGGAAATGCTTCAGCAACTTTCTCTCTCTGCCTCCCTACTCATATGGGTAAGCTGACTTTCCCTTTTGCAGAATAGCCAAGACTAGCCATCCTTCATTCTCTCGATTTTGCTGCCATGTCCCAATGTCAGTGTCAGTGTCACCCCTCCCAGCTTTATTTTTTAGGTCCTTTTTATATGTTGTCTTCCTCCATTATAATGTAAACTCCCTGAAGAACTTTCTCTTTGCTTGTATTTATATCCTCCATACTACTTCTAGAACATTTGTTGTTCAGTCATTTTCAGTCATGACCAATTCTTCATGACTCCATTTGGGGTTTTCTTGGCAAAGATACTAAAGCGGTTGGCCATTTCCTTTTAGCTGATTTTACTGGTGAAAGAATTGAGAGAAACAGGGTTAATTGCTTTGCCAAGGGTCACACAGCTAGGAAGTATTTGAGGTCATATTCGAACTCAAGAAGAGGAGTCTTCCTGACACCAGGGCAGACACTATCCATTGTGCCACCTAGCAGGTTAGAAATAAAGGGACTCTTTTCTTTTGTTCATTTTGTTATAGCAGTTCATGCACCAACCTTTGTCATTGCTGAAGGATCACTAGCAGCTGTCACCAGCTGTTCCTCTCCTCATCCTGGATTCTAAATGCCATTTCTAGGTTTCTTTAAGTCCCAATGTAATGAGCAAGACTTGGGGATAGTCATCTTGTTGGTGAAGGAGGAGTGGGAATTGGAAAGCAAACTCAAATCAGTGTGATGGTTTGTGTTTTCTTACCCATAAAAGACTTGTGTGTGACCACATATATTGAAGGAAGAGGTGGATAGAGGGAGAGCAGAAGAAAATACTGCCTAGACAGTGAGGCTGGGAATAAGTAAATTAAATAATTCAATCATCCTAATGTAATAGGAAGGAGGACAAGGTCTGGGAACCTTCTACTGAGAAGGCTAGTCAATAAAAGGTTTTCACAGTTGCCTGAGGCCATTTTAGTCTGATGAGGTATAGTTATCAGTGTTATGTTGGTAAATATTTAATTGACTCTCTAAATTAAGGGAAGAAAAGAGGATGAATGTAGTTTGCCAATTTCCCAGGTGTAACTAGCACACACTGGGTCTATTACTGTAAACCTGGAAATGTGTTCACCAACCATACTGGATGATTTTAAAATGCAACTTAAACAATAGTCCCAGAATCTCAATAGAAATAATTTAATTTAATAAGATGTGAAGGAAAGCTTTCCATTATTAAATCTCAGATCATGCTACAAAAAAATCATCAAAAATATATGTTACTGGTTAAAAAAATAAAAATTAAGGAATTGGAAAATGTAGTACACAGCATTTAGAAAGCAGTAAAACAGTAGTATTGTACATACAAAACACAAGAAAACAAACTAAAAGTGTAAAAACTTACAAGTCAACAAAAACTGTTGGAAAAATGAGAAAAAAATTTAGAAGAAATTGAGTTTAAAGCAACTACTCATATTATAAAGAACAATAAGCTCCAGATAGAGGCAGGACTTAGGTATAAATGGCAAAATACAACCACATTAACAGAGTAGGGAAGGAAATATTTTTTGTAAATATGCATAGGAAAAATAATTCTGAATTAAATAAAGACTAGAAAACCCTATTGAAGATAAAATGAAAAATTAAATTGAATAAGTTTATATTTAAAAAAATAACAAAATCAAGACAGAAGTTGAAGGAAACTTGTTAACCTCAAAAAATATTGGTAGAACATTCAATTAAATCTGATATCCCAGATATATTAAGAATTTATTCAGATATAAAGTAATAAGTAATTCCTTAACAAATAAATGCTCAAAAAACATGAACAGGTAGTTCTTAAAAGAAGAAAGGCAAGCTACAAACAAAAAAAAAATTAAAATGCTCCAAATGAGTCATAATAAGAGAAATGAAAATTACTTGAATATAAAATAGACACACAGAAAGAACTAATCCTTCTGTACATTATTAACAAAATTTATTAGGAAGTAATTTAAAGAAAAATTAATGAAAAAGAACTTGACATTGTAAACAATATTTGTGATCAGGGATTCTACCTCATGCTCAACAGATTGGCAAAAAAAAAAAAAAGACAGAAATAAAAGTGAGTTTTCAAGGGTCTATGAGAACCACTGTTGGTGGAGCTACAAATTCAGATAAAAATTATGGAAAGCAATTTGTAAATGTAACCAAAATCACTAAATTGTGTATTTCTTTCTTAACCAATATTGCTTATTGCTTAGTAGGCTTATACACCAAAAGAGATCAAAGAGGGTTAAAAAGTACTAATATGCATAAAAATATTTAAACAGCAACTTGTATTGGAGCAAAGAACTGAAACTAAAGAGAATATACATCAGTTACAGAATTACTGAACAAATTATGTTGTATGGATGCAATGGGGAAAACAGAGGGAAGGGAATAAGCATCCTCTGAATTACCCCCTGGGGAAGTTGCTATTATTATCTTCATTTTATGAGGCTGGATTCAAACTCAAGGCTTCCTAACTCTTGGCCAAGCATACTACCCACACTTCATCACCTTGCTGCTTCATAGATATATCAGTAAGGCAAGTGTCACAATATCGATGGTGACCATGAATCAGCCTGAATTATCCTGTATCACAGAATATAAGGACTCTCTGTATAGAGGTCAGAAGAAGTAAAACATTTGTTCAGACACCTGAGGATCAAATCCCAAAACCAATAATGCCAATTCAACATAGCAGCAATTATAACCCAAAACCACTAAGCCCACTTTATCATAACAGCAAGGAACTTAAAACACATTAGGGAGCCAAGGAAGCCAAGCCATCCCATAAACTTTCCTTCTGCTGGGGCCATCCTGTAAACTCTCACTCACAAATCCTAGCTGTCTGCTTGCCTGAGCCCTATCCTCCTCCAAGTCTGAAAGAGAGGTTAATGACTACCCAAAGAATATCCTTTTTAGAGCCTGGGTCTTCACAACCTTTGTGACCTAATTAGCAAAAGTTTGAGGGCCTTCCTACAAATAAACCTCTCCTAATCAAGCTTCCCTTAACTAGCTCCAGCTGAGACTTGTTAATGGGATTAATGGGCTGGGAGGATCTTTAATCACATTAACACCACAATAGAAGATAGAATTATAGGATTTATGAAAGGGACTTGGGATGACCTCTATGAAGTGATGCAGATAAATCTGAGTAGAACCAGGAGAACAATTTATGTAAGTACTACAAATGCATAAAGGAAAACAATAAATTTAGTAATTATGAAAGGTCAATGGTTGTTCACTACTACAAATGACCAATGATGAATCTTGTTTTTCACCTCTTAGCCAAGAGGTCAAAAACTAGTGGTGTACAATGACACCTTTTAAGACATAACTAGTTTGTGATTATTTTGTAGGAATGTGCTTATTGTTCAATTGGAAAAATATTTTTATGTTTCTTTGGGGAGGAATTAGTTGAGGATTAAGGATAATGTTACTATTCTTTAAAGGACAAAAAAGTAATAAAGATTATCAATAAATCATTACAAATTTAAAAAAAGAGAAGACAATTCACAGGAGGTCAGGTAAGGAGGGGAATGTTGTGATTGCCAGGCTAAATTTGAAGTACATATCTATAGCTAATCTATGTCTCTATATTTATAGATATATCTATAATGTCTGTATCTATTATATATGCATGTGTGTGTATATATACATGTTTGTAGCTATGTGTATATATATATGTGGTGTATATGTATATACATGCATATATAACTGTGTCTGTATGTAAACACATATATAATCAATAATACATGATTGACAAAATGAAACTATATAGCAGAACTTCATAATTTCCTATATGGTCCACCCATTTTTGATTTTTGGTTATATGTTGATATGCTTATTTTTTTATTTATTGAATTTATCATGAAAGTAGTTTTTAAAGAAAAAAAACACTGCTCTGGCATTCTTTTTCAGCTCATGAATTGTGCAATTAGGGACTTATAATCAACAATGGACACAATATGTATTTATTGTATAGGATATGCAAGGCTCTGTACTGGTCACTGTACAGAAACCTGATGCTTCATAAAGCTTGTAATACAAAGCCCAAATGTGCTGATACTTCAAAAGTTTATACTCTATCTAGGGATTAAGGATAGGAAATTATCCTGTGATTTTTTTGGTGTAGGGAACTCTGGGTTGAAGAAAGTCCCTTTATCAATACAAATGGGTTTTTACTGGACAGCATATATAATTTTAGAGAATTACTTAGAGTTCTGAGAGGTTACAACATGACCAGGATCAACCCAGCAGTATGAAGAGCGGAATGAGGGCTCTGAGAGGAATTAAGTACTTAGATAGTACCTATTAAGGGCCAGACACTACTATTTCATTTCATCCTGGCTATAAACTTGTAAGGCAGTTGCTACTATTATCTCCATTTTATAGCTGAGAAAATGAAGGGAAGCTGCGCTTAAGTGAATTGTCCAGGATCACATAGCTAGTGTCTGAGAAAGAATTTGAACACATCTTCCTGATTTCAGGCCCGGCACTCTATCCACTGAATAACCCAGTATTCTCCAAGGCAACACTTGAATTTTGGTCCTCCCAACTTTAAAATCTATTTAACAATCAATATTTTTAAACCAATAAATTTATCAACAATCTTATTCACATTTATAGAAGAGAAGAGATAATAGTTATCCAGAAATTGCAAGCAAAATTGAGTTTTCATTAGAAATCTACTGACAGCTACATTGTTTTCCACCTTTCATTTGCTATGGAGATGACCATAGTGATTCATTTCAGTGAATTGCTAAGAAATATTTCAAGTTTTAACTAGGCCCACCCAAAAAAGAACAAAAGAGACCCCAAGTAAAATTTGTGTTTGATTGTTTTTTGAAGGGCACATATATTATCACATTTTGTAATCTCTGTGCTTTCATAATCTCAAAAATTGCACATCCATCATATTGAGGGTTTTAAAGGCAGTGTTGGCATTATCTCTGGAATCTAGGTTTTTCATATGAACAGCAGTCCAAAGAAAGTTATGATTTCTTTTTTTTTATTTTCCTGTGACTTCAAAGCTGTGTCTCATGTTGATTAATAACTTCTCCCTGCCTCCAACTCAGTCATCTTCTGTACATTTAGAATTCTGATCTTTCTCAGATCTTTGTCCCAAATGAATGTGAAATATATTGGGATTCTGGTTGTTTGATTTCATAAAAAGATGAATATTTTGAATACTTTATGCTTTGTCATTTTCTTAGAAAATATTCTGTGGATGTTTGTATTGGTTTTTGAGGCACTGCTCTCCTGAACTATTTTAGTCATTCCCTCTGAAGCAGGTATCAGCACTGAGCTTTTTTTAAAATGTAATCCTGTCAGGATCTATATACAATTCCATGAAATCAGTCAATTGGTCCTTGCTAAATTAATCTTTTCATGGAGGCACTGCTCTCTCAATAGAACTGAATAAAGCTTATTAAGTCAAACTTTTCTAATTCAGAATTCATGATTTAGATTAATTTTATTTTGAATTAAAAAGAAAGAGTTGGTTCAAAATGTAATAATGCAAACAATATTTGGGGGAAGAGAAGATATTTAAAAATTCATATGAATACAAATTATCAGCAAATGTTAAATGTTAAGTAAAAAGTTTTACCTGGCCACAGCCACTCATTAAGATACTAGATAAAATGTGAAGGGTAGAAATTTCCACCAGTAGAAAGATTCTTTAAAGTATTGATAAAGTATGAATAATAAAATTTTTTGAGTTTTCATACATTCATTAGAATTTTGAAAATTTATGTTGTAATAGTTATTCTGGCAAGGTTTGGACTGACTTTCTTAAAAGGACATCTAAGGCACTAATATCATAGGATGTTGCATTTCTTGCCATTTGGGAAGAAACAAAGCTATTAAGGGATCAAAACTGGAGGATGTAGTTTTCTGATAGAGCAGCAGGTTTTTTTAAAAATTTCTTTCTGTTTATTTTTTAAAAGTGAGTGGGGGAAGGAGTAGCAGTGGCAGATCAGATAATGCTTTCCAAAAGATGGTTGTTAAGTCCTATGGGAGATGGAAGCTTTTCTTTTACCTGGTTTAACAACAAAATAGTGAATTATATCTATGGAATAATGGTAAATTTATGCTATTTTCTGTTTTTCTCTTCAGATTTAATGCCACTTGAAATGGGCAACATGGTCTATTTCTTTTTTTTTTGAATAGTATTTTATTTTTTTCCAATTACATATAAAGACAATTTTAGCATTTATTTTTAAAATGACTTCCAAATTTTCTTTTTCCCTCCTGAACCTCCCTAAAATGGTAAGCAATTTTATGGAGGTTATATATGTGCACTCATGTGAAACATATTTCAATGTTAGTCATGTTGTGAGAAAGGAAAAAAAAATGAAAAGAAAAAAAAACAGGAAAAATGTAATGAAAATAGTATGCTTTGATTTGGATTCAAACTCCATCATTTCATTTTCTGAATGTGGAAAACATTTTCCATCATGAGAACTTTGGAATTATCTTGGATCATTGTATTGCTGAGAAGAGCAAAGTTCTTAATAGTTGATAATCACACAATGTTGCTTTTATTTGTTCTGCTTACTTCACTTTGCATCAATTTATGCACGTCTTTCCAGGTTTTTCCTTCCAGGTTTTTCTGAGAGCATCCTGCTTGTCATTTCTTATAGCACAACAGTTTTCCATCACAATAATATACACTTTGCTAAACCATTCCCCAACTAATATCTACCTACTCAATTCCCAATCCTCTGCCACCACATAGTTACTATTGATATTTTTTGAACATATAGGACCTTTTTATCCCTTTGGGAAACAGAACTAGTGGTAAAACAAACAAACAAAAAAGAAACCAAAGAATCTGACAGAGAGCTACTACGGTGACAAGGAAGAACAAAAAACAAACCCAGAAAAGTACAATAATATCAATAGTGCTACATGTGAATACCTAAAAACAATGTGAAGTGGTGTCGGGCCCAATAAAGATCTCCTGGAAGATCTCAAGAAGGATTTGTTAAAGCAAATAAGAAAGATAGAAGAAAATTGGGAAAAGAAATGAGTGATGGAAGAGAACCATGGAAAAGAGTAAACTATTTGGTAAAGAAAGCAAAAACTGGGGAGAAAAGATATATAAAAATTAACTGAAGGAAAAAAAAAACTACTTAAATATCAGCATTGACCAAAAAGAAAAGAAAGTAGAAAATTCACTGAAGAAAATAATTTCTTAAAAATTAGAATCGAGCAAGTAGAAGCTAATGATTCTATAAGACATCAAGAAAAAATAAAACAAAATCGTAAAGAATGAAAAAAATAGAAGAAAATGTGAAATATCCCAATGGAAAAAACAACGGATCCAGAAAATAGTTAGAAGAGAGATAATGTACGAATTATTGGACTACCCAAAAACCATGATACAAAAAGAACTCAGACATCATCTTTCAAGAAATTATCAAGAAAAAACTGAAAAGAATTTATCAAGAAAAAACAGAAGATAAAATAGAAATGGAAAGAATCTATCAATAACCTTCTAAAAGAGATCCCAAAATGAAAACTCATAGGAGTATTATAGCCAATTTCCAGAACACTTAAATGGTCAAGGAGGAAATACTTCCAGTAGACAGAAGGGGAAAAAATAGCAATTCAAGTATTATGGAGCCACAGTCAGGATAAA
Organism: Trichosurus vulpecula; assembly: GCF_011100635.1. NCBI lineage: Eukaryota > Metazoa > Chordata > Mammalia > Diprotodontia > Phalangeridae > Trichosurus > Trichosurus vulpecula. The sequence continues at coordinate 311,838,250 of NC_050573.1, read as the reverse complement.
AAAAAAGATTTAGCACTTTCTACATTAAAGAATATGAGAGCTTGTAATATTATATTAAAGAAGGCAAAGGAGCTACAATTAAAAGTAAGAATCCAAGCTAAGCTAGAAGCCTTTTCAGTACGATCAGGGTAAAGCAAGGATGCCCATTATCACCACTATTATTCAATATTGTAATAGAAAAGCTCTTGTAGCAATACTAAGAAAATAAACTGGAAGAATTAGAAAAGGCAATGAGAAAAAAAAAACTATCAGTCTTTGTAGATGATATAATGATAGACTTAAGGAATCCTAGAGAATCAACTTAAAAAAAAAACTAGTTGAAATAATCAACAACTTCAGCAAAGTTGCAGGATATAAAATAAACCCACAGAATCCAACCACATTTCTATATATTACCAACAAAGTCCGGCAGCAAAAAATAGAAAGAGAAATTCCATTTAAATCACTACAGACAACATAAAATATTTTGGAGTCTACTTACCAAGAAAAATCCAGGAACTATATGAACACAACTATGAAACACTGTTCACACACAAAAAAGTCAGGTATAAACAACTAGAAAAATGTCAATTACTAATGGGTAAGCCAAGCCAACATAATAAAAATGATGATTCCACCTAAATTAACTCATTTATTCAATGTCATACCAATCAATATACCAAAAAGCTATTTTACAGAGCTAGAAAAATAATAAAAATAATAATCTAGAACAACAAAATGTCAATAATATGAATGAAATTAATGAAAAAAATGCAAAGGAAGTTGGCTTGACTATGTCCAATCTTAAACCACATCTGATCCTTAAAACAATCTAGTACTGGCTAAGAAATAGAGTGGTGCATAAGCATGATAGATTAGATACACAAGACACAGTAGTAATGATGCTGGTGATCTACTGTTTGGTAAACATAAAGACCAGCATCTTGTGTAAGAACTCACTATTTGACAAAGAAACATCTGGGAAAACTAGAAAACAGCATGGCAGAAACCACGTATAGACCAATATCTAATCTCATATAGCAAGATAAAGTCAAAATGGTTTCAGGGTTTAGACAGAAAGGATGATACCATAAACAACTAGGATAGCAAGGAATAGTTTAACTGTCACATCTATGGAAAAGGGAAGAATTTATGACCTCATATGTGATAAAGATCATTATAAGACATAAAATGGATAATTTTGATTATTTTATTAATTTGCACAAACAGAAGCATTACAACCCATATTGGAAGGAAAACAGAAATTTGGGGAAAATTATTATAGTGAATGTCTCTGTAAAGGCCTCATTTCTCAATATATAGGGAACTGAGTCAAATTTATAAGAATATGTCATTCCCTCAATAGGTCAAATGATATATACAGGGAGCTTTCAGATGAAGAAATCAAAGCTATTTATAATTATATAAAATACTTAAATAACTATTGATTAGAGAAATGCAAATGTTTACAAAGCACCTATTTCTCATTTTAGCCTCACAACAATCCTGGAAGGTAGGTGCCATTATTTTTTTATTTTACAGATGAGAAAACTGAAGCAAAAACAGATTAAATGACTTGACCAGAGCTTAAGTGAATTGCCCACAGTCATAAAGTTAGTCAGTATCTGAAGCCACACACTCACTCCCCATTGAGGCCTTCAAGGATGAGAGCAAGAGTTTACATTTTCTGGGGGTGGAGCCAAGATGGCAGAGTAGAAGCAGAGACTTGCTTGAGCTCTTGCCCCAAACCCCTCCAAATACCTGTAAAAATGACTCTAAACAAATTCTGGAGTTACAGAACCCAGAAAATGACAGAGTAAAACAAATCTCCAGTCCAAGACAACCTGGAAGGTCTACAGGAAGGGTCTACTGCACCAGGTTGAGAGTGTAAGAGAGTCTATCATGGCCTGAACCATCACAGATGGGGCTGGAGGAGGACTCAGGGCACTGAATCACTGGCAGCTCCTGCGGTTTCCAGACTTCTCAACCCACAAATGCCAAAGAAAACTTAGCAGGTCAGTGTGAAAACTCTGTTGGGCCTGGGTGAGAGAACAGTGTGGTCCAGCCCCAGGCCTGGGGTGGTGGAGGTGGTAGTGTTGTGCTGAAAAAGCCAGAGAGATCCAGATATAAATTATAAATTTTGATGTGGATTTATTCAAGCACTCAGAGCAAAGACTCAAATCAAATAGCCCCAAGCAGGGGTAGGGTCAGCGTATTTAAAGGTAAAAAACACAAACTGATTTCTGTGGAGATGGGAGCACAAACTGTGGGGTGAGCTGGGGCAAGATGGAGGGTAAACCAGGGGACAGGCCACAACAGCAGCAACAGAGGAAATAGCTGTAGCAGCTGCTTCCAGAGCTCCAGGCCCACAGATGGTGGGGGGGTGGTGGTGTGGAATCAAGCAGCTGATGATAAGGTTGTAAGGATGTCTTTGGTACTGCTGAGGCAGGATTCTCTTGTTTTGCCCTCCTTGGATGTGGATCACAGTCCTGGGTGGCAGTCCTGGGATGAGGAGGAGCACTAGTGTGGCAGAGCTTGTGGTGGTTGTGGAGAGGGAATCCTCCTCACAGTTCCAAGGCAGAAAAGAGTGTGTGGGGTCACTCACAGACCAGAGCACAGGCCAGGAAAGGAGTAAACAACTCTCATCATACCACCTCAGAAGAATTGAAAATTTATAGATGCCTAGAAATAGCTGTAAGAACAGTTGCACAAAAACCCTGAAGGTTGAGACAGAGCAATCTCGACTCTGGAAGCAGAGTCATACCTTGACAAAAGCTCAAAAGTCAAGTAATTGGCTGGGAAAATGAGCAGAGAGCATAAAAATACTTAGACTATAGAATTTTACTTTGGTGACAAACTTAAATATACAACCAGAATAAGGCAACAAATTCAAAGATCCTACATCCAAAGCCTCTAAGAAAAATATGAATTGGTCTCAAGCCACAGAAGAGCTCAAAAAGAGCTCTCAAGTAAGAGAAGTAGAGGAAAAATTGGGAAAAGAAATGAGAAGGATGCAAGAAAATCATGAAAAAAACGAGTCAACAGCTTGCTAAAGGAGACCTCCAAAATACTGAAGCAAATAACACCTTAAAAATAGACTAACTCAAATGGCAAAAGAGATCCAAAAAGCCAATGAGGAGAATGCCTTAAAAATCGGAATTGGCCAAATGGAAAAGGAGGTCCAAAAGCTCACTGAAGAAAATAATTCCTCAAAAATTTGAATGTAGCAAATGGAGGCTAATGGCTTTTTAAGAAATCAACAAATTATAAAACAGAACCAAAAGATGAAAAAAGTGGAAGACAATGTGAAATATCTCATTAGAAAAAAAAAAAAAACATTCACTTGGAAAATAGATACAGGAGAGGTAATTTTAACATTATTGGACCACTTGAAAGCCATGATTAAGAAAAGAGCCTAGACATCATCTTTCAAGAAATTATCAAGAAAAACTGTCCTGATATTCTAGAACCAAATGGTGAAATAGAAATTTAAAGAATCCACCGATCACCTTTTGTAAAAGATTCCAAAAGGGAAACTCCTAGGAATATTGTAGCAAAATTCCAGAGTTCCCAGATCAAGGAGAAAATAGTGCAAGCAGCCAGGAAGAAACAATTTGAATATTGTGGAAACATAATCAGGGTAACACAAGATCTACCAGCTTCTATATTAAGGGATCAATCACCTACTCAGCGAAACTGAGTATAATACTTCCTAGGAAAAATGGATATTCAATGAAATAGAGAACTTCCTAGGATTCTTGATGAAAATACCAGAGCTGAATAGAAAATTTGACTTTCAGATACAACAATCGAGAAAAGCATGAAAAGGTAAACAGGAAAGAGAAATCATAAAGGACTTACTAAAGTTGAACTGGTTACATTCCTACATTGAAAGATGATATTTGTAACTCATGAGTTCTTTCTCAGTACTAGGGTAGTTAAAGGGAATATTTACATGTGTGTGTGTGTGTATTTGTGTGCATGTGCGTGTGTGTGTGTGTGTGTGTGTGTGTGTAGGCATAGGGCACAGGATGAGTTGAATATGAAGGGATGATATCTAAAAATAAAATTAAAGTTTGAAAGAGGAAAACATTGGGAGAAGGAGAAAGGGAGAGATAAAATTGGATAAGTTATCTCACATAAAAGCAGCAAGAAAAAGCTGTTATAATGGAGGGGAAGAGAGAAAGTAAAAGGGAATGAGTGAACCTTACTCTCATCAGATTTGACTTAAGGAGGGAATAACATACATAATCAATTGGATATCTTACCCTACAGGAATGTAGGGGGAAAGGAGTAAGAGGGAGGGAGATAATAGAAAGGAGGACAGAATGGGGAGGGGGTAGTCAGAAGCAAACACTTTTGAACAAGGACAGGGTCAAAAGAGAAAACAGAGTAAATAGGGGGTAGGATAGGATGGAGGGAAATAAAGTTAATCTTTCACAACATGACTATTGTGTAAGTAACTCAAAATCTTGTGCAAATGTATGTTGATAATTGAAAATAAATAAATTTAAGTGTTAAAAAAGTGTTAATATTTTTGTTTGTTTTGTTTCTATTATATTGTAAATGAGATCAGTCATTTTTCAAAACTTGTTATCAATATACTTTTTCTACTACTTACAAGCTGAGTGACAAGTCACTTCGCATGTTTAGATCTCATCCTGCTCATTTGTAAATGGAGGGAACCACTTCAATTTGGCTCTAAATCTATGTTCCTCATTTTATGATGTTTTATTTTTCTACATAATGGATTCCATTCTGCTTTTATCATTTATCGTATTTTTATTCAATCCAAAAACTAGAAAGATCCCCATAATTTTATGAGAGTAGCTTATGTGGTGACTTGAAACTTAATTCAGGTCTATGCTGGAAGTGAGGTAGATTTTTTTTTCATTTTTTGCTTAACAAAGAAAATCAATTGTATCAGAATATGGTTACTTGAACTTTTTTTTAATTTTAATTTAAAATGTGCAAGCCACAGGTAAAGAACCCTAGACTGGATAACTTTTAAGCTCTTTTTTCAGCTGTGAATCTAAGATGCTACCATCCTTTTTTACAGAAACAGGAGACTTCCTAATTGAGGCCTTTCCTGATCTCCATAGCTGCTGGTGCTTCCACCTGTTCCAGATATGATTTTGTCTTTCCTTTGAATATATTTTATATCTACTTACAGGGAATATAAGCAGCTAGAGGCTGGGGGTGGTTTTATTTTTGTCTTTGTATATTTTGTATATTTTGAGCCTAGCATGGTGTCTACAGCATAGGAAATATGTAATAAATGCTTGATGATTGATCTGTTGGTTAATTGATTTATACAAGATCAAAAAGTCCTATGCTTTCTCAGATGTACTCATCACATAAGTTGGGCATTTATTTTTTTTATCTGTATTTCTCTGTTACAAGGGATTTTTCATTTCTGGGGAACAGATAAATCCAAAACTGACTATGGTTTAAAAGGAAACATCACTGACACATTTTAAAAAGAAAGCAGTTGTCAACACAATAATCAGTCATGATTGCAGAGGACTGATGATGAAGTACCTCCTGACAGAGAGGCAATAGTCTAATATTCAGAACAAGACATATTTTTGGACATGGTTAATATGGGGATATATATTTACTTGACTATGCTTAATTATCATGAAGTTCTTGTTTTTCTTTTTTTCCCCCTTAGTTTGAAGTGGCAGAGAAATACTTGATAATTTTTAAAATAAAATTTAATTAAAAAAAGAAAATAGCTTATAACCTCTGGTAAAAATAGGAGAGTCTAGCAAAAGTTGAATCTGGGAAATCCCTCATGGCTAAATAAAGCTAGTAAATACTAGTTTTAGCCAATTTTAAGGCAATTTTAAGATAATTCTAAGTCTTACGACTTAGCTGCTAGTTGGCACAATGGATAGAGTGACAGGCCTGGAGTCAGGAAGACACTAGCTCAAATCAGACTCCAGGCACTTGACAGCTGTGCAACCCTGAGCAAGTAACTTGACCATGTTTACCTCAGTTTCCTCATCTATAAAATTAGCTGGAGAAGAAAATGGCAAAGCACTCCAATATCTTTGCCAAGAAAACCCTGAGTGGGGTCATGAAGCATTGAACATGACTAAAAAAAAAAAACAAAAATGGTATGAAAGGGAACAAGAGATGGGGTAATTAATAGCAAAGAAATAACTTCAGAATTTTTATGAGTTCTTTTCCCCTCCCCACCTCTTTTTTGTTAACCTCACTAATTCTATTTTTTGTTTTATTAATTAGGGTATTAAAGGGAAATTCCTGGTGTTGGTGTTGTTGGTGATAGTAGTAGTAGAAATAGGAGTGGTAGACCTGCAGATCTGCAGTCAGGAAGAACTGAGTTCAAATCTGCCTTTAGACAGTGGTTTTTTTGCCCTAGGTAAAATCATTTAATCACTTTCAGACTCAGTTTTTCCACCTGTAAATAGAGGAAATAATAATATCTACCTCCCAGGGTTGTTGTGAGCATAAATGAGATAATATTTGTAAACTTTAAAGTGTTATCTATATGTTAACATATTATTTATTATAGCACAGGACCCTAAATATGAAAAAAAGTCTCTTCAATATCCTTGGAAAGAATTTGTCCTACTTAACAAAGTGTAAAGTATACATTTTATATTTGTTGTACAGGTACTCAAGAGGAGGTTCTGCCAGAAAAACACCATCCATAATCTATAATTTCACACATGTTCCACAATCATATTCTCATGGACTCTGAATTAGCCTCCTAGTCTCTAGTTTTCCTTTTCTCCTATTCCTCATTCACAGAGTTGCCAAATCAATATATTTTTATTAATTTATTTTTAGTTTCAACATTCACTTCCACAAGATTTTGAGTTCCAAATTTTCTCCCAATCTTTTTCTTTCCCCACCCCAAGATCTTGTGCCTTCTGATTAGCCCTTCCCCCTCCCTTCTATCACCACCACCCCTTTTCCAACTCCTTTAACTTGCATTTTCCTGTAGGACAAGATAAATTTCTATACCTCATTGCCTGTATATCTTATTTCCCAGTTGCATGTAAAAACAATTTTCAACACTCATTTTTAAAACATTTAGTTCCAAATTCTCTCCCTTCCTCCCTCCCCACCCATCCTCATTGAGAAGGCAAGCAAGTAGATATAGGTTCTACATGTGTAGTCATGCAAAGCACTTCCATAATAGTCATGTTGTGAAAGACTAACTATATTTCCCTCTGTCTTATCTTGCCTCCCCCATTTATTCTATTCTCTCCTTTGACCCTGTCCTTCATCAAAAATGTTTGCTTCTGATTACCCCCTCCCCCAATCTGCCCACCCTTCCTTTATTGCACCCTCTCTTACCCCTTCCCCCTACTTCTCTGTAGGATTTGATAGATTTCCACACCCAGTTGAGTGTGTATATTATTCCCTCCTTAATCCAAACCCAATGACAGTAAGGTTCACTCATTCCCTCTCAGCTTCCCCCTCTTCCCCTCCACTCTAAAACTTTTTCTTGCTTCCTTTATGTGAGATAATTTATCCCATTCTACCTCTCCCTTTCTCCTTCTCCCAATACATTCCTCTTTCACTCCTTAATTTTATGTTTTAGATATCATCCCTTCATTTTCAACTCACCCTGTGCCCTCTGTTTTACCTTTTCATGCTTCTCTTGAATCTTGTATTTGAAAGTAAAATTTTCTATTCAGCTCTGGTATTTTCATCAAGAATGCTTGAAAGTCTTATTTCGTTGAATATCCATTTTCCCCTCAAGGTTTATGCTCAGTGTTGGTGGGTATGTGATTCTTAATTGTAATCCTAGCTTCTTTGACCTCCAGAATATCATATTTGAAGCCCTCTGATCCCTTAATGTAGAAGCTGCTAAATCTTGTGTTATCCTGTTTGTGTTTCCACAATACTTGAATTATTTCTTCATGGCTGCTTGCAATATTTTCTCCTTGACCTGGGAACTTTGGAATTTGGATGCAATATTCCTCGGAGTTTTCCTTTTGGGATCCCTTTTGCCAGTGGATTCTTTCCATTTCTATTTTCCCCTCTGCTTCTAGAATATCAGGGCAGTTTTTCTTGAAAATTTCTTGAGAGATGATGTATAGGTTCTCTTTTTGATCATGGCTTTCAGGCAATCCAATAATTTTTAAATTGTTTCTGCTAGATCTATTTTCCAGGTCAGTTGTTTTTTCCAATGAGATATTTCATGTTGTCTTCTCTTGTTTTCATTCTTTCAGTTTTGTTTTATTGTTTTTTTTTATTTCTCATAGAGTCATTAGCTTCCATTTGTTCCACTTTAATTTTTAAGGAATTATTTTCTTCAGTGAGCTTTTGGACCTCCTTTTTCATTGGTCCAATTCTGCTTTATAAGGCATTCTTCTCCTCATTGCCTTTTTTAGAACTCTTTGCCATTTGGGTTAGTCTATTTTTAAGGTGTTATTTTCTTCAGTATTTTTGGAGAGGTCTCCTTTAGCAAACTGTTGATTAATTTTTCATGATTTTCTTGCATCACTGTCACTTCTGTTCCCAATTTTTCCTCTACTTCTTTTACTTGACTTTCAAACTCCTTTTTGAGCTCTTTCATGGCCTGCAAGCAATTCATATTTTCTTTGAGGCTTTGGATGTAGTAGCTTTGACTTTCTTGTCTTTTTCTGGTTGCATGTTTTGATCTTCTTTGTCACCAGGGTAAGATTCTATAGTCTGAGGTTTTCTATTCCACTGCTTGCTCATTTTCTGAGCCGATTGGCTTACATTTTAACACCTCTTTCTTAATGTAGGACAGTGCTTCCAGTGTGGAGAGTATACTGTCCCAAGTTTCAGGGGTTTTGTGCAGCTGTCTTCAGAGATGCTTCTAGAGACCTGTAAATTTTCAGTTTTTCCAAAATGGTATGATCAAAGCAGAGGTGTTTACTCCTCTCCTGGGCTGTGCTCTGGTATGGTAGTGAGCACAAGAACTCTTTTCTGCCTTGGAACTGTGGGGAGGGTTCTCTCTCCACCACAGCCACAAGTTCCACCATGTCAGTGTTCCTCCTCACCACAGGACTTCCACCCAGGACTCTAACCCAGATCCAAGCATGGGCAAATCCCATCTGATCATCCACTCTAGCCCACCACCATCTGTGGGCTGAGAACACAGGAAGCATACTGTGCTCCTCTCTCAATCAGGTCTGACAGACCCTTCCTACTGACCTTCTAAGTTGTCTGATATTTGCGGGTTGAGCAGTCTGGAAACCAGTACAGCTGCCAGTGAATCAGTCCCCTAAGTCATGCTCCAGGTTTACTGGGATCCAGTCTATGCTGGTACATTTTGTTCTAGACTGTGTTTTTCTCTCAGTCTGGGGCAATAGACCTTTCGTGTAGACTTTCCAGGTTGTCTCAGGGTAGAAATTTGTTTCACTGTCATTCTGCGAGTTCTGCTGCTCTAGAATTTTTTTACAATTATTTGGAGGGGTTTGGGGGTGAGCCCAAGTAAGTCTCTGCTTTAACCCTGCCATCCTGGCTCTGCTACCACCCCGCAAACACACTGGCTCTTTTCCTCATATATTAGCATTAAATTAACACCTTACCTTTTATAGCACTTTAGATTAATTTAAATATTTTTACTTAGTATTATCTCATTTTAATATGGTAATATCCTTGCAAAATAAGGAGAAAAAATCTCGTAGAACCATACATTTAGAACTGGAAAGGACATTAAAGGTTACCTAAATCTAATTCCTACATTTTACAGGGGATGAAATTGGGACTTAGGTGACTATCCTGCCCATTTCCACATAATTTGTAAGTTGTAGTACCAAACTTGATTCTAAGCCTTCTGATTTCAAATCTAACTCATTTTGTTACTATCCAGAACTTAGATATGAAGAAACCAATGTTCAGGGTAGTGAACTAATTTACTTTGAGCCCATAGAGTTAATGATAGAGAAATAACTAGAACCCAGGTCTCCTCATTTTACATTCAGCTTTCTTTCCACTCTACCTTTTAGCCTTTACTCATATTACGTTTGCTTCTTGTTTCATATGTCAGCCTTCCTATATAAACCCTTAAAAACATTTCACAGAAAAAAGAAAAAAAATTTGGTGATTTCAAAATATTTTCCCCTCTCTATTCGCTTTATATATTATTATGCAAATTATCATTGCAATCGTTGTGGTTGTTAAGTCATTTCAATCATGTCCAGCTCTTTGTGACCCATTTAGAGTTTTCTTGGCAAAGATACTGGAGTGGTTTACCATCTCCTTCTTGAGCTTATTTTACAGATGAGCAAACTGAGGCAAACCAGGTTAAATAACTTGCCCAGGTCCACACAACTAGTCAGTATCTGAGGCCAGATTAGTATTCAGATCTTCCTGATTCTAGGGCCAGCACTCTATCCATTTTATCACATAGCTGCCAGTCTTTGTAACACCTGCAACAAATAATATTCACGACAAGTTAATCTAATTTTTATTTTCTCCTTGTTTTAGTAAAGAGTTGATTTTTTTCCTTATCTTTCTTTCTGAAAACTAATAGCTTATGCATCTTCTCACTACTATCAGATAAGCAACAGGTATTATGGATTTTATTAATAATTTAACAAAATCAGATTTGTCTTTTGGAGCATAGCTCTCCCCTGTGGTCATTGATGGGACGGGAATCATTGAAAATTCTGTAGCTGAGAAGCAAAGGAAAATTAGAGAATTCTTAAACACTCTCCCTTTGATGCTTATTTTTCCCTAGGTGGTCCACCCCCTCCCCAATGATAAATCAATGTCACATTTTCCAAGTGACAGGAAGATTAAATAAAAGACAGTACATATGATTTTGGCCAGGTCATTGGTCATAAAGGACACAAGCACATGACATGGCTCATTTGGGAGGGAAGACAGAATACAGCATAGGCAAGATTTAAATGGATGCATGCCGCTTATAATGCAGCATGAACTGAATGATGACAGGGACTGTGTATCTCTTTGACTTACAGGCTTAATAGCTAGGATTCATGACAAGCTTAGAAGAGTTCTTGTCACTGCTTTATAGGGGCTGTGGAAATAGATGTAATATTATTAGATAACTTTCTGTCTGCTTTGCAGTATTGATCTTAATTGACAAATAATCAGATATATTTGAGAATCCTTTCATAAGCATTTTGAAAAATTCTAGAAAGATGTTTTCTGTCTGCTTCTCCAGGATACAATATTGAGATCACTAATAAGAATGTCACCTATTATACATTACAAATCTCTAGGAGTTTGTGTGTGCTTGTCATTGTTGAGATTTCATACATATATATATATATATATATATATATATATATATGCATACAGGCATAGAGACATATATGTATAAACATATATGCATGTGAATATATGTATGAGCATGTGTGTTTAGATATGTGTATACGTATATACACATATATGGTTGCACACATGTATATATCATGTTCTTGCCAAGTCTTTATCACATTGTCCTTGGATGACAATGAAATTATGTCATTGTATACCCTTCAAGCCATAAAAGAAGGAAACACAGATGAAAATATCATGCAAAAGCAATTAAAACTCTAAGATGAGGGTTTATACAGTGTCAAATTACACATTGTAATGTCAAATTGGGATCTCATTTTATTCTCTAATACTGTCTGTCTAGAACACTGCAAAAAGAATACATTCCTTCCATAATTTGTATCCTATCAATGTTACTTAATAATAATGAATCAACTTTGAGGTGACTCTGTTCTCTGCTCAATTATATTAGTAATATCTGGAAATAATATAACATGAATTATTTCTCCAAAAGTAGTGCAGTTAGGTTTGTACAAAATTTGTCTCATTGAAATTCACTTAAATTTCCCAAGAGGCTTTTACTTTTTTATATTTAGAGTAAATTTCAGAATGCTAGTGAACACATATTTCTGGCCACAATTTGACAGAATATATCTATTATCACAGTAGTTTTATTAAGCCAAGTATAAAGCTCATTCCAACAGAGCAATGGGTTTTGAGTTGGAGGACCTGAGTTTAAACCCCAACTCTGCAAATAACTATGTGCTGTGAATAAAACATATCACTTAACCTCATTGGAGTTTAGTTTCCTTAAATGTAAAATCAACAGGTTGGACTAGATGATGACTAATGTGTCTTCTAGCTCTAAATCTTATAATCATTATTACCTATCTTTCTCAAGCAATATATTTTCAAAAAGTGCTATAGAAATCAAAACAATCATTTGATTGGTTTGTATAGTCAGCTGATAATACTGTTTATTCATTAAATTTAAAATGAGGGAATGGGAAAAGGGAAAACTTCAAATTTATCTCTCTGTAGACAATCAAATCTCTGTTTTTTCAAAGATTGAGCTCATTTGACATACCCTTCAGAAGTGATCTCAGATAATTTTTAAAAGTAGGCTATACATTGCAAAGAAATATAGATAAAGAAATAAAAAAGTGAAGAAATTATTGAATAAACAAACATAGATAAATGAATGGATGGTTGAACTAATCAATTACTTTGTTTATTAACTAATTTATTCTAATACAGTTGACAGGAAGTATGGTGTGATAACTGATGTTGGAGTCAGAAAGACCAAGTTTCAGGTCCTGCCTCTGATGCATACAAGCTGTGTGATACTAGTCAGTCTCCCTCCCAGTGCTCTTTGTAACTCCTTGAAACTGTAGATTTCAGAAGGTGCTAATCTGCATTAGGAGAGGGAATTTCTTCATCAAAGAATTTCTTTTATCAATGAAATCATAGTTTGCATCCATATTCCTGCATTCTAAGTAATTATAGATATCCTGTCATTTTCTTTTAAATATCCATGTTCCACATTCTGAAAATACCTAAGAAGCATCTCTTCAGTCATCTTTCCTGAATCAAATTGTCCCAAATGTAATCTCCATTGTCTAAGCTTTTAATAATTTCTTTTAATAATCTTCAAATTTGTTTTCAGATAATATAGAATCCTACTTCTATATAATAAAATTGTTCTGGATATTCTAATAAAATATGCATTTTTTCACAGATGAGCCTCTAGATCTCATGGAGAGAGAAGACATTGTATCCTCATGTCTCTCATATCTACACTTTTTCTTTAGATGTAGGTGATCATTTCCAGGCAGAAACTTTAAGTTATGAGGAAACTATACAGGAAAGCTTTATTAAAGGACACTGTTTAGAAAAATAACAGTTTATGTGCTTGAGGAACTGGTAATAACTACTTGTTTTCAGATCTGGCACTGACTGGGCAGAAGGTAGGTACAGGAAGAAAACACAACATTTTTAGCTTTAGTCTTCAGTGACTAGGTATTCCCTTTATTTGTCTCAACTTATAGCACTGAAGATGAACAAAGACTCAAAGAAGTTTTTTTTTTTGAGATCAAAGATTGAGTAAAGGGGCCAGAAGCCCACTCACCCTTCAAGGCCAGCATGCAGCATGCCTCATCTCTTTTGGGTAGGTATCCATTTTATTCTTCAGGTCCAACTCACTGTGGCTACTAAGCCAAACCTCTCTGGATAATCACCCAGCTCCAGTTAATTATGTATGAGCTTCCTTCCTTTGAGATTTTGCTCACACCCATGGAGATGTCTTAACTTGCAATAGCCCCTATGTTGATATCTCCAGTTAGTTGTACTTTTCCCTACTTTTTAACTCTTAGTGAAAAAATGCTTTCAATCAAGTTGGATCTGAATGTACTCTGCAATTTGGACTTTTAGACAGTTGCTTGTGGTACTTACAAGCTATACGACTATCCCAGGTTCACAGAGCCATTATATTTCAGAGATAGAACTTGAACCTAGGTCTCTCTGAGTCTGAGATTGGCACTTTATCCACTATATTTATTTATCCACGAACTTAAAATATAATCTTTAAATATTCTACATTTACTCATCACTTTTGTCTTTTAGTTACTCAGTTCCTTTGGTACATAAAATCTGGCTTAAGAAATAGTTGTTGAAGGGTATTGAACTCACCATTTATTGGGTCAATTGCCTGCACATTTATTATATTTTGGTTTTTTATTGTCTATGAATGCATAAATTTCCTAGAATGCTTATTAAGATAGGACTGTGATGCATTGCTAAAGAATAGGGATGTGCAAATTACTTGGGACAAGTAATAATTTGATATATTTTATTTAGAGACAGTAATGTTGCGCATGTGTTTCTACTGAAACTAGCCTGACTCAGACCATTTGTCCTTATTAGATGAAATGAGATTCTAATCTAATCCTAACCCTAATTGCTTCTCTGTCAGTTGAATGATAGATTTGGTTCCGTACACAGGTGTTTCTCTGTTCTCTTTGTTTTGTTTTTGTGTGTATTATTCCATGGTTTTTGAGAATGAACATTATTCTAAGTAAATGTGTGAATACTGTAGCTATTTTAAAAGCCATATTTCATTGACTGTCAGAAATATTTCAGAGGCTATCAGTATGGGAATTATTCAAGTTCATGATGAGAAGAGATGTTAGACAATAATACAATACCCAGACAAAAATGAAAAACAATATCAATAATTGCAAACCAGTGCTGTGTTATAGACTAGTTATTTCTCTAAAAATAAGGAAAGATATTTGGAGAGACCTGAAAATGAGGCTTTTAGCAGTAATTTAAGTCAAACTCACTGGACTATGCTTTGGAGACTTCACTTAGTTTCCTTTGCTCAAAACTGGGACCTAGCTCCAATGCTAGGTCCTCCAACATTTTCTATTATAATTAAAATGTCTCTGACAATGGTTTAGCAATCATATCTGCTACTTTGTGATCACTCAAAGATATGGTTCACCTGGGGGCATGTTAAAACATGATTTTTAACACATCAAAGGCAATTACATGCTTTCTAATTATATCTTTACTTGTCTTGAGTATTAACTCCCTGTTAGTGATTTTTTTTTCCTGTCACTTCCAGTACCGAAGTCATTCCCCTGGTCAGAAAACAGAAAATTCAATTGAGCAGCTGTCTTCTTTCTATTGCAAGGTATATTTTCTCAAGTGTAAAAAAAAAACACATAATGGGGAGTTTTTATTTTTCTAAATAAAAGCACCAGACATCAACCATTTTATAAGAATTTTTCATATTTTTCTACTGTATAAACAAACAATTGGCCAGTGAAAGACAGTGGATCATTGACTTTCTCTAGACACCTTTAACTCTCTCACTTCCCATATTCCATATTTTATCCCTGTAAAAAGGAATTATTTTTCGGATATAAGGAAATTAAAGCTGAAGCCCCAGAACACAGAAAGAGAGAATTATAACACTGTAAAATTCATAAAATAGCACTGGACATCTCTAATCATTAAACTTCTGGTTGTCTTAGAGACATCTCAAACTCAACATGTACAAAATAGAACTTATCGTTTTCCTTTCCCTTTAAAACCCTCACACCTTGGGGGGTGGGGACAGAGCCAAGATGGTAGCTGCAAAGCAGGGACTTGCCTAAAGTTCTGCCCTAGGACCCTCCAAACACTGACAGAAAATGGCTCTGAACAAATTCTAGAACTGCAGAATCCATGAAATAGCAGAGGGAAGCAGGGCTCCAGCCTAGGACAACATGGATGGTCAATGGCTAAGGTCTATTGTCGCATGGAGCTGGGAATAGAGCTGAGCAGAGCCCAACATAAGCCACTCCTGGACCAACCAGACCTGGAGCCAGGTGAAACAGGCCTTAGCACCCTAAATCAGTAAGCTGTGGCAGTTACCAGACTTCTCAACCCATAAACACCAAAGACAACAGAAAGGTTAGTGGGAAAAGCTGCATGACAGAGTGAAAGGAGTTTTGCCCATTCAGTTACCACTCCAGGGCCAGGGAGCTGGTAAAGCTCTGGGGACAGAACTACAGCTGCAGTTGCTTCTGGGCCCCAGGCCCAGCTGGTGGGAGGAATTAAGTGGTGGATCAGAGCAGGAGTGCAGAGCCTGCTTAAGATCTGAGTTGCATTCTGGGTTGGCCATTCTTGGGGGAGGAAAAACACTGGTGTGACAGAGCTTGATGGGTAGAAATAGCTGTGAAAACAACAGCACAGCACCTTAAGCTTGGGACAAAGTATTCTATACTCTACAAACAGTCATACCCCAACAGAAAGTTCAAGGGTCAAGTAGTTGGCTGTGAACATGAACAGGCAGTGAAAACAGACCCAGATTCAGAATCAGACTTTGGAATATTTTTTTTTTTGGTGACAAAGAAGACCAAAACATACAGCCAGAAGAAATCAACAAAGTCAAACAGCCTAAATCAAAAGCCTCCAAGAAAAACATGAATTGGTTTCAGGCCATGGAAGAGCTCAAAAAGGACTTGGAAAAGCAAGTTAGAGAAGTAGAGGAAAAAATTGGGAAGAGAAATGAGAGTGATGCAAGAAAATGATGAAAAAGAAGTCAATGACTTCATAAAGGAGACCCCCCAAAAAAAACTGAAGAAAACAACACCTTAAAAAATAGGCTAACTCAAATGGCAAAAGAGCTCCAAAAAACCAATGAGGAGAAGAATGCCTTGAAAGGCAGAATTAGCGAATGAAAAAAGAGGTCCAAAAACCACTGAAGAAAATACTAACTTAAAAAGTAGACTGGAGCAAGTGGAAGCTAGTGACTTTATGAGAAATCAAGATATTATAAAACAGAAACAAAGGAAAGAAAAAATGGAAGACAATGTGAAATATCTCGTTGGAAAGACCACTGACCTGGAAAACAGATCCAGGAGAGATAATCTAAAAATTATTGGACTATGTGAAAGCCATGATCAAAAAAAGAGCCTAGATATCATCTTTCAAGAAATTATCAAGGAGAACTGCCCTGATATTCTAGAGCCACAGGGTAAAATAGAAATTGAAAGAATCCACCAATCACCTCCTGAAAAAGATCCTAAAAAGAAAACTCCTAGGAATATTGTCATCAAATTCCAGAGCTCCCAGATCAAGGAAAAAATACTTCAAGCAGCCAGAAAGAAACAATTTGAGTATTTTGGAAATACAATCAGAATAATCCAAGATCTAGCAACTTCTACATTAAGGGATTGAAGGGCTTGGAATATGATATTCCGGAGGTCAACAGAGCTAGGATTAAAACCAAGAATCACCTACCCAGCAAAACTGAGTATCATGCTCCAAGACAAAATATGGGTTTTCAATAAAATAGAGGCCTTTCAAGCTTTCCCAGTGAAAAGACCAGAGGTGAATAGAAAATTTGACTTTCAAACACAAAAATCAAGAGAAGCATGAAAAGGTAAACAAGAAAGAAAAATTACAAAGGACTTACTAAAGTTGAACTGTTTTGTTTACATTTCTACATGGAAAGATGATGTCTGTAATTTGTTAGACCTCAGTATTAGGGTAGCTGAAGGGAATATACATACATACATACATATATATATATATATATATATATATATACATATATATATATACATATATATATATATATATATATATATATATATATATATATATATATATGTAGACAGAGGGTACAGGGTGAGTTGAGTTGAATATGAAGGGATGATATCTAAAAAATTAAGGGATGAGAGAGTAATATATTCAGAGAGGGAGAAAGGGAGAGATAGAATGGAGTAAATTATCTCACATAAAAGTGGCCAGAAAAAGCAGTTCTGTTGGGAGGGAAGAGGGGATAGGTGAGGGGGAATGGGTGAATTTTGCTCTCATTGGATTTGATCTGAGGAGGGAATACCATACACCCTCAATTGGGTACCTTACCCAACAGGAAAGAAGGTGGAAGGGGATAAAAAGGGGGGACAATAGAAGGGAGGGGATATAGAGGGAGGAGGTAATCAAAAGCAAACACTTTCAAAAAGGGACAGGGTCAAGGGAGAAAATTGGATAAAGGGGGATAGGATAGGAAGGAGCAAAATATATTTAGCCTTTCACAACATGAGTATTGTGGAAGGGTTTTGCATAATGATACACATGTGGCCTATGCTGAATTGTTTGCCTTCTTGGGGGGGGGTGGTGGGGAAGAGGGGAGAGAAGTTGGATCTCAAAGTTTTCCAAGCAGATGTTCAAAAAAAGTTTTTGCCTGCTAATAAGAAATAAGATATACAGGCAATAGGGCATAAAAACATATAATGCCCTACAAGAAAGTAAGGGAAAAGGGGATGGGGTGGGGGAGTGGGGCAACAGAAAGGAGGGCTGACTGGGTAATGGGGCAAGCAGAATATTTGCCATCTTGGAGTGTGGGGGAGGGGAGAAATGGGGAGAAAATTTGTAATTCAAACTCTTGTGAAAATTAATGCTGAAAACTAAAAATATTAAATAAATAAATAATGACAAATAAAAACAAAAAAAGAAACCCTCACACCTTCCAAATTTCCATATCTCTGTTGAGGGAATCATCATTCTGCCAGTCACCTAGGTGCAAATCTTCAGTATCATCATAGATTCTTCTCTGTCAGTCATCATGCATGTCCAATCTGTTGTCAAATCGTGCCTTTTCAACCTTCACAGCATCTCTTTACTAAGTGCACCTCTCACTCATTCAGCCACAGTACTGTAATATCAATTAAGCTGAGACTTTCTTACTGTTTTAAAATGATTAATTAAGTGTCTTTGAGTCTTACTAGGTGCTAAGCCCCAGGCCCAAACCCAAATTAGGGGCTAAACCTATGTGGGTATGAATTGGTAACCAAGGTGGGGCCCCAGGTGTGGCTAACTAAGGGAGGCCTCATTAGATCTTTGCTCCTAAGTTTGCCCCAAACCCCTAATTACTAGGTGCTAAGCATATGTGGGTATAAAGCTCCCAGGGTCCTAAGGAGAGGTGCTAACTCCAGAGCCAAACATAGGAGCCTAAGTTCTGGTCACTCAAATGACGTTTGATGATGTCTGAAACTGTATACAAAAAAGGAAGACAGAGCCATTTGTTTAGGGCTCTCACCCTTGGTGGTACACTGATGTGGAGACTCCGGGCAGCTGTAGTTAAGAGCCCTCCAGCTTGCCTGGATGTCCGGAGTTGGTTTTCTTGGTAACTATGAATTGTATTTGGTCTGTTTGTAATCTGTTTGTATTTTGCTCTGATGTTCAGGTGTTTGAACAATCCGGCTAGCAGCTTCTGTGGGGTATAAGATTCACCCACAGCCAGCACCCAGAAAGCTGCCAACAGCACAGGTTCTTCTGATCTGCTTAATTAAGGAAAGCAAGGTGAAGAGGTTGACAAGCTTACTTTTAATTTGGCATTCAAATATCATTCAGTTAGTTCAGGGGAAAAACCCAGCACCCTGAACTTCAAGACAAAATGCAAACAAATTTCAAACATTAACAGACTTTGTCTGATTCAAATCCCAAAACATAGTTACCAGAGTTCAACAAAGTTTCAGCATCCGGGTTTACAAGCTGGAGGGCTCCTTAGCTACAGCTGCCCAGAGTCTCCTCATCAACACCATCTCCAGAGCCCCACACAAATGGCTCTGTCCTCCCCTCTTATAGGGCTTCAGACATCAAACATCATCTGAATCACCAGAGCTCAGGCTCTGGTGATTGGTTCTTGAGTTGGCCCCTCCCCTTAGGACCCTGGGAGGTTCACATCCACATGGATTACGTTAACACCTAATGGGGTTTGGGCCTGGGGCTTAGCACCAAGCAAAGCTCACTGAGATAAATTGAGTCACTCAAAGAAAACAAAGGCCATTCTGGTTACATCAGGGTGCTGGCTTTTTCCCCTCAACTAAGTGAATGGTATTTGTATGCTGGATTAAAGTAAGCTTGTTAACCCCTTAACGTTGCTTTCCTTAGTAAAGCAGATCAAAAGAACCTATGCTGGCAGCGTTCTTGTTGTTGGGCTTGTGTTGGTTTTTCACCCCCACAACAGTGGCTAGCCAGATTGTTGAAAACAACTGCTCTGTGGCACAGTGAAGGGTGAGAACCCTGGGCTTGGAGTAAGGAAGACCTGAGTTCAAAGCTGCCTCAGACACCTTCTCCTCCAGAACCTCTTCATTCCCTCTGCCATCACACAGGGGCATTCTTCAGGGTCTTCAATTATTCAGGGTCCAGTTTTGTGGAGACTCTGGGCAGCTGTAGTTAAGAGCCCTCCAGCTTGCCCGGATGTCCAGACTTTTGGTTTTCTTGGTAACTATGAATTGTATTTGGTCTGTTTGTAATTTGTTTGTATTTGCTCTGAAGTTCAGGGTGCTGGCTTTTTCCCCTGAACTAAGTGAGTGGTATTTGTATGCTGGATTAAAATAAGCTTGCTAACCCCTTAACATTGCTTTCTTCAGTAAAGCAGATCAAAAGAACCTGGGCTTTTGCAGCGTTCTGTGAGCTGGCTGTTGATTTTACACCCCCCACAGCAGCTGGTAGTTGAATTGTTTACACAAATACTAATTCACATCTGTATCATACTTCTTTTTAACTGCTTCAATAGTCTGCTAAGTGGTCACCCTGCCTCAAGTCTCTCCCCTTTCCACTTCACTCCCTATTCAGCTGCCAATATGAATTTTTCTCAAACATACATCTGACCATGTCATCCTTCTGATCAGTGAGCTCCAAGAGCTCCATAGTACTCCCAAGATAAAATATATATTCCTCTATTTGGCATTTAAAACTATTCATAATCTGATCTCTGATATCTTTTCCACCTTTCTTATACCTTACTTCCTTCTATGCATTTTATGATCTAGCTATACTGACTGATTTGCAGTTCCTTCAACATAAACACTCCATGAAGGTAACTGGTGACAGATTAGATACAGCAATGTGCTTGGAGTCAAGAAGACCTGAGAAGTTCAAATTGAACTTCAGATACTTAGCAACTGTGTGACCCGAAACAAGTCACTGAACCTTGACTTGCCTCAATTTCCTCACCTCAGGGCTTGTCACATATATCCTACAAAGTCATCATTCAGTTTTCATCCTATAGAAATGAAATACCCAAGCTTGGGGCTAGTTGGGTGGTGCAGTAGATAGAGCACTGGTCCTGGAGTCAGGAAGACCTGAGTTCAGATCTGGCTTCTGACACTCCCTAGCTTGTGTGCCTCAGTTTCCTTAATTGTAAATTTGAGATAATAATATCATCTACCTTCAACGGTTATTGTGAGGATTAAATGAGATGACAGAGCACAAAGCCTGTCACACAGTAGATTGCTTAACACAAGGTTATTTCCTTCCTTACTAGAAGCATTGGAGAGGAGCAAGTAGGGAAACCTTATCTCAGAGTGTCCCCAACTCTACATTAACTGACAGGTTTGATTACTTTCCATTACCCTTTGGTTACAAGAGACTCAGTACCAGAAAGCAATATGATGTAAGGGACTGAGCACTACATATGGCATCAGGAGAGTCCCAATTCTAACACATCCTAATTGAGTCTTATTTCATCATCTATAAAATGAAGGTGATGTGTGTATGTATGTATGTGTGTATGTATGTGTATATATATATATATATATATATATATATATATATATATATATATGATCCATCTTACAAAATAGCTATTTGGAAAACATTGTGTAAATTGCTATAAAAATAGAAGGTATGGTCATTAAGGAAATGATACATCAATCAATCAACAAGTACTTGTTAAGAATCTACTATGTGCCAGCACTTCAAAAAAAGTTGTTGATCACCAGTTGGCTCACAGAGGTAGTAGGAAACTTGAGGTCTTCATAAGCTTCTGTCAGTACTTGTCTTTTGGCCACTAATAACTTTTTGTTTGTCAGACATAGCCCATTGACTGGCACAATAAACATTTCTTATATATGATCAAGGCTCCATATCTGAGAAAGTATGTGCTGCAATGTACCAAAATATCTTGCCAAGTCACAGGCAGTTTTTCAACTCTTCATAGTTGAGAAAAATATACATTTATTAAAATTCCCTACATGCATGATGGTACTGTTCTAGATAGCATACAAACCAAACTAACACCCATCTATGACCTTATGATTTAAGCCAGTTAAGATTTATGTGGCCAAGCACAAAAGGACATTCCCAGAAATGAAACAACACTGACGACAGCCCTGAAGAAAGAGACACATCAATATTATCTACATGCAAATGCGATAATATTTAGAAAGTGCTTAGCACAGTGCCTAGACCATTTTAGGCACTTAATGAATTCCTATTCCTTCCTTTGTTCACCCATACAGAAGATTCTGGCTCCCTCTGGGAAGGGAATGTTTCCAATGGATGTGTCTACAGAAAATGGCCATTCTTGTTGAGTTCTGCCCTTTAACCTGTCTGTGCACTTGTTTTCCCAGATGCATTATAGCAGACAAAAGTAGTTCTGAACTGCTTTCTTAGTAAAGATGCTACAGGGATGAATACAATAATAGAAAACACAGTTCCTTAGCTTTTTCAGGCAGTAGAGGCTATATAATGGCAAGGAATTGAGACATATCTGACATTTCCTCATTCCAGTCTTTTCAGAGTGCATCTGTCTGCCATCACATGTTTTAGGGTTATAAAGGTGGAGTAAGAAGATTTTCAAAAGCCCATTATTAATAACACAGCTGTAACTAACTTGTGTCTTCAAAGCTAGTTAAAATTTTATCTTTGGCTGCATTATAGGCAAAAAAAAAAAACATCTAAAAAATTTTCTGCAACCATGAACTGGAGACGTTAATATTTTAATTCCTCATTTATCATAAGATTTCATGTACTTCTATTTACACCTCAGAGGATGAATAGTTATTTTTTTCAGCAAAATAAGAGATGCTTCATAATTGAATTATACATTCTTGTTCCTTAATGTTTTCTTCTCAGCAAAGAAGCTATCACCTGTTCACCCATACTCCTATTTTCCTCCTACCTCAAAGACAGTGTAAAAAGAATGAAATCAGCTCTATAATTGGAAGTATGAGATCTGCAAATCATGTGCCCTGTCTTGCTGGTGACTGCATTATCAGGGCACCCAGTTCTCAATCTTAAACATTACTGCCCAGAGAAGTAGTTTAGTGATTTCATGGCTTGCCTGAAAGTGCTTCATTAGTGAATGCAGGCACATTCAAGAGTCATGGTTCAGGAAAGGTTCAGATGAAAATTATAGTGTTAATGAAAACTTCCATAGAGTACAGCATTGTCCTTCACGATGGAAGGCGATGCTGTTGACTGCATTGGTACTTATGCAGAAAAGACATAGTACTGGGCCAGTTTGTTCTCTGTTTAGCAGCAATGGATGACATCTCTACAGCCCATTGTTTCCCCCCTCCTCATATGCCTCCCTAACTAAGTGACAGATACCAGACAATGGTTGGCTTCATTCTGTAAATAATATATTCCAAGTCCTCCTCAAACTTTTTTCTTCTCATTTTCCTTTGTTAAAAGAGTTAATGAGAAAAAAATTTTAAAAGTTAATATTTGGCACTCACAACAAGAATATGGCTGTATCTTCCCTGTGTATATCCTTATTATTAAAAGGATGATAATACCAATGATAAAGCACCTGTTTAAAACACCTGCCTAAGTGTCTAGCAGTGGTAACCAGGTCATACCAGTATGCATACTAATAAGTCTCCCAAAGTGCTTGCTATTCATAGCTCCAGGGTGAACAAGGAAAGCATTTCTCAGCATGTGATTACTGTAGAACCTTTCTTGCTTGTTGCGGTTTTTTTCTTCCTCCAATAGGCTTAAAATATGCAAATACTCTTTTTAATTGTTCATGAGAACTCATTAAATTTCCCTTTTATGATGAGATTTCATTCTTTTAATCAGCTGTTGTTTGGCCCCTACTTGATAAAAATGTATCAGTATTAGCACACAGATTTGGGCCCTTTATTATTTAACAGAAGGGGTATTTTAAACTGAAGTGATTAGGGAATTTAATTTAGAAAACTATTTTCTTTTTTGTGTCCAATTAGAATTTTTGAATAATTTCTTGTCTAAAAGCTAAACTACATGATCCCTCTTTTTATAATATTCACCAAGAACTCCACTTCTGCTGAGTATTAGACATGAATTTATGAAATTGTACAATCACTACTTTTCTTTTGGACCTCTCTCTTTCTCTTCCTGGAAAGAATTGTAAAGTGGGGCTGAAGATGCTGAGAAACCAATTCAATAGATAAAATGGTGTGCATTTTGATAGAAAGAATAAGAGGATTTGTTAAAGTGTGATCAGTGTTTACCAGGTGTTGATCTGAGACCAAATCCTAGAGCAATAGAATTTTAGAGCTGTCATGTATCATGGTGATCATATTTTCCAATGTTTTCATTTTACAGTTGAGGAAACTGACTAATGATGGTAGGGTACCTTCCTGATCTATCTAGCCTTCTGAGCTGGCCTGGCCAACCTGAACAGACTGATTAGTTAACTTCTGTATAGAGAGAGAAATTAAAAGCCATAGGACCTTTAGTGATTCAACTGCGGCATGCTTATGGGGTTCACATGTTTTAACAATTAATGGATTACAGCATCTCCACAAAACTGTTATAAATTAAATGGTTGGTTGTTTTCCTTTGTTCTCAAAGAGGACCAAAATGACATCGCTATGCTTGAGTCAAAATTCAGTGTGTGCCACTGTAGCTGATAAGGCCAATACAAGCTTAGAAGGCTCTACCACAGGTCAAGCACAAACAGCCTGTGCGAACATTTGGGATGGATACTCTAAACTTGCAGTTCCTGCATTTCCTTTGAGCTGTTTTAATTCTGCTTTGCTCATAGAGCACAGCACCTTCTCTGATGTGGGCATACCATGCTGAGTGGTCCTTGCCAATGTCTCCCATGTCACACAATCAATTCCAAAGTTCTTGAGAGAGACCTTAAGAGTATCCTTGTATGGCTTCTTCTGACCACCATGTGAATGCTTGCCCTGTGTGAGTTCTCCATAAATAGTCTTTTTGGCAAGCACGCATTTTACATTCGAATAATGTGGCCAGCCCATCGGAGTTGTGCTCTCTGAAGCAGAGTTTGAATGCTTGGCAGTTTAGTTTGAGTAAGGACCTCAGGGTCTGGTACTTTATCCTGCCAGGTGATCTTCAGAATCTTCCTAAGATGATTCAAATGGAAGCAATTCAGTTTCCTGTCATGGCACCAGTAGACTGTCCAGGTTTCACAAACATACAACAATGAGATCAGTACCATGGCTCTGTAGACCTTCTGTTCAGTAGTCAGTCTAATACCTCTTTTCTCCCATACTTTCCTTCAGAGCTTACCAAAAACTGAGCCAGCTCTGGCAATGTATGCAGCAATCTCATTATCAATGTGTACATCCCTAGAAAGTACACTACCAAGGTAATTGAACTTACACACAGCATTCAAAACTTCTCCATTTGCTGTAACTGATGGTTCCACATATGGATGGTATGGTGGTGGCTAATGAAACACCTGTATTTTCTCGGTGTTAATTGTTAAGCCAAAATTAGCACAAGCAACAGAGAACTTATCCATACACCATTGCATTTCACCTTCAGAGGCTACATTGAGTGCACAGTCATCTGGAAACAGAAAATCATGCACCAATACTCCCTCCACTTTGGTCTTGGCTTGTAGCCTTTTCAAGTTGAAGAATTTACCATCAGTGTGGTATAGGGTATGTTCAGAGGACTGGTACCTCTGGTGTGATGGCTGCCAAGTCCTTTTCAGGGCTGTTTTCCACCTTTGTTGTCCACCTTTCCACCCAACTCTCACCTGTGGTACTAAGAAGCTGTGGCATGCATAGCAGCCACACCCAGGTAAACCATTTTTGCAGATGGGCTGAACCAGGATGAAGGTAAGCAAGGGGTCTCAAACCCATTGGTGAGTTACGGGGGTGTCTACCCCAAGCATGTGAAGACTTCCTCTGGTGGAATGGGCAGATGAGAACAATTCGTTCCAACAGCCATGAACGTAGCTGAAGCAGGCATTGTGGAGTGCTTAAAACTTGGTTAGACATGGAAGATGCCAAGGTCATCCACTGCATCTTGAGGCACCATCAGTCATCTTGATTCTGTCCTGCCACTGGACTGTGACGACTCTGGAGGAAAGAGTGAGGCTGATGACTTCGTGCAACTCTGCCTCACTTAAATCCAATACAAATGAAATAGGAAATCTCTGAAATTCTTCTAGATCAATCCAGAAACACCAGGGAAGAATAACAGCTGACTTACCAGATTCCACAAATTAAAACTGCCCACCATAGTCACTTTTCATCACTACCCTCTGCCTCTCTGATTGAACCCTTGGGTAGAAGGGCAAGGCTAAGGCTCCAGAGTTTCCATTTAAGGAGGCAGCCCAGCACAATCTTTTCCTTATTTCCCAACAGTTACACTACTTTTGGATTTCATTTAAGTTTTCTGTCACCCTTCTTCCTGTTTTCACTTCCCTTTTGTATGCAGTCTTTTCTCATTAGATTCTAAGCTGCTTTAGGGCAGGAACTACATTTGGTTTTATTTGTATTTAAGCACTTATTTGTATATAAGCAAGGTCTCCAGTGCTTAGAACCATTCCTGTCTCACACTACCCAATCTCACCCTAGGTGCTTAATGTTGATGGGAGACCTTGGTTTTTTAAGCTATGTTTTTTTTTCCCAACTCTCAGTTTGACTGAGGCAACACCCATTCAGTGATTAAGGCTAGGTAAGAAATAAGGCAAAGAATAGTTTCTTTTATCTAGTCTAAAAATATCAATCTGGGAGGGGAAGGCCCTCAGGGTTTCTGGCCCAAAGGAGAAACAGTTGCTATTTACATTTACTCTACAGGCCCAAATAACAACTAGGTGGGGCTTGGGCTAGCATTGTTGGCCAACCTATAAGCACCAAAGTGATTTGAGTTTAAGGCATGATCCTTAAGAAAGAAATCTAGCCCATAAAACCCGAGATGTCTTGCAAAGTTTCTGTGATCAAAATTTACATTCCTCTCAGCAGAGCACCACAGGTAAGAGTATTATATCCTATGTGGAGAAATGAAAGGAGAGAAGAAAAGAGAAGAGGCCAGATGAGACAGAGAGGAGGGGAGAGAGGAGAATTGCTTAATAAGTGTTTATTGACTGGTTGGCCCTGAGGCCACAGGAGCTCCTTAAACTCTATTGAGGACTATTTCAAATCTTCTTTATACTACCATAGTGACTACTGAACTGGGGGATTCAAGATTTATCCCAGCGTTTGGGTAGGGGTGAGGTAGAAAGGAGCTCTCTGGACCTAGAGACCCTCATCTAGCTCTGCTGGTTCAAAAATTACAAAATTACTAGTTCTCTGTAACAAAGAAAATGTGTAATAAGGAATTGGACATAGCTGGAAGAAGTAAGTTATTATTAATTTAGCCAATGAATTACAGAAATATATTTGATAAATATATTTCCAGATTGATGTTTTCCCCATCATATTTCTTTTGTGATGGTGAATAACTTCATTGCATTTTTTCCCCTCTGAGTTAGACTTCTGGGATTCCTTCTTGTCTTGTCATCAAAGGTAGAAGGAAATGGGAAATGGAGAGACCTTCTACTTCAACACCTTCATCTAAAGGCTGAGGAAACAAAATCCTAGAGAAGGTAGGTGGTTTACCAAAGGTCAAATGTATAGTGAGTGGAAGAACTTGTTCTTGTAGCACAGGCGTCCTTCCTACTGAAATGGTCTTTCTACTATTCCATATATTTCTGTTTCTTCATGGTCTCTTATTTCCTCAATCTTTACTTTTGTTTTGCTTACCTTTTCACTACTGCCCTTGTGAATCTCTTGCCCCATGAATATTCCTTGAATTTTGTACTCAAGGTGGGTGCCTATGTACACTCTCTCTCTCTCTCTCTTTCTCTCCCTCCCTCTCTCTCTCTCTCTCTCTCTCTCTCTCTCTCTCTCTCTCTCTCTCTTTCTCTTCACTAATATCTATCATCTCATATTCTGGAAATCTTATTTCCTTTTCCCTCATCCACATTATATTCACTTTATCTTTATGGAAACACTTAGTCAAGGGATGATATTTTTACAGAGTAATGGTTATAATAAAAATAATAATGATGATGAGGATGATGGCTCCCATTTATACAGCACTTAATGTGTGCCAGGCATTGTACTAAATGCTTTAAAATCATTATCTCATTTGATCCTCATAAAAACTCTGGGAGCTGCTATTATAATCACCATTTCATATATGATGAAACTGAGACAAACAGAAGTTACCAGGATTACTTAACTATTAAGTGTCTGAAGACAGATTTGAACTCAGATCTTCCTGACTCTAGGACCAATGTTTTATTCATTGTACTACCCAGCTGCCCCTATATTTCTCTCTCATACTCAATTTTATTCTCCCTGTGTTTATCTTCTTTAATTTCAAACATTTTTGCTTTTCCTCATTTCCTTTTGCATATGAATTAGCAGTAGATAGAGAGCTGGCTTCAGGGTCAGGAATAGCTCAGTTCATGTCCAGATATTGACACATACAGGCTGTGTGACTCTAGGCAAGTCACCAAACCTCTCTGTGTCTGAGACCACTCTCTAAAACTAGTATTTGGACAACAGTTGCATACCTCCATTAATAGAATTTTTTCTAAATAAGAGATCCCTGGCTACAGTGATGAAATAAGAGATCTCACCTTTCTTCCCACACCCCCCAAAAAATCCCTAATGGAAATCACATTATAGATCACATGGAAGTCTATTCAGGAGTTAAACTGTTCTAATAAACAGTTAGACTTTATAATATATAATAATTACAAGGTGATTATCATGTCAGTGTTATTATTATCTTAATAATTATATAATATTAATATGCTATTATTAATATATTATTATTATTATTATGTTATTATTAATGTTCCCCCACTTTTTAAATACAAGCATCATATAATAGAATGTTGAGTTTGGAGTCAGGAAAACATTCTCTCAAATACTTTCTCTGACACTTAATAGCTGTATGACCTGGGGGCCAATCACTTAAAGTTTATGTGTCTCAAAAGAATCACTGAGCCTTATTTACAAGATTAGATAGGTTATGGACAGCTAGGTAGTACAGTGGGCTGGGTCTAGAGTCAAGAAGATTCATCTTACTGACTTCAAATCTGGCCTCAGACATTTACTTGCTGTGTGACATTGGGCAAGTCACTAGACTCTATCTGCCTCAATTTCCTCATCTGTAAAATTGGCTAGAGAAGGAAATGGCAAACCACTCCAGTATCTTTGTGCAGAAAAACCCCAAATCAACTAAACAACAAAAACAAATGGGTTATAACCTGTGTCAAAGGAGGGAATTCTTGCATAGGACTATCTTATTTCCATTTTGTCATATTCTCGTTTTTCCATTCTTGTAACCCCATTTTATGGTTGTAAATTTTATAGACACTTATTTTATAGAATTAAGGATCATTGGCAAATGAATCACCCAAGTACGTACAGTTAGTAAGTGGTGGATTTGAGATTTGAACTTAGGTCTCCTGCCTTAGTGCTTCCCTCTGCAACATGCTCCTTCAATTTGTGATCCATTCTCTTACACTCCTTTAAGTCCATTATGACCAGTCCTTGGCCAACAACACTATCTTCTAATTTTTGATCACCTCACAATCACATTGCTCCTTTTTTTTGTTCATTTAATTTTTAAACTTTCATCTCCTCTGTTCTACTATTTCTTCATTTCCTTTCTTATGAGGTTCTGGTGGCTAAGCACTTTCAATGAACATAAATTATTAATCTCAACTAGTAATAACTAAACAATGCCTCTAGAAAAAGCTCTTCTTTACATCATAATTGTGGTCTTCTAGTATTGTCTGTTTCCATGAAGCATAGACAGCTAGGTGGTTCAGTGGATAGAGTGCCAGGTCTGGAGTCAGGAAGACTCCTCTCCATGAATTCAATCTGGCCTCAGACACTTAACAGCTGTGTGCTCATGCCATCTAACCCTGTTTGCCTCAGTTTTCTCATCTGTAAAATGAGCTGGAGAAATGAATTGGAAACCACTCCAGGATCTTCATCAAGAAAACCCCAAATGGAATTATGAAGAGTTGAACATGATGGAAAATGACTGAACAATTCTTTGTTAGGCAGGTGTCTTTAGTTAACATTTATTGAGGAACCGTTTGTACCACTTTTCTAAGGAAGGAAGGAAACAAACATATATTAAGCACCTGCTACGTGCCAGTCACTGTGCTAAGTACTGTGCCAATAGTATCTCATCGGGTTCTCACAATCCTAGAAAGTAGGTGCTATTGTTATCCACATTTTTGCAGTTGTAGAAACTGAGGAAGATAGAAATCATGGGACTTGGCAAGGGTCAGATAGCTAGTAAGTGTCTGAAACAAAATTTTAACTCCAGTCTTCTGACTCCAGGCCTAACGTTCTACCCACTGTGCCACCATGCTATTTGTTGCATGATGCAGTGTTCTTCAAAGATTGATCTTTAAAATAACATCCATTGGGGAGCCAAGATGGTGGCTGGAAACCAGGGACTGGCCTAAAGCTTGCCCCCAGGACCCTCCAAACACCTACAAAAAATAGCTCTGAACAAATTCTAGAACTGCAGAACCCATGAAATAGCAGAGAGAAACAGGGCTCCAGCCCAGGACAGCCTGGATTGTCCCTGGGTAAGGTCTATCGCACAGAGCTGTGAGCAGAGTGGAGCAGAGACCAGTGTGGGCTGCACACAGACCAACCAGACTAGAGCTGGACGGAACAGGCCCTAGTTCCCTGAATCTATGAGATGTGGCAGTTACCAGACTTCTCAACCCACAAAGAACGAAGACAACAGAGAAGGTTAGGGGGGAAAAACAGACAAACAAACAAAAACAAAAACAAAAAACAAACAAAAAAAAACTTCTGGGACAGAGTAAAAGGAGTTCATGGTTTGGCCACCACCCTGGGAGCAGCAGAGGTGGCACAGCCACATAACTATAGCTGCAGTTGCTTCTGGCCACAGGCCCACCTGGTGGGAGGAATTAACTGGCAAATCAGAGGAGGACGGCAGAGCCTACTCAGATCTGAGTCGCTGTCCAGGTTAGCAGTTCTTGGGGGAGAAGGAGTGCTGGTGTGACAGAGCTTGCTGTGTAGAAAAAGCTGTGAAACCAACCGTACAGCCCTTCCAGCTTGGGAAAAATTACTCTATACTCTACAAGTAGTCATACCCTGACGAAAAACTCAAAGGTCAAGTAGTTGGCTGGGAACATGACCAGGCAGTGAAAATGGACTCAGATTCAGATTCAGACTTTGGAATCTTTCTTTGGTGACAAAGAAGACCAAAACATACAGCCAGAAGAAGTGAACAAAGTCAAAGAGCCTACATAAAAAAACCTCCAAGAAAAACATGAACTTGTCTCGGGCCATTGAAGAGCTCAAAAAGGATTTGGAAAGCAAGTTAGAGAAGTAGAGGAAAAATTGGGAAGAGAAATGAGAGGAATGAAAGAAAACCAGGAAAAACAAGTCAATGACTTGCTAAAGGAGACCCCAAAAAAGTACTGAAGAAAATAACACCTTGAAAAATAGACCAACTCAAATGGCAAAAGAGCTCCAAAAAGCCAATGAGGAGAAGAATGCCTTGAAAGGCATAATTAGCCAAATGGAAAAGGAGGTCCAAAAGACCAGTGAAGAAAATACTACCTTAAAAAGTAGATTGGAGCAAGTGGAAGCTAGTGACTTTTGAGAAATCGAGATATTATAAAACAGAAACAAAGGAATGAAAAAATGGAAGACAATGTGAAATATCTCATTGGAAAGACCACTGACCTGGAAAATAAATCCAGGAGAAACAATTTTAAAATTATTGGACTACTTGAAAGCCATGATCAAAAAAGAGCCTAGGTATCATTTTTCAAGATATTATGAAGGAGAATTGCCCTAATATTCTAGAGCCACAAGGCAAAATAGAAATTTAAAGAATCCACCAATCGCATCCTAAAGGAGATCCCAAAAAGAAAACTCCCGGGAACATCATTGCCAAATTCCAGAGTTCCCAGATCAAGGAGAAAATACTGCAAGCAGCCAGAAAGAAACAATTTGAGTATTGTGGAAACCCAATGAGGATAACACAAGATCTAGCAGCTTCTACATTAAGGGATTGAAGGGTTGAAATATGATATTCTGGAGGTAAATGGAGCTAGGATTAAAACCAAGAATCACCTACCCTACAAAACTGAGTATCATGTTCCAAGGCAAAATATGGATTTTCAATAAAATAGAGGACTTTCAAGCTTTCTCAGTGAAAAGACCAGAGCTGAATAGAAAATTTTACTTTCAAACACAAGAATCAAGAGAAGCATGAAAAGGTGAACAAGAAAGAGAAATCATAAGGGACTTACTAAAGTTGAACTCTTTTGTTTACATTCGTACATGGAAAGATGATGTGTATAATTCATGAGACCTCAGAATTAGGGTAGGTGAAGGGAATATACATAAATATATATATATGTATGTATGTATATGTATATGTATATACATACATACGTACATATATATACATACATACATATATATACACACACATACATATATATATACATATACACACACATATATATGCACACATAGAGGGCACAGGGTGAATTGAATATGAAGGGATGTTATCTAAAAAAATAAAATCAAATTAAGGGATGATAGAGGAATATATTGAGAAAGGCAGAAAGGGAGAGATAGAATGGGGTAAATTATCTCTCATAAAAGTGGCAAGAAAAATCATTTCTGTAGGAAGATAATAGGCAGCAGGTGAAGGGGAATGAGTGAATCTTGCTCTTATCAGATTTGACCTGAGGAGGGAACAACATACACACTCAATTGGGTATCTTACCCCGCAGCAAAGAAGGAGGAAGGAGAAAAAAAGAGGGGATGATAGAAGGGAGTGTACATAGGGGGAGGATGTAATCAAAAGCAAACATTTTTGAAAAGCGTCAGGGTCAAGGGAGAAAATTGAACAAAGGGGGATAGGATAGGAAGGAGCAAAACATAGTTAGTCTTTCACAGCTTGAGCATTGTGGAAGGGTTTTACATAATGATAGACATGTGGCCTATAAGAAATTGCTTGCCTTCTTAGGGAGGGTGTGTGGGGAGGGAAGAGGGGAGAGAATTTGGTACTCAAAGTTTTAAAAGCAGATGTTCTAAAAAAAAGTTTTTGCATGCAACTAGTAAATATGATATGCAAGCAATGGGGAAAAGTAATCTATCTTGCCCTACAAGAAAGTAAGGGAAGAAGGGATGGGGAGGGAGTGGGGTGACAGAAGGGAGGGCCAACTGGGGAATGGGGAAATCAGAATATATGCCATCTTGGAGGGGGGGAGGGTAGAAATGGGGAGAAAATTTGTAATTCAAATTCTTGTGAAAATCAGGGTTGAACATCAAAATCATTAAATAAGTAAAAAACTCTAAAATAACATCCATTGAAAAATATATAATAATAATAAAATTTAACATCATGTAGCACCTACTATGTGCCAAGCACTGTGCTAAGCACTTCAAAATTTTTACTGGATTGATTTTCACAATAATTCTGGGAGGTAGGTGTTATTATTACCACCATTTTAGGGCAAACAGGTTAAGTGACTTGCCCAGGATCACACAATGGGTAAGGGTTGGAGGCAGATTCAAACTCAGGTCATCATGATTCCATGCCCAGTGCTCCATCCACTGCACTACTTAATTGCCCCCTAAAATGTAGAAATAAAGAGAGGTAGGCTGAAGTTTCCAATCTGTTCTGCGTTGAAGCACATCCAGTAGTTCCAACCTAAGATTTATTTAGTTCATAAAACAAAGAAATATGAGTAGTTTGCCTCCTCCAATGATGGACATTTTCCTTTTTTTTTACTCCTTCTGTCCCATTTCCATATGTGTATTTATCTTTATATATTCTCTTTGGATTCATTTAGTCATTTTCATAGGCTGCTTTTGTACACTATGTGATAGAAAATATATTCATGTTATGCCATATATTGATATTTTAATGCCAAACTGAGCTATAGTGGGGGAAAGCCCACAAATTTATTTAACTATAAAAATCAATGTCTATTTCACTTGTTTTAAAAAGAGCTATGGCCAATAGATAATGCCTTTGTATCACTGGAAAAAAGATACTTGGAGTAATTTGAAGGAATGAACATTCAGAAGATAGGGAGAAGAATGGATGGAAGTTATATCTGTTTTTCTATAGGTTTTCTTACATCCTAACTTACTGAATTCTCATGACTCTAAAACTACCAATCTTTCTTAAGTTCTTTAAAAGTGATCCATGTGAATCTTAGCATCACACTGGAAACACTTTAGATAACATATAAGTCAATATTTTGTGAGGATTTATACTTATATGAAAGTCTTATTGTGAAGTTTCACAATAGCCTATAGCTGATTTTGAGTTCTTGAATTCTTTGGTAGTGAAATTCAATTCCTATCAAGCTAGACAGGTTTTGAAAATGGGTCCAATGGTGATCTCTATGTCTGTTGTCTACAATTTGATATCTAGTGTCTTTGAACCATGGAGAAAATGTGACCACTATTTGTGATAGTATTTTGTGTAACTAGAATTTAGGAAGTAGCTCAGCTTATAGCTATAAGCTTTGGGTGCCCCTCAGCTTAAGGGATGTGGACTAGAAATTCATTTTTTGGAGGGGGGAAGGCAGGGCAATTGGGGTTAGGTGACTTGCCCAAGGTCACACAGCTAGTGAGTGTGTCAAGTGCCTGAGGCCGGATTTGAACTCAGGTCCTCCTGACTCCAGGCCCAGGGCTCTACTCAATGCACCACCTAGCTGCCCCAATTCATTTTTTAAACTAAAAATAATGTTCTTAGGCTAGGAATACAGCAGGTAGATACAATTCTAGTCTGATACCCTTGTCAAACAAGGGAGAACAGAGTTCCCGGCCTACTCATATTCTCTTCTCCCATTCAACTCAATGCAAAACTTAGAGTCTCCCTTAGAGAAAGATGTGCAAGATCCCAGATCTATCCATGTGTCTCCATCAGCTAATAATTTATACGTTTAAACATTTTGCGGATATGTCCACATCTCACGTTGGTTATACGCACCTTCCAATATGGTTAAAAAGAAAGATGTCTTTTCGTATGGACACAGATTTCGTATTTCCTCAGATTTATATTCTTTGCAGTACACTGTAAGTCAGGAAAAAAGGTTTATCATATCATGAGGACTATAAGTAATATGATCTTATGTTTATGGTCTTCCCTCTTTTTTCATTCATCATTGCTATCTTCCTATGACGTCGCACTCCTCTGTCATGGTTCTCTGTCACGTGTTATTTTAATTGCAAAAATCCAATTCCCCAGTGCAGTTCAGGTCCCGATGCTTACCACATTTCTGCTTTCTCTATTGGGCCTTTCAGTATTAATGGCTCCATAGTGGCAGCAATGAAGATAAATGACCTTTGGGGATT
This sequence comes from Trichosurus vulpecula, assembly GCF_011100635.1. Lineage (NCBI taxonomy): Eukaryota > Metazoa > Chordata > Mammalia > Diprotodontia > Phalangeridae > Trichosurus > Trichosurus vulpecula. Next base: position 311,803,112 of record NC_050573.1, on the reverse strand, counting down.
TTTTTTTAAATGTCTTAGTTATTTAGAGCAGTGTTGCTCTAAGCAGTGAGCACACTTTTTATGTTTAAATAACTAATCATGATTTATTTTCTTTGTGGCTTCTACACAGCAGTGGAGCTGACAAGGAGCTCAAGGCAGCAGCTGAGAGAGAGTCTGGGCCGAGACTCACCTCCCTTGTATGACATCGAGGCTCAAGGAATTGGCTGGGTATAGAAGTCTGACAGATGGCTCACTCTTCTTGGTTAATCTTTGTTCTTTAAACTTGTTCTACTGCCATAGATAATACTGAGAGGACTAGAAAATGGAATTCAATTTAACAAGCCTTTATTAAGCACCTATCATACTAAATCTCTGCTTTAAGGTCTGGAAATACAAAGACCGAAAAAAAAATTAGTCTCTGCCCTCAATTGACATTTAATCTAAACTCTCAAGGAATGTAGATTCCACCAAAGTGGAAGGAAAGGTAACCATCTATGCACAGCTAAATATAAACAAGGCAGAGTGGAAACATGACAGGTAGAGAGAGATCTGGCCTTGTAGTAAGAAAGAACTGGCTTCTAGTTCTATGTTTATCATACACTAACTGTGTGACTTCAGATAGGTAATTTATTAGCAACTTGTCTATAGTTTTAGATAGTTGCTTAGCGCAATGAGAGGTAAGGCCTATAAGGTCACTAATTTAGAGCCAGAAGGGACTTTGCATTAGGTGACTTTTAGACCTCATGTAGCAGGTCATCTTTGGGCTGAGCTTTCAAAGGGTCTCTCAAACAAGACATGGGCAATCTGATGTGCATTCAAGTCAAACTTTCCATTAATGCATACTTCTGTTCTTTACCAATATAACAATTATAGGATCATAAATTTAGAGATGGAAGGGACCATAAAGGTCAAATTTACCCAACCCATTCATGTGACATAGTAGAAAACAGTAATACACAGATGTGAAACGACTTACCTAGCATCACACAACTAGAAAATGTCATGGACAGATTCCAAACCAGGTCTTCCGCGTGGCCTCTCTGCCTCTTTAGCCTATTCCCTTCCCCTCAGAGTGCTGTTTATTCTGGATTTACTTATATGTTTACATCATGATGATACCCTTAATTTTGATGACCTAGAGACACCATTGGATCTGAAGATCTATTCTGATTCATCAGAGTAAGAATATTCAGTAAGCTTTTGAATTCTTGGAAGTTTGGTAATCCATCAGTCTCTATTAATCCACATATTTGCTTAACCAAGATGACCCATTTGACAACCACTGGGTAACACTATAGATTGGTAAAGTGTTAAATAATATGGGATTCAGAGTCAGAGGAGCTGAGTTCACACTGCTGTTCTGGTCATTTCCACCTCTGTGACTTTGGATAAGCCACTTAGGTTTTCTTGCATTAAGTTCTTCATTCATAAAAGTGAAATTTTGGACTGATTAGAATCTAATGTCCCTTTTATCACTAAATTCATGATCCTATGTTCCATATTAAATTTTAGAATTTGCATTGACTATGAAACTGCCTCCTTCTTTTTTGATTTTTTTATAGACAGATTTTTTTGTCTTCTTTCTTCTTCATCTAGTTACTTCACTGAAGGCAGGGATTGCCACGGCTACACTTCTCTCTAAGAAATTGATAGAAAAGTTCTTGTTATCTTGAATGTCTCCATAGCCACTGTGTCATTTAGGGACTTAGTGTATCACATAATCCCATAGAGAAATAAAGAAGAGAGGTCCTTCTTCTCAGGCCTTGTTCTTTCTCCTCCAATTGTATTTTTAAGCTCTCATTAGTGCATGTAGAGTTTGTTTTGCTAAGTGGCTTTCTTACTTCAGTTCATTGAACAGGATCCCTGAAAATGAATATATGTCCCAGCTATATAATATGCATGATGGGCTTATGGTAATTTGAGTTTAAAGGTCCAAGTAATTATAAAGATGTCTCTTACAATATACTTAATAGGGTTTAAGGTTAAACATATTTCACCAACTGGTTGAAGATACCATTTTGGTTTTGTTTTGTATTTTTTGACTCTTTTGAAAAATACATTTGCAACTCTTTTAAAAATGTCACTCATAATTAGAGACAGCCATCATTGCAGTGCTGAGGCCATGAATAGGTGACTGGCAGTGAATACACTGGCATATGAAGAAATGTCTATCTGTGCCATTTCTCCTTTTCTGAAGCACTTGAGAGATCAGACAAACACTTCAGCAGAATTGCAGTATATTAATTTGTTATTCTTAACAGAACTCATGTATACTTGCATCCATTCCTTCTCTGTGGTAACCTTTCAGATACTCATTTAATTGCTCTATAGTAATGAGTAGCATCAAATATCTATATACCTTATACTCAGAAAAGCTTCAAATGAAATGCAGTTACACAACAGAAGCATAAAAATTATTCATTAAAATGCCTAATAGGGTATAAATATCCTGGTGACACTAGTCTTCAGTCTCACTTCCCACCAGGATGAAGTTAGTGAAAATGAACATGTACTTTCTTTTTAGTGATATGTAATGTTTACCACATTGACAAAGCTTGGTATCATTGTATTAGGGCCAGGAAAGAGTAGCTGGGACTTTTTTCTTGGGTGAAAAATGTAGAAGGCATTGAAAGCATGATCTTAGATTTCACATCTAAACCTACTCTGCTGGTATTTCCTCTCAGGGAATACTCATTGTCCCTTCAGAAGGTTAGAAACCTCATTCCTTCCCAATTCCTTTTGTTTTCCTTAAAAACGGACAATTCCTGTTTATCCTTGACTATTCACCAAACCCATCACTATGAAAATTATACATTACAACTATGTTCTTAGCCATGTGCTAAAGCCTACCATTCTCTCCCATTCAATTTAGTTTTCTCTCCCTGTCCCCCTCTCTCTTTTCCTCTTCCTCTCCCTTCCCTTCTTCTCCCTCTCCTCTTTCCCTCTTACTCATTCCTCTCCTTTCCTCATAATTAGCAGCTTATTTACTTTACTTGCACTTCAGGCTTCTGATTACTTTCCTTTTTCATCACAATTCCATTGCTTCTATTTTTAGCTCTTTCCCCAGACTTCTCCCTTGCCATTAGTTCCCAACCTCTCTCTGACCCTTCAAAAGGTCACCCTTCCACCCACTCAGTCTCTGACCCTACAGTCTCCTCTGAGATGTAGCTCAAAATCTAATGACACTTGGAAGTGGCTCATTCACAATAAAACTCAATTAAAATAAGGGAAAAGCTAGCAAGGAATTGAAAACTATAAGCTCTGGGATGCCAATTAAGGAGAAGGGTACCATTTTCTTATGCAAGAAAAGTCAAAGAGGGTTATATGTGATGTGTGGATTTGAAAGAGGACAGAGAATAGTAGAATTTTTGACATTCCTGAAAAATCAGAAATATGTAATGAATATCCCCTTTTCCCCCCCAGGAGTAATTTTAAAACCAAGTGAGCACATTACTGAGCTAGAAGAATGAAATTTATTTTACTTAAATGCAAACACCAAAAGATAATGTGGCTCCATAAAAAAAAAAGCATTTTCTAGATTTTAAGGGAAAAAAATTCTAGAAGCAATTAAATAAAATACAATTTACAGATTATGCAATTTCTCAATAATGGATTTGTGGAGAAATGTATTTTATAAAGAAGGAAATTGAAAAAAAATCCATCACAAAAGGTCAAGAAAATTTAAGAATTCACATTTAACAAAATCTGAACTATTTATGCTGCTGATAATAAAAACCATTTAGCATTGTACCTTAAGCCATGTTGAGATTAGATTAAAATTTATTATATAATGTAGACTTCCTTAGGAAGTTAATTCATTTTGTGCTTATTTAAATCTAACCTTCCATTCCCCCTACATTCAGGCAAATTTAATATAGCTGATAATTTTAACTGCTAAGGTGACCAGATTTTATTTTTTTATTTCCTTTTGTTTTATATTCCTCAAAATATAACCTAGTTGGAATAATTTGGCCTGGTTCCCATGACTCATAAAGAGATATAACCTACTTGGACTGAATTCAGATGGTCAAATTCAGATATGTGAATGTGTGTGTGTATTTGAATCTGGTTTTTTTTTTTCATTTTTTTGATTGGCTAAAATTGTGAAGCCCAAGAACAAAGAAAGGCAGGATAGAGGTCTATGGGAGGAGGTGGAAAGAGGTGGGGGGAAAGAGAAGAGGGAAAAGAAAAGGAGGAGGAGAAAGAGAAGCAATTCTTATTATTTTATTGAATATTTAAAACTAGTTGCTAATAGTATGCTAGGCAACATGATGTACTGTTTATAGAACTCATCTCAGAGCCAGGGAAACCCAAGATTAAGTTCTGCATCTGACATATACTGTCTATATAATCCAGGGCTAGTCATTTAACTTCTCATTGTCTAGGTCAGTGGTGTCAAACACACTCTTGGTTGCACAGGTCTACAGCGAATCCAATTAAAATATAATTGGCAAACATTTAACAATTTACCTAAAAATACGATAGAATATAGATAATGTTATTATGTGCTTTTCTTGGTCACTTTGTGGCCCTTCATAGTGATCCCAGTTTCACATCACTGCTTGGGGAAATCTTCTAGAATAATAATTGCAAAGCAGGTACTGATCTTTCTTTGTAAAATGACTATTCATCTAGTTCTTCCCTATATGAATGAAATCATAGATCCATTCTCTATGCCCTATTAATAGAACATTTATAATTTGTTTTTCTATATGTTTTTCATGCATTTATATTATAAATACACTTAGATTAAATTCTCGGTAGTTTAATTTTTTTTTTTTTGGTTTTTGTTGTTCATAGTTGGTCCTTGAGATTCCTAAAGACAGACTGCCCCAGTTTCTTACATTGAAGCAATGCTTTCTATTGACATGGCTTTAGATTTGCCATCAAACAACTAAAAAGCCATTGTCTCAGCCTGGCCTTTGAATATTTCATGATTTTAAGGTGGGATACAAAAAAAAATCCTTACTGACTCAGAAGAAAAGTTATATTTTAATTTTGCATCAAGGATTTAGGAGAGAAGCCTGCATCATGGTTTTTCATTTAGAAAATCCAAGGCATTTACCTTCTGTTTGATAGAGGGCTGACCAATTCAACTGAAAGGCTTTTTTACAGGATAAGCATAGTAAGAGTACTTACAATAGACCATCCCCCCATAATCTATTTCATGCTTTATTTTGCAAATATTCTCATTATTAATGTGAAAAATGAGCAAGTATATAGAAGAGATAATGAGTTCCTCCTCTATAGTGAATACATTGAGAGGGGACAACTGACATTGCTGGTTCTGCAGTACTTTTATATCTTCTTGTGTGGTCATTATGCTGTACGTTGCAGAAAGTGATACTTTCTGTTCTTGGTGTATAGCTGTGTGGTCTGGCCACAGTACATACCTCCTTCAAGTTCTAGCTCTGCCAGAGACCTTGACTAAGGAGTTCTAGAACTGAAACGCTTCTGACATAGCTGACAATCTGCTCTGACCAAGTTGAAAGTGATTTCTTCAATATAAAGTTGGATGGAGGGTAGAGAGGTTAAAAAAAAGTCTGTTTGAAAATATAATTCAGGTTTAAAAGAACAAGGAGAATAAGATCTTGCAAACTGTTCATAAGCCTTAAGCTTACATGGATATTTTCTTCATTAAGAAAGTCATGACAATCCCTGAACAACAGATATACAGATATGTTTATGCATACATGTGTGCATACATACATACACATATATGCACACACATGTATATGTGTGTATATATACCATATATACATACATGCATATATATACCATATACATGCATGCATATATATACCATATATACATACATGCATATATATACACCATATATACATACATGCATATATATATACCATATATACATACATGCATATATATATATAATTTAACCTAAGTGTGTTTATAAAATGAATACATAACAATTATATAGAAAAAATATAAATATTCTATTAACAGGGAATAGAGAATGGATCTATGATTTCGTTCATATAAGGATCAATTAGAAGACTATAGTCATTTTTCAAGGAAGACCAGTACCTGCTCTGCAACTATTATTATTCTAGAAGGTTTCCCAGAGCCTTGATGTGAAATTGGGGTCACTATGAAGGGCCATATAGTGACCAAGAAAACCACATAATGACACTATCTATATTCTATTGTGTTTTTATGTAAATTGTTAAATATTTCCCAATTATATTTTAATTTATTCCCTGTAGAGTTATGCAACCAAGAGTGTGTTTGACACCACAGACCTAGAGCAATGAGAAGTTAAATAACTAACCTTGGGTTATATAGACAGTATATGTCACTAGCAGAACTTAATCTTGGGTGAATTTGGCTCTGGCTCTGAGATGAGTTCTATAAATAGTAAATCATGTTGCCTAGCATACTATTAACAACTAGTTTTAAATATTAAATAAAATAATAAGAATTGCTTCTCTTTCTTCTCCTCCTTTGCTCTTTCCCCTCCTCTTTCCCTCTACCTCTTTCCACCTCCTTCCATAGGTGTATATATATACTCCTATAACATATGTGTGTGTGTGTGTGTGTGTGTGTGTGTGTGTGTGTGTGTGTGAGTATATATAGGGGTAGCACCTGGAGATGATTAAAAGTGATGTGTATTTTCCTCAAAGTAATCAAGCCTATTCTATTTCTCCTTAATTCTGGATCCACCTCTATGTCCACTACCCACAATGCACCAAGTGAGTGTGTGTATGCATGTATGTATGTATGTATGTATGCATGCATGTGTTTTATATGTATGTACATGTATACACAAGTATTTGTGCAAAAAATTGTGCAGTAGAGTAAATATATAATTTCATGTCATATTCCATGCATTTACTTGTGGTTGTTATTGTTGTTTCCTTCTATGAATCATTAAGCTGACTTCTTGTCAGCAATCACAGACATCACTGAGGAGACCTTTTGTGTTCTGGAACTTGATATAACCACTATACAGTCACCAGAAAACAGGAGCATGATGAGAGGTTCACCAACTAAGAGGCATCTCCTTTCCACTTTGACCTTGTGTAAAACATCATTCATGGCAGCATTGAACATCCTTGTGTAGTTCATATTTCTTATTTCTTCATTGATATTAATAATTGCAAGGTTGTTGAACAGAGTTTATTTCTGTTATCATATATATTGAGGTAACTTGCCTTAATATATGTATGAGAAGTGCTTTGCTGGAATAAAAAGCCTGTAGGGTTGCATTTTTATCTAGTTAATTAAATGACTTTTTGTAAACAACAAAGAATAAACATAGCAAGATTTTGTATTCTTTATATTTTTCAGTCAATTATGCAACTGAAAGTTGTGGTGTGCAATAAGAATTGTTTATGAAAACCTTCTCTTCTTATATTATTTTTTCACACTAGTTTTTAATCAGGGGTATTTCTGACCATATGTGCAGATCAAAATCATTCCGATGGAGACCTTCTAAAGTTGATAAAATGACTGTAGGTATATTTTCCCCTAATAATAGCATCCATTTTTTCCTGTTCTTTTCTAAACACTTACACAGACACTAAAAACTTTTTTTCATGTTTATATACTCTTGGCCATGTTGTTATGGTGGCAAATCTTGGAATACATATTCTCCAAAGAATCAATGCAATGGCTGACCCAAAGACAACACAGAAATATATGATGAACAAAATTTAAAAGTTATCTGCAATGATGGTCTGCATGGAGGAATAATATAAAGCATAAAATTGATGAAATGCAAGAGCACAAATTGTAGTGGACTAGTTACTCAAAGAAAGGGAGGAATAACAGATTAATAGACTGAATGTGTCATTAATACCCTCTAAATGTAAAAACAAATAAATGTTTTCAAAACATGTCCATTGGCTCATCTATATTCTGTGGACATGTGGCAGAAGATGGATATCAATAGTCTGAGATACAATATGGAAGGACTATGATCACATTGATGAGGGGAGTACCCACACAGTTTCATTAAAATATTAAAGAAGAATTTTACTTTCCCAAGATGAAGGTTGACTATTGTGGACTGGAGCACATAAGCACAGAAGAAAAATGGCCACATGTTACAGTGGAAAGAAACCAAGACTGGGAGTCAAATGACCCAGGTTTAAGTACCTGCTCTATTATTTGTGTATTCTTGTGTTGGTAAGCAAAATGGACTCTTAGCACTCAGTTCAACCAAGTACCCTTGAAGAGTTTGGCTTTTGTTTCCTTTGATTAATTCAGCATATTTCATTGAGTCTTACTAGGTGCTAACCCCCAGCCCAAACCCCTATTAGATGCTAAGCCTATGCGGATGTGAAGCTCCCAGGGTACTAAGGGGAGGTGCTAACTCAAGAGCCAATCATAGCAGCCTAAGTTCTGGTCATTCAGATGACGTTTGATGACGTCTAAAATGGTATAAGAAGAGAAGACAGAGCTATTTGTGCAAGGCTCTCACTCTTGATGGTGCAATGTGGAGACTCTGGGGAGCTACAGCTAAGAGCCCTCCAGTTCATATACCCGGATGTTGGGACTTTGTTAAACTCTGGTAACTATGTATTGGATTTGAATTGTGTTTGTTCTGTCTGTTGATGTTTGCACTTTGTATTTTATTCCAAAGTTCAGGGTGCTGGCTTTTTCCCCTGAACTAAGTGAATGGTATTTGTAGGCTGAATTAAATTAAAGCTCATTAACCCCTTAACATTGTTTTCCTTGGTAAAGCAGATCAAAAGAAACTGGGCTTTTGCAGTGTGCTGGTAGCATGCTTGTTGTTGGGCTTGTGTTGGTCTTTCACCCCCATGGCAGCTGCTAGCTGGATTTTTGAAACAGTTCTCTACCCGTATGATTTTTTTTTTTTTGGTAAATAGTATTTCATTTTTTTTTTTCTAACTGAATGTAAGGATAGTTTTCAACATTCATTTTTTATAAGATTTTGAACTCTGAGATTTTCCTCCCTCCCACCCTTCCCTACCCCTCCCAAAGGCAGCAAGCAATCTGACATAGGTTATACATGAACAATCATGTCAAACATATTTCTACATTAGAAGAATCAGAACAAAAGGCAAAAACCATAAAAAAGAAAACAAAAAACAATGAAAATAGTATGCTTTGATCTGCATTCAAACTCCATAGTTCTTTCTCTGGATGTGGATAGCATTTTCCATCTTGAGTCTTTTGGAATCATCTTAGATCTTTGTATTCCTGTGAAAAAATAAGTCTATCATAGTTGATCCTTACACAATGTTGCTGTTACTTTATATGATGTTCCCCTGGTTCTACTGACTTCACTCAGCATCAGTTCATGTAAAACTTTCCAAGTTTTCCTGAAATCTGCCTGCTCATCATTTCTTATAGCACAATAATATTCCATTATATTCATATACCACAACTTGTCCAGCCATTCCCTAATGGATGGCCATTTTCTCAATTTCCAATTCTTTGTCACCACAAAAATAGCTGCTATGAATATTTCTGTACATGTAGGCCATTTCCCCTTTTTTATGATTTCTACTAGTGGTATTGCTGGATCAAAGTGTATGCACAGTTTAATAGTCCTCTGGGAATAGTTTCAAATTATCCTCCAGAAAGGTTGGATCAGTTCACAGCTCCAATAATGCATTAATGTCTCAATTTTCCCATATCCCATCCAACATTTATCATTTTCTTTGTCTGTCATATTAGCCCATATGACTTCTATAAGGTGAACCTCAGAGATATTTTAATTTGCACTTCTCTAATTGATGGTGATTTAGAGCATTTTTATATGACTATAGAAAACTTTGATTTCTTCATCTGAAAACTGCTTGTTCATATCCTTTGACCATGTTATCAATCTGGATATGGCTCTCATTTATATAGTTCTCTACTATATATTTGAGAAATGACTGACTATAAACACTGACTATAAAATTGTTTCCCAGCTTTCTTTTTTCCTTCTAATCTTCTTTGAATTGGTTTTGTTTGTGCAAACTCTTTTTGAATTTAATATAATAAGACTCTCCATTTTGCATTTCATTGCTTTCTATGTTTTGTTTGGTAATAGATTCTTCCTTTCTCCATAGATCTGAAAGGTAAACTATTCCTTGTTCTCCCAATTTGCTTGCAATATCACCCTTTATGTCTAAATCATGTACCAATTTTGACCTTATCATTGTATACAGTGTGAGATGTTGATCTATGCCTAATTTCTGCCACACAATTTTCCAGTTCTCACAGCATTTTTGGCCAAATAGTGAGTTATCCCAGAAGCTGGAGTCTTTGGGTTTATCAAACAATACATCACTAGAATGATCTATTATAGTGTCTTGTGTATCTGACCAATTCCACTGATCTATCACCGTATTTCTTACCAGTAGAAAATAGTTTTTGTGATTCCCATTTTACAGTATGGCTTTAGATCCTGTATGGCTAAGCCACCTGCCTTTGGAATTTTTTTATTAGATTTTGACTTTCTGCATTGGCTTGTGAGATTTTTATGCCCTAATACATTTTATGCCCTAATACATGATCAATTTTTGTGTAGGTGCCATGTACCACAAGTTTCTCCAGAGGTCTATCATATCTCATGTTTCTAAAATTCTATTCACCTCCTTATCTTCTTTCTTGTTTATTTTTTGTTTAGATTTATCTATTTCTGATAGGGAGAGGTTGAAGTCCCCCAGTAGTATAGTTTTACTGTCTCTTTCTTACTGTTACTCACTTACCTTATCTAAGAATTTGGTTGCCATACCACTTGGTGTATAAATGTTTAGTATTGATATCACTTCATTGTGTAAGGTTCTTTTTAGCAAGATGTAGTTTCCTTCCTTATCTGTTTTACATAGATCATATTTTGCTTTTGCTCTGTCTGAGATCAGGATTGTTACCCCTGTTTTTTTTTTAATTTGGCTTGTTTTGTTTTTACTTCAGCTAAGCATAATATATTCTGCTACAAGCTTTTACCTTTACTCTGTGTGTGTGTCTCTGTTTTAAATGTGTTCCTTGAAAACAACAGATTGTAGAATTCTGGTTTTTAATCTAGTTTGCTATCTGCTTCTGTTTTGTGTCAGAGTTTATTCCATCCACAGTTATATTTACTATCTGTATTTCCCTCCATTCTATTTTCCCCATTCATACTTCTCTCTTTTTCTCCTTTCCACATTCCCTGCTCACCAGTATTCTGCTTCTGACCACCAACTCCTTCAATCTGCCTTCCCTTCTATTATCCTCCCCCTTTTTCCTTTGCCCTCCTACTTCCCTGTAGGGTAAAATAAATTTCTATACCCAATTGAATGTGTACGTTATTCCCTCTTTGAGCCAAATCTGATGACAGAAAGGTTTAAACAATACTTGCCTTCCTTCCCTCTAATTTAATAGGTTTTATGGACCTCTTTGTGTGATCTTCATGTGATCTAATTTACTCCATTCTGATTCCCCCTTAACTCTTCTGCCAGTATGATCATTTTTTCACCCCCTTGTTTTTTATAGCATCACATTAAAGTCAACTTATGACCACACACTGTGTCTATGTATAGTCATTCTAACCTGCCCTAATGGAAGTACAGTTCTCAAGAGTTACAAATATCATCTTCCCACATAGGGATGTAAACTGTTTAACAACATTTAATAACATTTATTTCTTTCCTGTTTACCTCTTCATGCTTTTCTTGAATCTTGTAAAATTCAAGATCAAATTTTCTGTTCAGCTCTGGTCTTCTCATCAGAAAAAAATTTGAAAGTCACCTATTTTATTGAATTTTCATCTTTTTTTCCTGAAAGATTATGCTCAAATTTTCTGGGTAGTTGATTCTTGGTTGTAATTCAAGACCTTTGCCTTCCATAATATCATATTCCAAGCCCTCCAATCCTTTCATGTAAAGTGTCCTTTAATGTAACGTGTAATCCTAACTGTGGATCCTTGGTATTTGGCTTGTTTCTTTCTGTCAGCTTACACTATTTTCTCCTTGTCCTGATGATTCTTCAATTAGACTACAATATTTCTTGGAATTTTCATTTTGGAATCTCTAGAGGTGATCATGGATTCTTTCAATTACTCTTTTGCCCTCTGGTTCTAGAATATTATGGCAGTTTAACTTGATAATTTGTTTAAAAATGCTGTCTAGACCATTTTATTTTAAATCATGGTTTTTAGGTAGATGAATAATTCTTAAAGTATCTCTCCTAGATCTATTTTCCAAGTCAGTTGTTTTTCTAATGGAGTATTTTACATTTTCTTCCAGTTTTTTTTTTCATTCTTTTGATTTTGCTTGACTGATTCTTGATGTTTTATAGAGTCATTATGTTCCCCTTGCCCAATTTTACTTTTAGGGAATTATGCTCTTCTGTTAGCTTTTGGACCTTCTTTTCCATTTGTCCAGTTCTATTTTTAAGGAATTGTTTCCTTCAGTCAATTTTTGTCCCTCCTTTTCTAAACTGTTGACTCTCTCTTACCTAACTCTTTCATCCACCCTTCATTTTTCTTCTCTCTCTCTCTCTCTCTCTCTCTCTCTCTCTCTCTCTCTCTCTCTCTCTCTCTCATTTCATTTTAAAATCCTTTTTTACCTCTTCCAAGAAGACTCTTTGGGCTTCAAGCCAATTCATATTCCCCCTTGAGGATTCTGATGTAGACCTTTTGACACTGTTGTCTTCTGAGTTTGTGTTTTGATTTTCTCTGTTGCCATACTAGTTTTCTATCATGAGTGCTCTTTTTCTTTTAGTTTGTTTTTGGTTTTTTAAAAAACTTATTTTCTAGCCTATTTCATGACTTTTAAAGTTGAACTCTGCTCCTGAGATATGGGGTGGGTGGAATTATCCTAAGCTTCTTTGGCACTCTACACCAGGGCCTCAGGGACTGGCAACTTGCCCACTGCACTGGGGTGGCCTGGCCTTGTAACTCCTGTTGTGCTAAGGGATCTGGGGCTGGCTTCTGCATTGGGGTTGGAGGCCTCAAAGCTGGCTTGCTGTGCCACTGGCCTGCTATGCCACTGACATACTGACCTAGGACAGCAGACCTCAATATCTGATCTATGCTGTGGCTCAGAGCCTATCACTGTCGCCTAGATACCATCTGAGCTGGGCTGCACTCTCCTTTATGCAGGCAAAACAGACCTTGCCTGAATCCTAAGTTATCTTAAGCTGGAACACTGTTTCATTCTGTCTTTTAGTGGATTCTGTCACTCCAGAATCCATTTAGAGGCTTCATTAATGTTGTTTCCAAGGGAAACAGGGGAGAGCTCAGGAACATTCCTTGTTTCTCTCTACCATTTGGCTCTGCCTCCCTACCTATATGATCTTTTAGCAATTAATTTAACTTTTTTGACCTCACCTCCTCATTTTTAAAATAAAAGGTAGTTGGTGGAGGAGAACATGTGATTGGTAAAAAGAGTTGTTGGTGAAAGAATTGTCTTCAGTAATAATCAACAATGCAGAAAACTCAGAAAAAAATTATTCACAACATATATAAACTAAATCAGGAGGCACAAAATAAGAAGACAGAGATACCACACAAAATTGTTTTGTTCTAAGTCATCATATACTTTTAGAAAACTTATTTAGAGCTCCCAATAAGTATCTCCACCCCTAACTCAATCTGAACTCTTAGGTATAATGAGCCCTAGAAAACTTGAAAGCTTATTATTTAAGGTTGAAATTAGTATCTCTGTTTAATTTCTGAATATTGGATGAGGGACTGCTTGACTGAAGACCCACATAAACAATTTTGATACACATCCAAAATATAATGGAAGTCATATGAAATACATTGTATACCTTGAGATGTTCTCTATATCCTGGAATGATAGAAAGGGATGAGGGAGGTGGATGATGATTACCTACTGAGGAGTTCTGTATACTTGCTGCTTTTGTTTGGTCAGATCAGGGAGGGTTGTTAGAAATTCAGTTGAACATATATGCAGGAAGTAAAATTTCAATAAAATATGTTAACAAGCTATTTTTTAGGGAATATTTTGAAAACCTGACAGTTCATTATGATACATATTGCATTTAAATAGTTTAAATTGCATTTAAATACTTGCTACAGATTAACATTCTGGGACCAATGACAATGCTGGGGAAAATACAAGACATGGCAACTGTGTAGCTAAAATGGGCTAGGCCTAAGGAAAAGCTGATAAATGACTCTCAATCATGACAATAAAGTGATTTTCCCAAAGGCTAATACAGCCAAAGGGTAGGAAACATGATTAGTAAGTACTGTGAATGATTTAGAACTTGACCTCATGGACATGGCACCCTGAGTCCAGTGAAGAAGTAATATCCCCTGCCCGAGAAGACATTACACTCCTGTTTCTGTTGGCTTGGCATTCTTTCTCGTTAATGTGGATATTCCCAAGGAGCCTGAATAGTAATAGTAATAGATTAAGAATGACAATCTAATTCCCTCTCATTGTTACAGCTGCTACCTACACACACACCCACACCCACAGACACACATATATGCACATATACATGTATATGTATGTATGTGTATAAGCTTATACATGTGTATATGTATAAATATATGCACACACACACACAGATACATGGACTAATATAACCTCTATAATTGATACAACCTCTCTTCTGAACTCTAGTCTTATAACTACAGCTACTTATATGGTATCACCTATCTTTCCTCCCAACACTTTGAACCTACCAAATGAGTTTACTATCTTTCCCCTAAAGTCAGTTCCTTCTTTTGACATTCGTTACTTCTCTATTCTCACATATCTTACTCTAGTGTAGGACTATATTAATATCCATATGAGGTCTACGGAGGGTTCAGGGAGAGCTAGCACTTCTATTATACGGGCTTGCTGAACTCTTTTAAAGGCTGTTTGTCCTTTTGGTGTCTACCTTTACCCAATGGCTTTAGAGCTGGTCAGACATTGAAGATGCCAATGTCATCCACTGCAATCCTGGACCACCATCAGTCATTCTGACCTTTGTCTTGCCACTGAACTTGGATGAATCTAGAAGACGAAGTGAGGCTGATGACTGTGTGCACCTTTGCCTCACTTAAATCCAATTCACTCAAGAATTAAGATATAACCCCATAATGCCACTGGGCCTCTTTGAAACTAAGGGCAACACCAGGGCTCCAATACTAGCCTTATCAAAGAGTACAATGGCCTCCTTACATCTTTTCATTGATAATGTCTCTCCCCTTCAATTCAGCTTTCATATATCAACCAAGGTACTATGTTTAACATAATCCATTACTCCTCTGCTCCAAAATCTTCAGAGGTTCCCTACTACCTCCTTTAAAAAGTTCACACATGTTTTCATGTTTTCTAAGGTCTTTCACAGACATCATTCTTCACCAGATTTCCCTCACATTTTTGTGCTCCATTCATTACACATGGACATTACACTGGACAGCTCTGCTTCCTACCCATTCCCAAAATACACTGCCCATTTATTTTGTCCAATCTATTCCCTATGCCTGGACTGAGCTTGATCACCACATTTACATGTTGAACTTCTAACTATTTGTTAAAGTCCAACACAAGTACTTCCTAGGAATTCCTCCCTAATTCTGCTCATTGGTAATCACCTACCCCATCAGAATACCCAAAGCATTTTATTTTGTACCTCTCTCATACACTTGCCATGTAATATTTTATCTCAAATCTGTCTGTGTTGGCTTTCACTTCCAATACTAGACTATGAGCTTATTGATGAAGTGGCTTATTAGAAATTTATGTCTTCCCCAAGAACATTGAGCAATCATCTACTTGCACTAAAACAATTAATATTGTTTATTGACAGGATGTTATAGAAAACTGTATTTTCATATACCTTATTTCACTGGATTCTCAAAACTTTGTGATATAAGTATATGTGTCATTTATGAATGAAAAAACAAGCCCAAGAAGGATAAAGCATTTTCTTAAGGACACATGAGTATCTAGGAGTTAAGTTGAGGCTAGAGACAAGGTTTTTGAATTCCACATATTCTGCTCTACCATATATTTATGGAACTTCCCACACCCTACTGAATAACTGATAGAGAAATTTTAAACATTCTCAAGCACACATACTTTTTTAAAACCATTTTTAAATGTAATACCTTCCAAATATTTTTAATACTGCCTTGGTGATGGTGACATTTTTCTCCTACATCCTTTAGCCATTGTAACACATTGAATATAAAAAAATTACTTCTACATTTTGTGATTTTTCATATATTCTTTCATATGGAGACACAAAAAGTACTAAAGGAAATAACACCTTAAAAAGCACATTAGGCCAAATGATAAAAGAGGTACAAATAGTAGTCACTGAAGAAAATATTTCCTTAAAAATTAAAACTGAGCAAATGGAAACTAATGACTTTACAAGAAACCAAGAAAGAATAAAATAAAACCAAAAGAATAAACAATAGTGAAATATGAAAGAAATCTCATTGGAAAAACAACTGATCTGGAAAATAGATCAAGGAGAAATCATTTAAAAATTAATGGACTACCTGAAAACCATGATCAAAAAAGAGCACAGACATCATCTTTCAAAAAATTATTAAGGAAAACTGCCATGGTATTCTAGAAAGAGAAGGTAAAGTAGAATCTACCAACCACCTCTTGAAACAAATCCCAAAATGAAAATATTATCATCAAATTCCAGAGCTCCCAAGTGAAGGGGCAAATATTGCAAGTAGCCAGAAAGAAAAAATTCAAATATCATAGAGCCACAGTGAGGATAACACAAGATCTAGCAGCTTCAATATTAAAGGATCTGAGGGCTTGGAATATAATCTTCTAGAGGACAAGGGGGTTAGAATTATAACCAAGAATCACCTACCCAGCAAAACTGAGTATAATCCCTCAGTGGAAAAATGGAAATTCAATGAAATAGAGGATTTTCAAGCACTCTTGATGAAAAGACCAGAGATTAATAGAAAATTTCACTTTCAAAAACAAGACTCAAGAGAAGTATAAAAAAGTAAACAGGAAAACAAAATTGTGAGGGACTTAATAAGTTTAAACTGTTTACATTCCTACATAGAAAAATTATACTTTTAACTCATAAGAACTTTCTCACTATTAGGGCATTTAAAGGGAGTTTATATAGACAGAGGGAACCAGTGTGAGTTGAATATGAAGGGATGATATTTAAAAAAAATATAAAATTAGTTGGTGATAGAGGAGTGTACTGGGAGAAATGGGAAGAGAGAAATAGAATGGGATAAATTATCTCACATAAAAGAGGCAAGAAAAAGCTTTTGCAGTGGAAGGGAAGAGGAGAGAGATGAGCTGGAGTGAAGGAACCTTACACTCTTTGGAATTAGTTCAAAGAAGGAATAACATACACACTTACTTGGATTTGTAAATCTCTCTTACCCTACAGGAAAGTATGATGGGAAGAGGATAAGAGAAAGGAGTGTGTGTGATAGAAGGGAAGGCAGATTACGGGAGGGGGTAGTCAGAAGCAAAACACATGTGGAGGGACAAGGTGAAAGGAGTGGGTGAATAGTGTAAACAAGGGGGAAATAGGATGGAGGGAAATGCAGTTAGCAATCATAAATGTGAAAAAAATTGAAGCAAATTTCTCTGATAAAGCCCTCATTTCTCAAATATATAGAGAACTGAGTCAATTATAAAAGAAATATAATAAAGGCCATTCCTCAATTGATAAACAAAGGATATGAACAGTTTACAGATGAAGTAATTAAAACCATAACTATATTTAAAAATGCTTAAACTACAGGGTTTTTTTGCTGTGCCATAACTATATTAAAAATGCTCTAACTCACTATCAATTGGAGTAATGCAAATTAAAACAATTCTGAGGTACTACCTTATACCCATTATTTCAGCTAATAGGACAGAAAGAGAAGGTGAAAAATGTTGGAGGGGATGTGGGAAAAGCTATACATTAATGCACTTTTGGTGGAGTTGTGAACTGATTCAACCAGTGATTTGGAACTATGCCCAAAGGACTGTACAAACATCCATATCCTTTGACCTGGCAATAACACTACTAGGTCTATATCCCAAAAGAGATTTAAAATAAAGGAAAAGAACTTATATGTATAAAATATTTATAGTAGCTCTTTTCTGTTAGCAAAGAATTTGATATTGAGTGGATGTGCATCAGTTGGGGAATGGCTGAACAAATTGTGATACGTGATTGTGATGGAATATTATTGTGCTGTAAGAAATGGATGCTTTTAGAAAAACCTAGAAAGACTTACAGAAGCTAGTGCAAAGTGACATGAACTGTGTACAAAGTGACAAAAAGATTGTAAGATGATCAGCTGTGAATGAGAGCTATTCTCATCAATACAATTATCTAAGACAATTCTGCAAAAACTTAAGATAAAAATGTTATCCATCCTCAGAGAAAGAAGTGATGGTGGCTAAATACAGATTGAAGTATGCTTTTTCACTTCATTTTTCTTGAGTTTTGTTTTGTTTGTTGGTCTACATTTTCTTTCACAACATGAGTAATATGGAAATATTTTGCATGACTACACTTGTATAACCTATATCAACTTGCTTGCCTCCTCAGTGGTGGGGGTGGTGGTGAGGAAGGAAGGGAGTGAATTTGGAGCTAAAAGTTTTAAAAATTAATGTTACAAATTGTTTTTACACATAACTGTGGGAAATAAAATCCTAAATATTTTTAAATCTTAATCATAAAAACAAAATTGCAAAGCAGAGCAAAAAAAGACAAAAAACCCTGAAGGAATAAAAATAGGCAAAAGGAAACAAACTATTACTCTTTGAAGTAGATGTGATGGTATACTCAGAGAACTCTAGAGAATCAACTAAAGAAAATAGTTGAAACAATTAAGAACTCCAGGAAAATCGTAAGATATAAATTAAACCCACATAATTATCAACATTTCTATAAATTAACAATGAAACCCAGCAGGGAGAGACAGAAAAATTCCATTTAAAAATGCAGGCTATATAAAATGCTTGTGAGTCCATCTCCCAAAACAAATGCAGGAAATGTTTGAACACAATTAAAATGCTTTTCAAACAAATAAAGACAGACTTAAACAAATGGAGAAATACTCATGGTTCATTGGTTGATGAGCCAACATAATGAAAATGACATTTAACCTAGGTTAATTTACTTATTCAGGGCTATACTAATCAAACTTCAAAATAATTATCTTACATAAATTGAAAAAATAATAAAATTCATCTCAAAGAAGAAAAGATGAAGAATATTATGGTTATTGATGAATAAAATGTGAAACAAGGCAGCCTAGCTGTACCTGATTTCAAACTCTGTTATGATGCTGTTATCATCAAGACAATCTGATACCCACTAAGAAATAAAATGCTGGATCAATGGAATAGATTATGTACATAATGCATCCTAGTAAATGACCATAGCAATGTACTATTTGATAAATGTAAACATCCAATTTTTGGGAGGCAAGAACTCATTTGACAAAAATCACTGGGTAAACTAGAGAGCAGTTTGACAGACAGAAAACTAGACTTATACCAACATTCACATCATATACCAACACAAAATCAAAATGAGTACATAATTTAAACATAAAGGATAATATCATAAGCAAATTAGGGAAGCATAGAAAAATTCTCCTGCCAGATCTTTGGATAACAGGAGAATTTGTTCCCAAACAAAAGATAGAGAAGATCACAAAAAAGAATAATAATTTTGCTTGCATGAAATTAAAACTTTTTTCGCACAAAGAAAACCCATTCAATTGAAATTAAAAAGGAAATCAAATCAGGGGAAAATTACAAGTTTCTCAGATAAAGGACCCATTTTTAAAATATATAAGAAACTGAATTAAAATTAATATAAGAGCCCTTCCTCAATTTGTAAATGGTCAAAGGATGCAAATTGGCCCCAATTTCAGAAGAAGAAATTAAAACTATCACTAGTCACATGGAACAATGTTTCTAAGTCACTACCAATTATACAAACGCAAATTAAAACTACTCTGAGATACCACTTCAAACCTATCAGATTGGCTAACATGATAGAAAAGAAAAATGACCCATTGTTGAGGGGATATGGAAAAAAAAATGGTACACTAATGCACTGGCGCATTTGTGAACTGGTGCAAGTATTCTGGTGAAGAATTTGTAACTGTACCATATCATATAAAACAAAACTAAATAAATAGATCATAGAGTTAAGAAATATACTTTTCCATCATGGAACACAATAAATGACAATGAGAGTACTTTTTGAGTCAGTTAACATCATTAATTTCTGATGGATCAAGAAAGTATATATCCAGAAAATAATTATTCTCAATTTTTAAAGGTCCACAGAGTCCAATAAATCTAGTTAGAGAGGAGTATTTTTTATTTGTTTTTGTTTTTTTTAAGGAATAATTCAGATCATGAAGGGAAGCAAAGAGGACAAAGAAGCAATCTCTAAAAAAGACTGAGTGCCAAAGCAGTTAATATGCCTGAGAGATCAGATCAATTTTGTCTTTCTCTCACCAATCAACATTGAATTCTGAAATATTATAATGAAGTTGATGTAATAGAAGGAGTGCTACATTTTTAATCGAGAGAACCTCCTGTACTGGGGTGGACCAAAGCCTAGGAACATGACAAAAAAGTAAACTACCTTGAGTAAATGTAAACAGCAAAATAATCTCCCAACTATTTCATGAAAACACTTGCACGTGACCCTTGGCCATCACTGGCACTATGCCTTCCTTGTTCTGTTTCTATTTAATACATGACCTGACTTAAGGTTGGGAAGGGATCCATGATGTTACATTGTCCTACTGCTGCCCAGGACAATGGGCCTCTTGCATGTAAACTCCCTTAAACAACCCAATTAACCTAATTAACTCTAATAAAACCTATGAATAACCAAGAATGAGCCCCAGTTTCTTTGGTATCTTAGTATTCTCTCAGAGGGTGTGCCACTCTACAACTGGCATAATTAGATCAGGACAGATCTGCCTCCTTACATTTGGCATGGTGGGCAGGGTGGTCTGCCCCCTTACACTTCATTTCAAATGTCAATTCAGCCATTCACTAGTTTTTTGGTCCTGGACAAGTCATTTAGATATTTTCAGTCTCAATTTCCTTATCTGTGAAATAGTTATGAGAGTAACACATTCACTCTGAGAGGATCAAAAGAGATAATATACATAAAGTGCTTTGTAAACCTTATATACATATATACATATACATACATATATATGTAATCCTAGCTGTTGCCTTGGAGCTTCTGGGTCCCACTGTTTTTAGAGAGGCAAGCATATGACTGACTTATTATATAAAACATCAGGATAGGTTTGTAGCAGGATGATCCAAACTGGAACATTCAGATTTGCATTAAGTCTTCCCTTCAGAGCTTAATTATATGTATATAACTGCCTTGTAATTGTGATCATAGCGAGAGAGAGCCTGCTTGACGAAAGGTTACTATGCGTTACACTGCTTCCAAAGCTGTTCTGTATATTTTACACTGAGAACCAAAAGACATAAGGACTACAGGAGTATTTTTGTGTGGATACAGGAATTTATAAGGAATAATACTTATTCTGTAAAGCACTATAACAGAATAAAGTAGGTTTGCAAAAAAGGGGGGCCACTGCAGCCAGCTGAAGGAGTAGAGAATAGCAATCATCTAGTTTGCAATTGACCACCATCTATCAGAGTAGCCCATATTTTTAGCAGTCCTCCTTCTTCTTGCTTTGATCTGAAAAGATGAAAACCCAGTCTCTTGATACTGTTCTAATCACCACACTTGCTATTGTTTGGAACCAGGGCCTCATCTGTTAGTTCTACCTACCCTACAACAAATTGGGGGGAAGACATGTTGCTTCATGTTTTCTATTTGTGTGCCAAGGAACTAGCACATATTAGGTATTTAATAAATGATTTTTGATTGTGTGGTTGCTTGGCTGGCCACTAATTGATGGTGTGTGATCTTGGAAAACTAATATAATTTGCTTCATCTATACAAATTAAGAGATTGAGTAAAATAACCCCCTCAGTTCTCATCAACAAGGTACTTTGCTTGTATTTTTTCATGTGCTTACATATTCTCTTTTGTATTCTCCATGTGACTTCCTTCGAATTACATTACAATCTCTTCACAACCTCCCTCAATGTTTAGAACAATTATAAATGTATGTGTGTATATACACATATACATGTATGCTATTTAAAAACTTTTATGCGTCAATGACATCATTGGTAATATGATCTAACCTACATCCTATGTGTGAGCTAATGGAAAATTTTGATAACAAAACACACCAGGATCTCAGTGTCATGTTTTATGTATATCATTTTCAATTGTAGTCAAGGTAAAAAATATTGTGGTAACTTTGTTATCACAGAACAGCTAGTGTAATGGGAAACTTTTCAGAACACAGTCAGAGTTTCCTGAAAATCTGAAAATTGGAAGCAGCCTGAATCTGTCATTCACAAAAAGCTTTTAAGCCAACCTGGAAGCTACAATTACTCAGCTTGCTCTCAATTTTGTGTAGGTATTCTCTTGGGCTAATTCATGGGTCAGTTCAGAATGCTGCCATCTTGGCAATTTCCACTGTCCCCTTGGGGAACCACTCTAGGAAATCTCAAGTGATTTCAAACAATCGCATACACTTTGGTGTTCAGACTTTGTAGTGAAGACAACTGCTACAGATGACAGCCATCCTAAGAAGCCAGAAACAGCTTTTGCTCTTCAGTGAGTCAGGCCAGTGGAGAGAGCTTACCTGGATGAGATTTGAATTAGACTTTCACAAATCAGTACTTCCAACTGATTGTAGAGTTATATTCTGTGTATAGTAATGCTGACCAATTGCTCTCATCCTAGACAACACATCTGAATCACAAGGTGATGAATTATTAATGAAGATGATGGAAAATGAATGACTAGTGTTTCTTCTGGGTAGTAAGAAGGGAGAGAAAATTTGGTTACAAATATAAGGAATTTAATATTTATAATATTTTATGAAGTCATAATATTATAAAGATATCTATTAAAATTTATTTGTTCCTCTAAAATTATTCACTTTGAATATTTTAAATGCATTAACCTTTAGATTTTCAATTACATATTCTAATTTTTAAAAGAAAAAATGGCTCTACAATCAATATCTCTCAATCCCACTCCCCTTCATGGACTTGGTTTACCATTTATAAAGCAATTGGCAGAATATATGGTATTTAATAGATGTGTCATGTTTTTTGGCTATTGATTTAGCAAAACTTAAAGTGCTATATTAATGCCATCCATTAATATTACCATCACAACTACCACTACTATTCTATTACAACTACTAATAGTAGTAGTTGTAGTTTCAGCAGCAGCAGCAGTAGCAAGAACAATTGAATTCTCCTATTTCCCAAGAGTTAATAATAGAAATTGTCTTGCAATAATTCATTATCATAATATCACTATTGTTCTTTTATAGTTAATATCTTTCTAAACTATTACTGAGGTGGATATAATCACAGCTTTTTTATAATTGAATAAAGAATTGTTGAGTCAGTTCAATGCTTGCATCTTTAGAATTATTCCAATAACAGGTATGATGACTATGATAATATGTGCTTCATCCAATTCCCCCATAGCTTTGATTTCATCTTATAAGTATCTTTGTTTTGAAAGCATTTTATTTCATGTTGCTTCAAGATCATGAGTCTTCAGGTGACATCTATTTGAAGCATTGTTCTTAACTTTTTAGGATCAATGTTATGTCTGAGTGATTAAATGCAACATTTTTGTCTATGGCAATTCTTTAGTTCCAATATGGTTTTATTTGTCTAATTCTCAAGGAGAATTTAGTGCCTTTATTTGCAGTATGGAAATTCATTGTCTATAAGTTAACTAAAATAAATGAGTTTATCATGCATAATTCTTGAGTCTAGGTCACAAATTGCTAGGTACTAATAGGTACTCAGCTGTTGAAACCTTCACAGATTCAATAATTTACTTGAATAATCTTCGTTGATCAATAAACTCAAACTCCTCAAGGACAAGTTGTCCTTTAATTTCTGGTTGATATATTCTGAACCTAAAATATCATCATAAATCATTTCATTTCTCTAAACTACCTTGCATGACTTGGCCATTTGCTCAATTCTTCTGTGATGAAATAATGCTGATTGAGCTTATGTGGATGTCAATAGTGGAAAAGTTTTAAAATTTTCTTATGGATCCATTTCACAAATTCCATCTGGAAGTAAACCTATTTAAGTAATATTAAATGAAACTAATGTCATGTACTTAAGAACAGACTTTATATTGGCTCAATGAAGTGATGTCTATTTGTTCCAGAAGCATTGCTGTAGGTTTTTGACCTCTATAAATTATGTGCTGAAAATGTTTACCAATTTTCTCCCTCCTTTTTACGAGGCAATGTTCATCTTTCTATAGATGAATCATGATGATAGACATTGGCTTTTGTTAACATTGTATTGGTATTAGTTAGAATATTTTCCAATATTGTCATCACAAGCTTTATACCACTGTAAAATGAGACTGATATCGTGCATATATTAATTGTTTTCAATATACTGTTCCCTTTGGGTTTGAATTGCAAAATTCCAATAAGTCCCTTGGCATACACACTCACAAACATCTCTTTAATTCTCTTAAATAACTTTATGGTAAATATGTTTTTAATCAAAGTATTTATAAGCATAGCCTTTATCCATTGGATCAACCTAGTCCCACATTCAAGCTTGAAGATATTTGTCTCTACATTTTCTTGACAAATGTAAATAAGTTTACATTTGTCAAGTCCAGGTGATATTTTGAGATCATTGGAGAAAAATTCGATGAGATAAAATAGCTGTTTATTGTATTCATGTAGTTTAATGAAAAGCAGGTACATCAAATGATTAATAAGACATTTTATTTTGACTCCATATTTCATTACAGGTCATATTAGTTACATTTAAGAGAGATGATAGAGAATTTAAGGCTAGATAGGGCCATGATGAGTTTTAATTGTCTTACTAGAAAATGTTACATTTTGCATCAGTTGTTGCTGAAATTATTATTGGTGAAAATTTGATTTTTTTAATAGGCAATACTTTTGTATGTGCATATCAAGTATTTTTATCATTATAAATGAAAATGTCACATATATTTTCTGCACATGGAAAAGCCATGAGGTTGAAACTGAGTCAGAAGCATTTCAGTAACAAATAATAGCAGTCTATTGTATGTTTTGTTTTGTTTTGTGGTGGTTTATGCAAAAAATATTGAATTAATAATATTTCCTTCCAATATTTACATACAGTTTTTTTGGGGGAAGTGATACATATATAATGCATTCTAAACTCACATTATTTCAGAGATAGAAACTAAACAATTTGGAAGTAACAAAATCATCCATTTGAAACTATAATGGATTTCAATACTCAGGAATACTAATTGCTCCCAAGGTAGTAGATCTTTAGAAAGTCCACTATGAAAAATTAGTTACAAATGTACAAAAGATTTAGGTGGATGAGATTCCCTCCCACACTAATTAATGAGGAGAATAAAGACAAACTAAACATATTGCATAAAATACCATTTTACTTCAATATTCAACATTATATATTCCCAAATTGCAAATTGAATAGTTAAATTTATTGCTAGATTTAGCTAGCAAGATTCAAAACCAGAGAGAAAAATAGCACACAACAAAACTGTTGAAGAATGAAGCACACATTTACCACTTTTTCTCAGTCAATCAAGTGAATTCAATACAAATAAGACACTAGATTACTTGATAGAAATAAAAAAAGGAAAAACCAAAAATTGCATTCTAGAGATTGTGTTTCTTTAAGTTTATGAATTTGAAGGAATAGAGACAAAGTCTCATAATTAGTTGAATTAATTTCAGGGTTAATTAAATAATATATATGCCCCATAGAAATACTGACTCATACAGGAAGAATGCAAGAAGACACTAGCCAGTTAATAAACATTAAGCACCTACTATGTGTTTGACCCTGTATTAAGCAGTGGGGTTACAAAAAGAGAATGTCTTTGCCCTCGAGGAGCTCACAATCTAATGAGGAGACAATAATTAAGTAAATATGTATGAACAACCTATACACAGTATAAATACGAAATAATAGAACGAAGGGACTAGAATAAGAGGGTTTGGAGGAGGTTTCCGGGACTTTAGTTGGGATTTAAAACAAGCCAGGGAAGCTGGTAGGTGGAGATGAGGACAAAGAGCATTCCAGGGCGAGGAGATAATTACCAAAGCAGAGAGATAGAGTGACTGGTTTGTGGAACCAATAAGAGGCCAATGTCACTGGATCAAAGAGTTGGTGGTAGGGAGAAGACAGGAAAGCTGGAGGGTGGGGTGGAGAGAGAGAATCAGTTTATGAAGGGCTTTGAATGCTAATCAGAGGAATTTGTCTCTGATCCTGGAGGCAACAATGAATCACTGGATTTCAGTGAGTATGAGAGGTAACATGGTAAAACCTGTACATTAGTAACTTCGGGGGTGAATGGAAGAAAGATTGCCTTGGGGAGAGACTTGAGACTGCCAGACCCACCAGCAAACTTTGTAATACTCTGGGTGTAAGGGGACAAGAGCCTGCATCAAAGTGGTGAATTGCCAGAATTGGAAAAGGGTCATATTCAAGAGGTGTTGAAAAGATGAAATCAACAGACCTTGGCAACATATTGGATATGGGGTGTGAGAGAGTGCTGTGTTGAGTATGACATAGATTCTGAACCTCAAGGAAAGGGGGGATGGTGTTGGTTTTTACAGTATTAGGGAAGGTAGGAAATGGGGAATATTTTGAGGGAAAGATAATGAGTTCAGTGTTGGTCATGTTGAGTTCAAGATGTCTACTGGATTTCCGATTTGAGATGTGTGAAAGGCAGTTAGAGGTGCAAGATAAAAGGACATCAGAGAGATTGGGATAGGATAGGTAGATTTGAGAATAATCAGCTGAAATATGGCAACTAAAGCCATGAGATCTAATGAGATAATCAAACGAAGTAGTATAGAGGGAGAAGAATGGACCCAGGACTGAACCCTGTGGAACACCTACAATTAGAGGGAAGGATCTGGATAAAGATGCAGAAAATGAGACTAAGGAGCAGTCAGATATGTAGGAAGACAGAGTAGTGACCTGAAAAACTAGAGAATATAGAGCATCAAAGAGGAAGGGGTGTTCAACCACGTCAAAGATTGCTGAGAAGTCGAGGAGAATGAGGATGCAGAAGAAGTCATTATGTTTGGCAACTAAGAGATCACTGGTAATTTTGGAGAGAACAATTCCATGAATGATAATAATAATGACCAACATTTTAATAGAGCTTACTATGTGCCAACTTAAACTGTGCTAAGTGCTTTACGTTTATTACCTCATTTGATCCTCAAAACAAACCTTTGAGGTCAGTGCTGTTAATTATTCCCATTTTACAGATAAGGAAACTTAAGCAAATAGAAATTGAGTGAGTTTTCCAAGGCCATTCACATTGAAAGTATCTGAGGTCATATTTGAATTCAGGTCTTCAGGACTCTAATGCTATATCACCTAGCTGCCTCTATGTTGGAAATCAGATTGTAAGGGGTTAAGAAGAGAGTAGAAGGAGAAGAATTGGAAGCATCTATGATAAACTCAAGAAGTTTATTTATAAAAGGTGAAAGAGTTATAAGACAATGGTTAACAGCGGATGGAAAGAGCGAGTGACAGTTTTTTGAGGACGAGGGAAACATGACCATTTAAGGAATGAGCCAGGAGACAGGGAGAGACTTAAAATCATTTATTCACTCCACATCATTCACTTTGCTGCTATACTCAAGGATTGGGCCCAGAGATAAAACTGCACAGGTAGCCAATCTTACTTGGGCAACTTTATCAAGATAATATACCAGATAGCCTACAAATTTTAGGACCGTTCACATTTTAGTGAGGCAGACAAAAGAAGTAGGAGTCTCTTACCAATGCAGAAGCCTACATTAAATAGACAACAGCTAGGTTGCACAGTGGGTAGAACATCAGGCCTGAAGTTAGGAATATTTATCTTCATGAATTCAAAACTGACATTAGACACTTTTTAGATGCTTGACTCTGGATAAGTCATTTAACCTTCATTTGCCTCAGTTTCCTCATCTGTAAAATGAGCCGGAGGATGAAATGGCAAACCACTCCAAGAAAAAAACCAAAATGGGATTATGGAGAGTTGAACAGAAGTGAAAAATGATTGAAAAACAACAACAAATATTAAATAGTCCTTGGAAACCTTTGACTACATAATTTTAAAGTCATGCAAGACCAACAGAGGGGCTGTGGTAGGATTGTTTTGAATATATTAGACATGGTCATTCCTTGATGATTCATTGTGACTCAGTGGATAGAGCTTGGGAACTGGAGTAGAGTAATCTTGGGTTTAAAGAGTGGCACTTTTTAGATGTGTGTCTCTGGGCAAGTCACACTGTTACTGAAACTCAGCTGTGATTGATAATAGCACCTATGTAATAGTCATTGTGAGGACCAAAAGAGGTAAAGGTTTATAAAGTGCTTTGAAATCTTAAAGGGTTCCATAAAGGAGAGTTATCATATATCTCATCAGTCTCTGAAAAATGGTTTGGATTTGGATTCATAAGACACCAAATTCAAATTCCAACCCTTCTACTTGCTACCTTCATGAGACTGGGTAAATCTACTAAACTTTCTAGGCCTCAGTTTCCTCAAATGTAAAACTAAGTAGTTGAACTAAATGGTCCCTAAGATCCTTTTCACCTCCATATCCATGATTTTATGATCTTTAGGAAGCCTGATCTAATAGTCCAAATACACGTTCATAGGGACATAATAATAAAAGGCATGATGTCATCATTATTGTATTCACATAACCTGTCAGTATGGGGAGGCCACAGTGAAAACCAGATGTTGGCTAAGTCCTTCCACATTTCTTATATTTAAGCAAAAGATCATTAGCCTTAAAAATAATAAAAGTAGAATCAGAATCTCATTTAAGTATAGGTCTCTGAAGGCTGGATAATAAATGCTGGCATCTACTCATAGGCCTAAAGGATTATAATATAGCATATTTAATATAAAATAAAATAATAATGTAATATCCTGCAAAACTTTTAGACTATAAGTTTCTTGAAGGAAGACATCTATGTCTTAAATGCTGATGCATTTTCCTCTATATCTAGTACAATGCCTTGAAGAGGACAGATTTTTTTTCTGTTATCATGGCAATTTGATTTCCTGATCTAATATATCTTTAGAAAAAATCGTCTAGGTTTTTTTTTAATTTGCTTGTTTTACCTATAGCATAAGCATTGTACTTTTGTTACCATTTTATATCCTCAAGATCTTTGACTAAAGAGTATTGAATTTAACAGGTCTGAAAAATGCCCAATATTTCTTGTATCATTCAAAAAATTTAAATCTGAAATATAGCACGCATGAAATGAAAAAGAAGCTCAAGAAAATAAATAAAGAAAAGATGTTGTCACTCATCAAACCCTCCCTGGCAGGTTCTGATTTTTTGCTCCATAACTGATACTTTCTGATGGTGTCTCCCCATTCAACACTTGCAAGAGCTTCAACTGATTACTAAAATTTTGGATGCAATGTGAAGATGGATCACCGGCTGTTCCACAAAAAAAAAAAAAAATCTTGAAAGTGTTTTTCAGTCCTGAATGTTTCATCCCAAGGTTGAACACATCTTTCCCTTGCCTAATAGTGATAGATATTCCACCACTGGACAGCTCATTAGTTATTTGATTAAGTAAGGCCAGTAACAAGTAGAAGCAGAATTTCACTTTTTTCTCCCAATTGTTCATGATCCCTCTATTAGAGACCAATGGTTATGATAAACGAAAATAATAAAAAAATAATTAAATGTTCTCTTTAGGCATTTAAACCCGTTAAGGGTCAAAGGACCATCTCTTTGACAAAGTATTCTGTCATAACTAGTAGTGAATGTCTAAATCCTGCAATGTCTAACCTTTGTCACCTACAAAATCAGCAGTTCTCTAGCATAGAAAGAGGTTCACTACTATAGGAAACCCCTAATTTCTATCCCTGTGCCTGTGCCTGTGCCCTGCAGTAAGGCTAAGCCATGGGGTCCTTGAACAAAATGTCTGCTCACAGGCCTAACAATCTGAACTAGGGCTTTGGATGTAAAGCCTTTAATCTCTAACATTGATGCTCCTGCTGGCTTTTAGTGACCTCAGCAGCCCAATTCATAAAACAGAGATAATTATACTTACTTCACAGTGGTTTTGTAAGAAATTTTTAGTTATTTCTTGGAAAGTACTAAGAGTTCGCGTAGATACTTGAATCTCCCATTGGGATTTTTATATGGACTTGAATGTCCTATGGAGATTATTATAAAGATTTAAGCTTCCAGTAGATGTTTGAATGACAGTTAGAAATTCTGGCTACATATGTTAACATGAAAGGCATGAAAGATTTTTTTTAATTTTATAAATGAAAATTTGTAAAAACATAAAACAAAAAGTCTTCAAGTAGGAAATAAAAATGTAGTTATAAAGGAAAGGTAAAACTATATGCATAGTAGGAGAAGAGTATAACAATTCCTAATACCAAAGTCAAAAAATAATTCAAAGAATAATTCTTGCATGACAGTATAAACAAATTATGATGGCATGACTTTAGGAGAGGGCTTAAAAATTGTGGGCACTGAGTAACCAAGGTGCATAAGAATATCATTTTAGTTCAACCCAGTCTGATTCTTCTTGCTCATGTGCTATGGTATTTTTTACCCAAAACTTGAAAGAAGGAATTTTGCCCCTTAGGATGGTGGCATTCAGTTTAATCATCAGTGGTACCTACCTGATAGATGTTGAGAAATTTGGGGAGGAAACAGATGTATCATTCACCGCTATAATTCTTATGTTAAGAAATCACATTCAAAATTGTTGGGGACCAGCATTCTAAGCATCTGTCAGGTATTGACTAATTGAACATTAGAGCACCTAGAAGCTGAACTCCACAAAATAAAGAAACAATCTTGCTTGAGAGAAATTTATTTACTGTGAACAATCAAGGATAAGGACTGCCAGGGGAAATTATTGATTCAGCAATAAATACACAAATAAAGTATGAGTTGAAAACTTTCAAGTACATGTATTTTGATGGGAAATTGTCATTCTATATAATGGAAATAGAATGCTAAATAAAAACCTAAAAGCATGAGAAACAATTGATCCTGAAAAGAAGATGGTGATGAATTAAAAATCAATACTTCTCTTGGACCCAGTGGGACTTGCCTTGAAATAAAACCATGTTGACTTCCCTAATCCTAATTGTGATACATAACAGAGAGAAAAGGAAAAATCAGTTTGTCCTTTCCCCATCAACAAAAATAATTTATCTGCTTTTGCTCCTGAAATTAGAGGAGTAGAAGAGTCCTCATGCCAACCACTTCTTCTTTAAAGGAGGAGAAAAGCCAAGACAGAGAGCAAGGAGAAGCATGGAAAGTAATTTGATGCTATCTTGGCCAACCAGCAAAAGGGAAGGGAGTAAAAAAAGGCTCTAAAAGACCTGCATCTTGAAGCTGCAACTACTACTGGTTAAGTCAGTTCACATACTCCCTGTGTAACCACAGTCCCAGCACTCTATCCATTGTGACATCTAGCTGCCTCTAAGGGCCAGGGAGGGTTGGTAAGGTGTAAGAAGACTGCAGTGGCAAGAAGGGGTCAAATTATGGAGAACTTTTAAAGTGCAAGAAAGGATTATATATTTCATCTTGGATAAATAGGGAGTCACCAGAGATAATTGAATAGTGGGGTGACATGGTCAGACTTGTGTTTTGAGAAGATCAATATGCCAGTTCAGGAAAGAGGTTAGTGCTAGATAGACAAGTCTGAGAATCATCTGCGTATGTGGTAGTTGGATCCATGGGAGCCGATGAGGTTACCAAGTGAAAGAAAGGAAGAAGAAGAGGGCCTGGGGCAAAACCTCAGGGGATACTCACAGTTAATGAGCATAATATGATGTTGATCCAACAAAGGAGAATGAGAAAGAGCAGTCAGAAAGTTAAGAGAACAGGAAGAGAACAATGTTATGAAAATCTAGAGAGAAAAAGAATTAAGGAAAAGATGAGCAATCAAAAGTATCAAAGTCTGTGGAGAGGTCAAGGATGATGATTTAGAAATGGCCATTATATTTGGCAATTAAGAGATCCTTGATGACTTTGAAGGGAGAAGTTTTAGTGGAATGATGAGAGAGGAATCCAAACTCTATAGTGTTAAGAAGAGAGTGTGAGGAAAGGTAATGGACCAGCACAAGCCACATCAGATGTCACACTCACTGACCCATTTCTTTGTGAACTTTTTTATGTGCTTGTAATGTTAATGGACTATGAAGCTCTGTCCTGTCCATTAAATAGGCCTATGTGACCCCATGTGTGCAATCACAGTTGTGATACATCCTAAGCCACATAGAGACCAGTGGGGCAAAAACTTGCCTAAGGAGGAACTTGCTTAGGGGGAGGCTTGCTTAGTGGGAGGCTTGCTTGTAGGAAGGCTTTCACACCTAAACTTATTAGGCACTGAGTCACAAGGGTAGTGATGCCTTCTGGATCTGAGTCTATTAGCCAAAAATATATATTCTGAGTTGAGGTTTATCTTTTTGAACCCTTGGATGGAACTCTGAGTAGCTGCTTGTTAAGAGACTCCGCCCCCTGACTATTCAGTTGCTTGTGTTCCCCCGAACTAATGATGTATGTAGGTGGTTATATTGCTTTGTTCAGACAGTTGGAACCCCATCTGTTGAATCTCTGTGCTAATTTCTCTGCTTGTATTTTCTACTTATCTGTAATTAAAGTAAGATTTTCGACCCCTTTAAAAGTTCTTTTTCCTTTAGAAAAGCAGACCAAGGAACCTGTGTTGTTAGGCCATCCTGGGTGTGCCAGGGTTCTTGATGTTACAGTGATATGTATAAATTCTGAATGCATAGTACACACACATAAAAATTAATGCATATACACATATGTGTATACATGTATGCATGCCACCTCCTCCTGTTATAAAGTAAGATCCTTAAGGTTTCATTTTTGTCTTTATGTTTCCAATACTTAAGGTAGTGCTTGTCTCTAGAAGTCACTTAACAAATGATTGTTGGTTGTTTGATTGATGGCAACATATTTTTCTTATTATTCCTTAATGGAAAATTTAAATTATACCCTAAAGTTCAACTCTTAGATCCAAAATGAATTTATTGGTGACTCATAGATGATACCTTTGTAGAAAGACTGAAGGAATTCCAATTCAAAGTAAGAAAAGTATTATTACGAGGAAGAAAAAAAACTTTTCAGCTAGCCCTGGAAGAAAGTGACAGATTGAATTTAGTAGCATAAATGGGGAGTAAAAAAATGTATACAAGTAATATTGTTTGAAATATAAAGTCATATACACCATAAGCATAAATATTAAACCTTTATTTAACTGAAAACTCTATGTAATATGTGTGTAGGAGATGAATGAAGGAATGAAAGCAAAACACTTATTAAGTATTTACCATGTACATGGAATTTTGCTAAGTTTATGGGACAGAAATAGAAAATCAAGATGTTTCCTGATTTCAAGGAGCTCATATTCTAATGGAAGAAATCAACAAAAATAGAAGAATTCAGTCACAGTTGGACTGGAAAGCTTTATGGTCGTAACAGGCAATCCAGAATAGGGTTTTACGACTAGCCATTCAGTACCAATAGATAAACTAGCACACGCCTTCTCACAACTTTCTTACTCTCATTTCAAGTGGAAAGATATAGTCAAAACGTGACTATAATGTTCACAATCTTGTCTCCTTTCCTATGCCATATAAGCTCCCATAGATTCAATGATCATTTGTTTAAGAATAACTTTCGTACCTATATATCTAGCTTATTGGGGTTTTTTTTTTGAATTCTGATTCTGAATCACCAACTGTCTACTGAATACCATTAATCAAATTTCCTACAAACTCACTTCTGTTCTAAACTTTCCTATTTCTGTTGAAGGCCCTTCCATCTTTCTAGTTATCCATATTTGCAAGCTCAGTAGTCCTTCACTCTTTTCTCTCCTTCACCCTCCATATCCAAATAGTTATCAAGGCATATTGATTCTTCCTTTACAACATCTCTCTTATCCCTTTACAACACTTTCTCCCCTCACATAGGAATGAAGGAAATAAACAATTATTAAGTGCCTACTGTGTGCCCAGTACTTTGCAAATAATATCTCACTTGATCCTCATAAAACAATATCTATCCTCAGAGGTAGGTATTGTTATCCCCATTTTACAGGTGAGGAAACTGAGGCAGAAATAAGCAATTTATCTGCTCAAAAGTATAAATGGTTCCCATTTGCCTCTAGAACTAAAAATACCTCCCCTTCAAAAAGAACTTATTGGCATTTTCAATGCCTTCATGATTTCTAGTCCACATTTTCAAGTTCATTGATCCTTACTCTCCATATATTCAATGTTATAGCCAAATGGCCGATTTGATACTCATTGTATAGAATACTCTATCTCCTATCTCCTTATCTTTTTACCTGTTGTCCTTATGTATGCAATGTACTTTCTCCTTACCTTAATCTGTAGAATCAAGAATCCCTAGCTTTCTTCAAGATTCTTCTGAAGTGCCATCTCTTACAGAAAGCACAACCTGATCCTCCCCAAATTAAGCCAAAATAATAAGTCAACAAGCATTTATTAAGTATTTGGTATGTGCCAGGCACTGTCCTAAGTGCTAATATTACAAGTACAAGCAAAAAAAGTTTCTGCCCTCAATGAACTTACACTCTAATAAGAAATTTTAACACAGAAGATGGAGATGAAAGGGGGGAAAGGGAGAATATACAGATGGCATTAATTGTAGAGAAAGTCTGACAGGTCAGGAATCGAACTTGGAAAGATGAAGGCATGGTTGGCCTGGGCCCTTTCCTTAAAATAGAGATTCTGGCAGATATCAGCCAATTAATAGAAGAGATTCCAGGGGCAGAAAGGTCTTCTAGTGTAAGAAGCCCGGAGCTGAAGAAGTGAACTTCTGGAATAAAGTTACTTCCATGGCATGGTAGAGAATGTTTGGTAAGTTGAGAGTGGAGCCTAGAAAGGAACAAAAATTATTTTCTATTTATTTACATGTTTATATTGTACTCCCTTTACCCTACCACCAAATATAGGCTCCTTGAAGTCAAGGATTATTTAATTTTTGTTCTTGTATCCTGAAACACTTATAACTATCCCTGGTCATTAGTTGGGCACTTGATAAATGGTTGTTGAATTAAAAAAAATACTGCCTCAAATGTATAGTTCACTTCTTTGCTCACTCCCTTCTAGACTGTGTCCCACACATATTCCTAAGAGTCTGAAGATATAGTGAAGAGCAGATAGTTTCTTAGGAGCATGGCATCCTAGGATTATAGATTTAGTTCTATAATGAACTTCAGATGCCATTCTAGCTCAATATCTTCATTTGGAATATGATGACAATGAGGCATGAGGAGGTTAAGTGAGTTACCCAAAGCTACACAAGTTACACAAAGCAGTGGAGACAGCAGGTGAACTTGGGTCTTCCCACTTCAGAACCCAAAGCTTTTTGTGTTGCACCACAAAAATTTGGAAAACTCTGCTTTTAGTACATTAATAAATAGGTTTGCCTGAGGTGGAAATTATACCCAAATTGTTGCTATGGGAGACTTGGGAAACAGCAAGGATTCTCAAGTTTAATTGACAATAGTCAATGGATGAGGACAGATTATACTAAAGGAAGTTGGTGTATAAAAATGGTCAAAAATATTAATGGAAAGCAAATAATAAACAGTATGGTAGTAATAGGGAAGAGAAATGAGACTGATAGTTGACATTTATATAGTGTTTTAGAGATGGCAAAGCACTTTGTAGCAAAAAATCTTACTGACTGCTCTCAATTTCTTGTTATTTTCGGTAGTGTTTATTCAAAAGGCTGAATGGGCAGAGAAAGATGATAGGCATGAAAAGAAGTGCCATAGTCAAGTTCTGTCCTGTATATGCCAGTCAGAAAATATTTAAACATTTCCATTAACCACATTATTTTAATCTCTTCCTCTTTAATCCTCATAAAAGGAATAAGCATCTGTGTTGGTAACCAAAAATAGGCTCCTTAGCACTTAGTCAACAAGTGCCCTTGACTAGTTTGGCTTTTTCCCCTGAACTGAATGCTGTTTGTATGTTGGATTGGAGTAAGCTTGTCGGCCCCTTCACCTTGCTTCCCTTGCTTAAGCTGATTGAAAGAACCTGTGCTTTCCCCGGTGTACCTTACATCCTGCAGAAGCCGGATGGTTAAAAACAGCTTCCGTTGGAGCCAGAGGCTGCTACAGCCACAGCCGAAGCTGAAGCAGGAGATGCCAGTAGCAGAGCTGACCTACAGGAGGAAGCTGAACAAGGACTTGAGGCCAGTGGGTAATCTTTTTACCATAGAGGGGAAGCATGTATATGATTTTGCTTTACACCATCATGCTTCTCTGTGGCCTCCTGGTTACTCTTGTGAGGTGGACTTATTGGGCCTGGAAGCTTTTGATCAATATATCAAAATGGGGATGCTGGTTTGTGGGTTGGTTACTGTGGAGCCTAAATATATGCTTTGATTCTTCTGCCTCTTATCTTGAGAATTTCTTATATCCGGCGGTTCCAAACCTTTCAGATATATATATATATATATATATATATATATATATATATATATATATACACATACATATACATACATATATATATATATATATATATATATATGTTCCTCTTTGAAATTATAAACTCTGCCCTCCTAATACAGCATCACATTAAGTTCCTGAGAACTTGAGGTTAAAAAAAAAGGATACATACTACCATTGCATTGGCACCCACAGACCTACCTATAGACCTTTGCAGTCTTTATATTGCAAATTATAATAACCAAAATGCATTATATATTATGTTGATTAGTATTAATAATTGATTTTAATAATTAAATTATATATGATATTTGGTTTATACAACATAATTTGAGGTAAGCGCTATAATTCCCAGTTTATAGATGAGTATACTGAGACTAATAGCGGTTAAGTTACTTGCCTATAGTAGGTGATAAAGGTGTGATATGAACAACTAATTCATGATGAAGATGAGATTTAAACATAGCTTCTAATTGGCACCGAGTCCAATTACACTTCCATTATGTCATATTCTTTAGATAGAATTCTTTCATTAGCATTAGGTAAAATAAAATTTTCTATAGAATAATTAATAAATTGGATGTTTACAAGGAATTCAGAATGTATTAGGTTATTAACATTCTACAATAACTCAATCCATTCATTCCCATTGTTATGGCCTTAGTCAACACTCTCAATACCTTTCACAATCAATTATGTGTTAGCTTTATCACACATCTCCCTGCTTCACTGTTCTTCCTGTTGCTAGAGAAAAGCTGTCCTAAGTAAATTGGTAGGTACCTCTGTTCAGGTTAATTCACTGTGGTCCAAAATTATCAAAACATTGCAGGTACATTCTATACTGCATCTTAGTTTCAAGTCTAAAAGGAACTCATATGTTCCATTATGGTCTCACCCCCTGCCCGAGCAAGAAAATTCTGTGACTTGGGGGTGAGGAGTAGGGTCAGTGGTCTCTTTGAGCTCTTAAAGAAATCCCAATACATTATATAATAGATGGTTGTTTCTGGAGTGAGTGGATGATCCCATGGTACCCATTATATGACAAAGGTCACTGTGGTTGAAAATGAGGAAGTGTCTGAGGGTAGGAGGGAAAAGAAATGTGTTTGAGAAGTTGTCCTTGGGCCAGAATCCCTCAGAGTCCTTTCTCCATCCTGATAAAATAATTTTTGCTTTAGGAGCAAGTGATTCATTCCCATAAGGTCAGGTCTATTAGCACTTCTTCCTGACCTGTAAATGTTCCACTGGACACCAAAGGTAGAAAATATATTCAGTGCTCCCAAGAAATGGATCATTTCCATTTTTATCTGGATCTCCTTGCCCCTGCCAAAACTTTCATATATGAAAAGATCAATATGTTGAGGTCATAGGGCTCAAAGTTGATAATTTATATCACCCTCATCCTCATTACAGCAATGAGGATGGTCCCAGATCCAACTTAATTTTTACTTCATTCCAAAGCTGTTTTCCACCTATACAATAAATGAAAAATTTTCCATCTTTCTAATGTTTTACTAAACAAATGTTAATAAATTGCAATAAATTCTCACTCTAAATATGCTCTGATTAACTCCTTTTGATGAGTCTTCTTCAGCACAGGTTTTAAAAATTTTTTTGTTAAATTCTTATAATTAAAAATCCATTATTTTATTTGTTTCTCTACCTCCCTAAAATACTGGCTTTGGAATTGAAAGGCCTAGGTTCGAATAACAACTCTGTTAATGTTATGAAATTCTCTATAACTCTTCTTTTAATTAGGATATTTTTTTATTTTTAGGTTACAACACTCAATTCCACATGATTTTGAGTTCCAAATTTTCTTTCCCCCCTCCCCTCTCCCTCTCCAAGATGGCATGGAATCTGATATATCTTCTACATATAGCTTTATCAGAGACACTAGCTATAAAGATTTTCTCCCAATTTTCTGCTTCCCTCCTAACCTTAGCTGAATTGGCTTTTTTATACAAAAACATTTCAATTTAACATAATCAAAATTATGCATCTTGCATTTTGTAAGGCTCTCTATCTCTTGTTGTGTCATGAATTCTTTCCTTCTCTGTAAATCTGACAGGTAAACTATTCCTTGCTCTCCCAAATTGCTTATAGTATCAGCCTTTATTCCTAAATCATGAACCCATTTTGACTTTACTTTGGTACATGGTGTAAAACATTGGTCTATGCTCACTTTCTGCCCTACCATTTTCCAATTTTCCCAGCAGTTTTTGTGAAATAGTGAATTCTTAGCCCAGAAGCTGGCCTCTTTGGGTTGATCAAAGAGTAGATTGCTACAGTCGTTGATGACTGCATCTTGTGTACTTAACCTATTCCACTGATCTATGACTCTGTTTCTTAGCCAGTACCAGGTAGTTTTGATGACTGCTGCTTTATAGTATAGTTTAATACTTGGTATGCCTAGGCTCCCTTCCCTGGTACTTCTTTTCATTAATTCCTTAGATATTCTAGACCTCTTATTCTTCAAGATGAATTTTGTTATTATTTTATATAGCTCTGTAAAATAAATTTTTGGTAGTTTGATTGGTATGGCACTGAATAAGTAAATTAATTTGGGTAAAATTGTAATTTTTATTTTATTAGCTCAGCCTAACCATGAGAAACTGATATTTTTCCATTTATTTAGATCTGACTTTATTCCTGTGAAAAGTGTTTCATGAGGGCAGAGACAAGATGGCAGCTGGAAAGCAGGGACTTACCTAAAACTCTCCCCCAGGACACACCAAACAGCTATAAAAATGGCTCCGAATAAATTCTAGAACTGCAGAACCCAAGAAATAGCAGACGGAAGCAGGGCCCCAGGCAAGGAAAGCCTGCATGGTTGCTGGGTAAGGTCTATAGCACCATGCTGGGAGTGGAGAAGAGCAGAGCCCAGCGTGGGCCATGCCTGGAACAACCAGACAGGGAGCCAGGCCAAAGAGGTGGTAGTGCCCTGAATCAATGAGCTGTGGCAGATACCAGACTTCTCAACCCACAAACAACAAAGACAACAGAGAAGGTTAGTGGGAAAAACTGCTGGGACAGAGGGAAAGGAGTTCACAGTAGTCCAATGGCCCAGGGGTGGCACAAGTGGTGCTGCTCTGAGGCTGCTTACAGAGCTACAGCTGCAGTTGCTTCCAGCTCCAGGCCCACCTGCTGGGAGGAATTAAGTGGCCGATCCCAGCAGGAGTGCAGAGTCTGCTCAGATCTGAGTCGTGGTCCTGGTTGGCATTTCTTGAGGGAGGAGGAGTGCTGGTGTGGCAAAGCTTGCTGTCCAGCAACAGCTCTGAAAACAACAGCATAACCCCTCAAGATTGAGACAAAGTACTTTCTCCTCTACAAGCAGTCATACCCCAACAAAAAGCTCAAGGGTCAAGTATTGGCTGAGAACATGAACAGGCAGCAAAAACGGTCTCAGATTCAGACTTGGACTTTGGAATCTTTCTTTGGTAACAAAGGAGATCAAAACATACAGCCAGAATAAGTCAACAAAGTCAAACAACCTACATCAAAAGCCTCCAAGAAAAACATGAACTGGTCTCAGGCCATGGAAGAGCTCAAAAAGGATTTGGAAAAAAAAAGTTAGAGAAGTAGAGGAAAAATTGGGACAAGAAATAAGAATGATGTGAGAAAACCATGAAAAACAAGTCAATGACTTGCTAAAGGAAACCAAAAATAATACTCAAGAAAATAAAACCTTAAAAAATAGACTAACTCAAATAGCAAAAGAGCTCCAAAAAGCCAATGAGAAGAAGAATGCCTTGAAAGGCAGAATTAGCCAAATGGAAAGGAGGTCCAAAAGGACACTGAAGAAAGTGCTACCTTAAAAATAAGATTGGAGCAAGTAGAAGCTAGTGACTTTATGAGAAATCAAGATATTATAAAATATAACCAAAGGAATGAAAAAATGGAAGACAATGTGAAATATCTCATTGGAAAAACCACTGAACTGGAAAATAGATCCAGGAGAGATAATTTAAGAATTATTGGACTATGTGAAAGCCATGATCAAAAAAAGAGCCTAGATATCATCTTTCAAGAAATTATCAAGGAGAACTGCCCTGATATTCTAGAGCCAGAGGGTAAAATAGAAATTGAAACAATCCATCAATTGCCTCCTCAGAAAGATCCCATAAACAAAACTCCTAGGAATATTGTCATCAAATTCTAGAGCTCCCAGATCAAGGAGAAAATATTCTAAGCAGCCAGAAAGAATTAATTTGAGTATAGTGGAGACACAATCAGGATAACACAAGATCTGGCAGCTTCTATATTAAGAGATCGAAGGGCTTGGAATACGATATTCCAGAGGTCAATGGTGCTAGGATTAAAACAGAGAATCACCTATCCAGCAAAACTGAGTATCATGCTCCAAGGCAAAATATGGACTTTCAATAAAATAGAGGACTTTCAAGCTTTCTCAGTGAAAAGACCAGAGCTGAATAGAAAATTAGACTTTCAAACACAAAAATCAAGAGAAGCTTGAAAAGGTAAACAAGAAAGAGAAATCATAAGGGACTTATTAAAGTTGAACTGTTTTGTTTACATTCCTAATGGAAAGATGGTGTGTATAGTTCATGAGACCTCAGTATTAGGGTAGCTGAAGGGAATATACATACATACATACACACATCTATTTATCTATCTATCTTTATGCATATATATGTGTATATATATGTATGTATATGTATATGTATATATATATATACATACACATACATAGATACAGAGGGCACAGGGTGAGTTGAATATGAAGGGATAATATCTAAAAAAATAAAATCAAATAATCAAATTAAGTGATGAGAGAGGAATATATTGAAAGAAGGAGAAATGGAGAGATAGAATGGGGTAAATTATCTCACATCAAAGTGGCAAGAAAAATCAATTCTGTGGGAAGGGAAGAAGCGGCAGGTGAGGAGGAAAGAGTGAATCTTGCTCTCATCGATTTGACCTGAGGAGGGAATAACATACACACTCAATTGGGTATCTTACCCCACAGGAAAGAAGGAGGAAGAAGATAAAAAGGGGGGACGATGCAAGGGAGGGCAAATAGGGTACGTAACGAGGTAATCAAAAGCAAACCCATTTGAAAAGGGACAGGGCCAAGGGAGAAATTGAATAAAGCAGGATAGGATAGGAAGGAGCAAAATATAGTTAGTCTTTCACAACATGGGTATTGTGGAAGGGTTTTGCATAATGATACACATGTGGCCTATGTTGAATTGCTTGCCTTCTTAGGGAGGGTACGTGGGGAGGGAAGAAGGGAGAAAATTTGGAACTCAAAGTTTTAAAAGCAGATGTCCAAAAATTTTTTTACATGCAAGTAGGAAATAAGATATGCAGGCAATGGGGCATAGAAGTATATCTTGCCCTACAAGAAAGTAAGGGAAAAGGACATGGGGGAGAGTGGGGTGACAGAAGGGAGGGCTGACTGGGGAATGGGGCAATCAGAATATATGCCATCTTGGAGTGGGGGAAGGGTAGAAATGGGGAGAAAATTTCTAATTCAAACTCTTGTGAAAATCAATGCTGAAAACTAACAATATTAAATAAATTAATAACAATTTAAAAATAAATAAAAACTTTAAAAAATTAAAAAAAAAACTGTTTCATAGTTAAGTTCATATAGTCCCTGGGTTTGTCTTGGCAGATAGACTCCCAAATATTTTGTCGTGTCTACAGTAACTTTAATTGGAATTTCTCTTTCTATCTCTTGCTGTTGGGGTTTGTTAACAATGTATAGGGATGCTGAGGATTTATGTGGGTTTATTTTATATCCTGCAACTTTGCTAAAGTTGTTTATTATTTCAAGT
Source organism: Trichosurus vulpecula (assembly GCF_011100635.1). Taxonomy (NCBI): domain Eukaryota; kingdom Metazoa; phylum Chordata; class Mammalia; order Diprotodontia; family Phalangeridae; genus Trichosurus; species Trichosurus vulpecula. The sequence goes on along the minus strand of NC_050573.1, from coordinate 311,760,767 downwards.
AGTCTTTTACTTGATTCTCTAGGATACTCTAAGTAAATCATCACATCATCTGCAAAAAGTGATAATTTAGTTTCTTCTTTGCCTATCCGAATTCCTTCAATTTCTTTTTCTTGTCTTATTGCTACAGCTAACATTTCTAGTACCAAATTGAATAGTAGGGGTGATAATGGACATCCTTGTTTCACCCCTGATCTTACTGAGAATGCATCTAGCTAATTCCCATTACAAATAATGCTTTGTGATGGTTTAGGGACATGCTATTTATACTTTTAAGAAAGGATCTTTTTATTCCTATGCTTTCCAGTATTTTTAATAGGAATGGGTGTTGTATTTTGTCAAAGACTTTTTCTGCATCTATTGAGATGATCATATGGTTTCTGCTAGTTTTGTTGTTGATAGTTTTCCTAATATTGAACCAGCTTTACATTTGTGGAAAAAAAAAATCCTACCTGGTTGTAGTGTATTATTCTCCTGATAATTTGCTGCAATCTTTTTGCTAATATTTTATTTAAAAATTTTGCCTCAATATTTATTAGGGAAATTGGTCTATAATTTTCTTTCTCTGTTGTGACTGTTCCTGGTCTGGGTATTAGTACCATATTTGTAGCATAAAAAGAATTTGGTAGGACTCCCTCACCTATTTTCCCAAATGATCTATGAAGTATGGGAATTAATTGTTCTTTAAATGTTTGAAAATTTCACATGTAAAACCATCTGACCCTGGAGAGTTTTCCCTAGGGAGTTCATTAATGGCTTGCTCAATTTCTTTTTCTGAGATGGGGTTATTTAGGAATTTTATTTCCTCTTCTGTTAACCTGGGCAATTTATATTTTTGTAGATATTCATCCATATCCCTAAGGTTGTCAAATTTGTGGACATACAATTGGGCAAAATAATTCCTAATTATTGTTTTAATTTCATCTTCATTGGAGGTGAATTCACTTTTTAAATTTTTCATGCTGGTAATTTTATTTTCTTCTTTCTTTTTTTTTAGTCAAATTGACAAAAGGTTTATAAATTTTTTTTTCATAAAACCAGCTCTTGATTTTTATTTTTAATTCAATAATTTTCTTAATTTCAATTTTATTAATCTCTTTTTTAATTTTCATAATTTCTAATTTCGTATTTAATTGGGAATATTCAATTTGTTCTTTTTCTAGCTTTTTCAGTTGCATGCCCAATTCATTGACCTCATTTTTCTCTATTTTATTCACGTAAGCATTTAGAGATATAAATCTTCCCCTAAGAACTGCTTTTGCTGCATCCCATACATTTTGGTATGTTGTCTCATTATTGTCATTCTCTTGAATGAAGTTATTAATTGTTTCTATGATTTGTTCTTTGCCCCACTCATTCTTTAGAATTTGATTATTTGGTATCCAATTAATTTTAGCTTATTTTTCCATGGTTCTTTGTTACAAATAATTTGCATTGCCTCATGACCTGAGAAGGATGATTTGAACTCTTCTGCCTTTCTGCACTGGATTGTGAGGTTTTATGCCCTAGTACATGGTCAATTTTTGAGCATGTGCCATGTACCGCTGAGAATAAAGTATATTCTTTTTATCCCCATTCAGTTTTCTCCAGAGGTTTATCATATCTGGCTTTGCTAAAATTCTATTTACCTCCTTAACTTCTTTCTTGTTTATTTTGAGGTTAGATTTATCAAGTTCAGAGATGGGGAGGTTGAGGTCTCCCATTTTTATAGTTTTGCTCTCTGTTTCTTCCTGTAACTCCTTTAACCTCTCCTCTAAGAATCTGCATGCTATAACACGATGCATATATGTAAAAAATTATGTTGCTTCATTGTTTATGGTGCCTTTTAGCAGGATGTAGTGTCCTTCCTTATCTCTTTTAATTAGATGTAGCTTTACTTTTGCTTTGTTTGAGATTAGGATTGCTACCCCTCCTTTTTTTACTTTAGCTGAAGCATAATATATTCTACTCTGTCCTTTTACCTTTATCCTGTGTGTATCCCCTTGTTTCAAATGTGTTTCTTGTAATCAGCATATTGTAGGATTATAGTTCTTAATCTGTTCTGCCATCTGTTTCTGTTTTGTGGGAGAGTTAATCCCCTTCACATTCACAGTTTGCATTACTCTCTGTGTCTTTTTCTCCATCCAATTTTCTCCCTGTTTATGCTTTTATCTCTCACTTTCCCCTTCCACTCCTCAACAGAGTTTTGCTTTTGGCCACTGCCTTCCTCATTTTACCCTCCCTCTTGATTCCCCTCCCTTATCTTACCATTTTCCCCTTGCTACTTCTTCCCTCCCTTCTTACCACAACCTCCTCTTTTTTTTCCCTTTCCCCTCCTACTGCCTGCAGAACAAGTTAGATTTCTATACTTATCAGGGTATGTTATTCCCTTCTTGAACCAAATCTGATGAGAGTAAACTCAAATACTGCTCTTCTCCCTCCCTTCTTTCCCTCTACTATAATGTGTTTTTGTGCCTCTTCATTTGATGTAATTTCCCCTTTTCTACCACCTCCTTACCTCTTCTCCCAAAACCATCTCTTTATATCTCTTAATTATATTTTTATCAATATATCAGTTATTTTATACTGATATCTACAGTCTATTAATACCTCTTTCAATTGTCATAATAAGTATACTATTCTCAAGATTGACATGTATATATAAAACATATATAGAAGAAAATAATCCTATATAAGGATGTAACTAATTAGCCTAATTGATTAACTAGGGTTTGTTTTTTCCCCTGTTTACCATTTTATGTGTCTCTTGAGTTTTGTATTTGGAGATCAAATTTTCCATTGAGTTCTGGCCTTTTCATCAGGAAGGTCTGGAATTCCCTTATTTCATTGAATGTCCATCTCCTTGCCTGGAAAATTATGCTCGATTTTACTGGGTATTCGATCCTTTGTTGTAGTCAAAGCTCCTTAGCCTTCTGCAATATCATATTCAAATTTCTCCTGTCATTTAATGTAGAAGCTGAAAGATCCTGTGTGATCCTGACTGTAGTTCCACGATATTTGAATTGTTTCTTTCCAGCTGCTTGCAGGATTTTCTCCTTGACCTGGTAGTTCCGGAATTTGGCTGTAATATTTCTTGGAGTTTTCAATTTGGGATCTTTTTCAGGGGGTGATCAATGGATTCTTTCAATGATAATTTTACTCTCTCATTCTAGGACTTCCGGGCAATTTTCCTTAAGGATTTGATGGAAGGTACTGTCAAGGCTCTTTTTTATCATATCTTTCATGTAGACCAGTAATTCTTAGATTATCTCTCCTTGATCTATTTTCAGGTCAGCTGTTTTTCCAATTAGATATTTCATGTTTTCTTCTATTTTTTCACTCTTTAGATTTTGTCTGACTGATTTTTGACGTCTCATAGAGTCATTAGCTTCTACTTGCTCAATTCTAATTTTTAATATTTTCTTTTCTTCCTTTATCTTCTCTGTCTCCTTTTCCATTTGGTTGGTTTTACTTTTCAATGAGACATTTTCTCCATTTATATTTTGATTTTCCTTAACCAATTCCCCGATTTTAAATTTTAAAGATTTGTTTTCCTCATTGAGTTCTTTTCCATTTTTCCCATTTTTCCTTTTACCTCCTTAATTTTGTTTTTAAAGTCCTCCTTGAGTTCTTCCAGGAATGTTTTTTGGTCTGGAGACCAGTTCACTTTCCCTTTTGAGGTTTCAAATGTGGATGTAGTGTCCTCTTCTGAATTGGTATTTTGCTCTTCCCTGTCTCCATAATAGGAATTAATCATCTTTGAAAGCTTCTTACTATTCTTTTTCATGGTGTTTTTTTTTCTCTTGGTTTCTGAAGTGGGTCTCTGCTTCTGGGCTTGGGGGCCCAAGTTTCTTGTGTTGGGATCTAGCTGTATGTGCTGTGGACTCTGGTTTTATGAGGTTTGGGGGCAGGGTAGTCTGGCTGTTGGGAGTCTCTTCTTCCCCAGGACTGTTCTCAGCCCTTCTCTGTGATGGCATCTGCCACTTCCCCTGGCTGTGCAAAGCCAAGTCTGGGCTCCTGGCATTGACATTAGTTAGCTCCACTCCCTGGGGCTCAGTTACTGTCATTGTTCTGCTGAGATGAGGGCTGCTGGGAAACCTCTCTTCCAGCACCACTCTCTTTCTGTCACCACAGGAAGGGCCCTCTCTGCCACTTCTCTTGCTACTGAAGCCCCTCTTCTGGCTCCTCTGTTTCTTCTGAGGAATTATTCTCTGGGTTTATTCAAGGGAAGGATAAAATTAATTTTACCTGCACATCATGGCTCCCGGAATTTCAAGAAGGATAGTTTCAAAGCTTTAGACTATGGGTTGGAGGCCTCCGAGTTAGCTGCTCCTGTGGCCACAGGCTCTCCCTCTGACAGACTCCTGTCCTGGGCTGACAGGCCTGGGGCTCAATCGCAGCTGTAGCCAGTACCCACCCTGGGCCTGTTCCTGTTCCAGTGTTTCACTCACCCAGGGCTCTCCCAGACCTGTGCACTTGCTGGATTCCTCTTCTGTTCTCAGTTGGTTTGGTCTGGTGTCAGGAGTTCCTACCCCTCTCAGTCTACTAGTGGCTTCTAACTCCCTCAAATCTGCTCAGATTCACTTTTTTAGACATATCTCACAGAATTTGTGAGAGAGCTCTGGTAGTTCTT